>NC_141999.1:22711036-23011036 GCF_049901715.1 Pseudonaja textilis | reverse complement strand
TAGTTGGATAATGAAATGTCTGCAAGGAAACAGCCAAGCTCAGAGAGCACCAGTGACCCTACAGTCCTCCTCCTCCTCTTCCTCCTCCTCCTCCTCTTCCTCCTCCTCCTCCTCCTCCTCCTCTTCCTCCTCCTCTCTAGACCCCACACCCTTCTAACACTGATAATGTTACCTAGTTGGATAATGAAATGTCTGCAAGAAAACAGCCAAGCTCAGAGAGCACCAGTGACCCTACCGTCCTCCTCCTCCTCTTCTTCCTCCTCCCTACAAACTCCACTCTCTACTAGCACTTCTGAGGTTCCCTGGTCTGAGTAACAAAGCACCTGAGTAAAGAGAGCCAAGCTCAGAGGACAGCAGGGCCCCTTATTGAAACCCTCGGCTTGCAGGCGGGCTCTTCCCCACAGCGCAGCCTGGCACTGCCCGTCCCCTTCCCAGCCTCCCACCCTGGCAGATATCCTGAGAAAAATCGCTCGTCTCTCCGCCGAGCAGGAAGGCACCTCTCTGGATGTACGCGAGGAGCCGAGATGGCGTGAAAAGGTCGACTTTCGTCGCCCGCAGAGCCTCTTCGGGAGATGGGGGGAGGAGAGGGAGGGTTGGGTTTTTTTGTCCCCTTCTCATTTCCCCCTTTTTAAAAAAAAAAAAAAGTTGTTGTAGGGATTGTATGAGGTCCCTTTTTCAGAATGGCAGGAAACCACATCTGGTTTGGGCAGATGTGGCCAAAGACGTTGCTGGAGAGACCGGGAACGCAGGCGCTCCCTCGACTTGCAACCCTTCGCTTAGTGTCCATTCAAAGTTGCAGCTGAAAAGAAGTGGCTTGTTCTTCACCCTTCTGACCCGTTGCCACATCCCCAGGGCCACGTGGTTTATATTTGGATGCTTGGCAGCTGACTCGCAGTTATGACGGTTGCAGGGGGTCCCCGAGGTCATCTCTTTCGCAACTTTCTGTCAGTGAGGAGACCAGATTCACTTAACAGCCGTGTTACTGACTTAACAGCTGCAGTGATTCACTTAACAACTGCCGCTTAGCAACGGACACTTTGGGCTTAATTGTGGTTGTAAGTCAAGGACTTCCTGTACTGTAAATAGAATTTCCTTTCTTCCTCCCTCCCTCTCTCCCCCTTCTCTTTCTTTCCTTCCTTCCTTCCCTCCCTCCCTCCCTATACTTGTTCTCCTTCCTTCTTCCTCTCTCCCCCTTCTCTTTCTTTCCTTCCCCTCCCTTCCTCTTGTCTCTCCCCCTTTTCCTTCTTCCTTCCTTCCTTCCCTCCCTCCCTATTTGTTCTCTTTCCTTCCTTCCCTCCCTTCCTCCCTTCCTTCCTTCCCTCCCTCCTTCCTCCTTCCCCTCTCCCCTTGTTCTCTTTCTCTCCTTCCTTCTTCCCTCCCTCCCTTCTTGTTCTCTTTCCTTCCTTCTTCCTCCTCCCTGCTTCTTCTTTCCTTCCTTCCTTCCACCCACCCACCCACCCACCCCTCTGGGCCTCTCTGATAGCTTTCCTAATCGATCTCCGAAACACAAAGACCAGCTGAGCCTCCCTTCTCCTTCCCGCTTCCCGTTCTCTGCTGTGGGGCCTCCTGGGCTCATCACCTTTTGTCTTTTCTCCCGCAGCCGGAAGGCAGCATCCTGAAGGACCGCTTCAAGAGCTTGCAGAAGCGCAACATCATCGAACCCCGAGAGCGGGCCAAGTGAGTACCTGGGATGGGGTGGGATGAGAAACGGTGGGACGGGGCTCCTCCGATGCTGGTCACCGAAACCTTCGTTTTTCCCTCCAGCTTCTAGCCACGAGCCTCCCTTTCTCTCCTTCAAGGAGCTTGTGGGCTCATTTCCCTGACCAGCATCTGGGGCTCCCCTCTTCTTTCTAGCAGAAAGTGGTACCTTGCATCCCCTAACCAGGACCATAACGGGAGCGGCTTCATATTTTAAATTTTTCAAACTTATTCCTCACAGTTTTGAACTGCCCCTCAGAGCAGGACTCTTGAGCAGCGTACTGTAAAATGTTAAACTGTAGGTAAGTCCTCGACTTAGCAACAGCTTGCTTAGTGACTGTTCAAACTTACAATGGCACCGGGGGAGGAAAAAGGGACTTATTTTTCTCACACTTAACGGCCATTGCAACATTCCCGTGATCGCGTGATGTACATCTGAAGGCTCGCCAACTGAATTCATAGTTATGATGGCCTCAAGTGTCCCCGGGGGGCCCTTTTGTGTCCTTCTGATGAGCAAAGCCAAGGAGGACACTGGATTTATTTAACAACCGTGTGGCTAATTTAAACAGGTGCACTGATCCGCCTCACCACTTTGGCGAGAAAAGTCGTAAAAACGGGGGCAAAACGCTCTTAACCAATTTCTCACTCAGCATCATACATGGGAGCCAGTTGCCAAGCGGCTGGATTTTGATCACGTGACTGAGGAATGCTAACAACTGTCGTAAGTGTGAAAAACGGTCCTAAGTCCCTTCTTTCACTCCTGTTTGCAACTTCAAACGGTCACTAAACTCACTGTTGTAAGTCGAGGGCTACCTGTGTAGTCCTCATGCCTTGGGTACTTTGGTAAAACAATGGCTCCATAAATAAATTAGCAATAATTAGTGTATTTGTGCCTAAAACCTATTCCCACATTAGATCAGGAACTGTTATAACCCTGTCGGAATCTGACTCAGAGGGGAGGCTGAGCAGCTGACAGGGAGTGGGGGCGTGGCTCCATTGGCTGGGGAAGGGCAAAGGCCGGCTGTGCAGAGCAGGGGAGAGGTAGAGCAAGGCAGAGGGATTTCAGAGAAAGACCCAGGCCCACCCCCTCTTCATCCTAGAGTACGCAGGGGGGAACAGAGAAGGGAGCAACGTGGGTTGCATGGCTTACGGGGGAGGAAAGGGCCCTGATTCCCTTCATTAGCCACAGCTGGGAATGAGAGTTTAAAAGAAATGCATGCTGAGTGCGGCAGCTGCTGGGAGCAAACATGAGTTTATCTTGTGTTGACTTTGGTTATCTGTGTTCCTGGCGTCTTCCCAACTGTGTGTTTTGCCGTGTTTTCAAGTCTGCAATTCCTTCTCCTGCCCTGTCAAGTTAATTACTTCAGTTTGATTTGTTTGGATTTTTAGTTACACTCTGTATGTACTTTGTTTTGGACTGAATTTCCTCCTCTTAAAGGCTGTCCCTGGGAGAGTTTTTCTCCAGCTAGAAGGTAACCTGGACATTGGGGGCAAAGTTGGAGATAATAAAGGGACTCTTCTTGCTTATCTAACTGGGTTGTCTTTGTGCCACGCCCCTTTGGGTCATCACAACATGTCAGAGAAGCTGTAAGAGTGCTGTGCCATGCCCGGGTCATCACAGGAACTGTTGAATGACACAAATTATCCGACACTATTGAGGAAGCCCCCCCTTTTTTTAAAAAAAAAAGATTATTAAAGCCGAAAGACGGAGAGCAGGTATGTAAGCTTCCGTTAGCTAAGTGATATTGATCGATAGGACAAGGAATGTCAACATTATTTATAGTGCTACACCTGTTCCCTTGCACACAACTTGGGGCAACAGCCTCTTTGGATGGAAACAAGCCGGTTTAATTTCCTTCCTCCCTGGAAGGGACGTGCCTCGGCTGTAGAGGACTCTAAATTAAACGCGCTTTCTTCCTTGCCCAGGTTCAAAAGGAAATACCGACTGAAATACGTCGAAAAGCGAGCTTTCCGGGAAATCACGTAAGTTGCTTTGGGGCTGGGAAGAGCTCTGGCCAGACCAGCTGACCGGTCCAGTTGGGTTGAAGGGTGCTTTAAGGCTGACCTTCCCAAGGCTGGTGCCTTTGGGATGGATTACAACTCCCATCAGGAGCAGCCATTATAGGCTTTCTAAACTGATGGCTTGGGGGAAACCTCCTCTTGTATTTGAAGTTGAGAAACTCGCGTTTTTGTTTACTTCTTTTTGGGAGGGCTTGATCCCCAAATCTGAAGCTGGTTGCAGTCCTGGACCCTCCTATTTTCAGTCTTAAGAAGGGATATCTAGGGAGATTCTCAAAGGTCAAAGGTCCTTTTTCAAAAGGCACCTGGACTTGCTTCGTTGTTGTTTTTTTCCCCTTGAAGACGTTTCGCTTCTCATCCGAGAAGCTTACTCCGTTCTGACTGAATGGTGGAGGATGGAAGGATTTATATTCCCGGCAGTCCTCTGGTCATTAGTTCTCTTTCTGAGAATTGTTGAGCATTCCTCTTGGGGAAAAAAAAAATAAAACCCAAGTAAGTCCAATTGCCTCCTGAAAAAAACACCTTTGGGATTCTAAGAATTGAAGAATTTCATCTCGGTGGGAAAGATAATCATGGAAGGAAGCTTACCCCACCCCAAAAATGGAGGCTGGGACTTCTTGGCACAGGATTGCAACCCAACGCCCTTCTCCGACACCCCACCAGAGCTGTGGGTTTCTACCCCATCCAGGCTGGGTGGTTCAACGTTGACCTGATTTATATCTATTTTTATCTCTTTTCTCTTCCATCACTTCTCACTTTGGGAGGTGGGGGGTAGCGAGGGGTGAAAAGCAAATTTCCAGCTCCTTTTTTTTTTTAATTATGGCACACCTCCTTCACTCCTCTTTTCTCTCCCCTCCTTGTCTTCTCTGCAGATTATAGAAGCGCAAAAAATTAGCATCCCGAGATCTCCCACGTGTTTCATTAAAACGCCGCAAACCAACCTCGAGTCTGTTTTGCTGGATTCTTTCCCCTTTCCTCTGGGTTATCCCCCCACCGCCTTCAACCAACCAGAGACCCTCGCCTCTTCTCCTTTGTCTTTAACCCTGGAGACGATATTCCAGGGGGTGCGAAAAACTTGGGTTTAGAAGTTTCCAAATTATAGTGTGTGTGTGCAGAATTATTATATGCTTATCGTTATTTTTGAAGAGGTGCGTGAGAATATACCGTGTTTCCACAAAAATAAGACCCTGTCTTATATATTTTTTTGGGCCACCCCAAAAGGCACCAGGTCTTATTTTCGGTGGGTGTCATCCACTGACTAACCTCACTTGTGCGTGTCGCCCCCCGGCCTCCTTTTCGCTGTCAGAGGCCTTCAGGAACTACTTCTTCTGTAGCCAGCTTTCCTGAAGGCCTCTGCAGCCAATAACAGAGCTCTGGATCGATCCAGAACTTTCTTATCAGCTCCAGAGGCCTTCAGGAAAGACTTTCCGGCTGCAGAAGAAATGGGCCGGCAAGGCAGGGGTCGGGGTGTGCGAGGCCTGTCTACACCTGTCCAAAGGTAAGTAGTAGGGCAGCTCCACCCCACCCAAGCTTAATTTTTACCTGTCCACTCTGGATTGGGCGTGATCTTAATTAGGGCTTATTTTGGGGGTAGGGCTTATATTGGGTGCATGTGTAAAAAATCAAGCTAGGACTTACTTTCAGGGTGCGTCGTATTTTGGGGGAAATGGTATGAGAAGCTTTTTAGGGGTATAGAAAAGGTTGGGAACCTCTGGGTTAGGGGATGATGGGAATTGTAACACACACACACACCCCACAATCGAAGGAGGAACCCTGGGTTGGAAAGGTGACTCTGGGGCTGGGGCCCATAAGCAGAGGATCGACTTCCCTCCCTCCCGTCTCTTGTTATTTTTTTCCTAGCAAGAACAGATCCAGCCAGATCTTCAAATCTGCAGCTGGGCAGCCCGGAGCTCTTGTCTTAATCGGGGAGATTAGCAATCCTTTGATTACTTTAGATAAATTCGGGGACGGCGGAGGCAACAGCGCGTAAGGGGAAGAGGGAGCCTCACAGTGGCTGTGAAATCCGCTTGGTCTTCTCCCACCGCCCCTTTTCCAGGCTGTGCCGTGATTCTGGGGGCTGCACACCGTGCAGGGAGTCCTCCGCTTAGGTCTGCAACGGAGCCCCGTTGCTAAGCTTTGTGGGGGCCCCCGTTACAACCGTCCTGGTCGCAGCTATGAAGCCAAATCCCTGCACAGCTGCTTTGCAGAGCCAGGTTCCTTTTCCCCTTCTCATTCAGGCCTTAAATCTCTCTCCTTTTTGTCTCATCGCCGCTTCCTTCCTCCAACAGCCTCTCTCCGATATTAAAAGGGCCTTCGATTTCTTTCTCTTCCCCCCCACCCGTTTGCAGGCCAAAAGCAAAGAGGATTAAAATGTCCCAGGGTTTAATTTCCCCAGCCCCCTCCCCCCACAACCATCTCTGATTCTACTCGGGGTTGAGCTGCCAGCTGGGGGTTTCCCCCGCCCCGGGCAGGACGTAATGAACTAGGAATAGTAATAGTTTAACGTCTCGGGCGTAAGCTTCCCCTGCTGCAAAATGAGGGCTCGTCACTAGATCTCTGCGGGAGATTGCAAGCTGGCAGGAGGCTAGTTTATTCTGGGGCATCTGTTGGATCGGGGAGGGTCTCTGGGCTCCTTTCGCCCCTTGCCCCCCCGAGCTTCCTGCCTCCTTCCTGCCAGTTCCGTCCAAGAGCCCCTGAGCCTCACAGGTCAAGGATCCAATTCATTTCCCTCTTCCGGGTGTGTCTGTGGCCCAACCAACCTTATTGACCTGGTGCTTCTGGCTGACTTGCTTACCTGCTTCCACTCTTCTTCCTGGGGCCACAATGGGCTTTTCTTTTCTTTTCTTTTTATGTTTATAACTATTTTATTGATTTATGATACACCAAAAATAATAGAAAAGCAAAAAGAAGGAGAAATAGGGAAGGGGAACTTGTGGAGAAGAGGGGCGAAAGAACGAAAAGGCATTGATCTCTTGACTCCCTTCGGTGCAGTAAAATAAGGCATTAATGTCAAAGCTCAACTTTTGGGGGGGGTTTGCTTTGACACAATAGTTTAGCCATTTCTATAACAACAAATTTTTGAATCTCTAAAACTCAAAATCAAAGTTTCATTTTTTTTCCACCTCAAGCACAAGAGGGTGGGAGAGAAAGAAAAAAGGGTGGAAGATAGGAAGGATGGAAGGCAGGGAAAGGAAGGAAGGAAAGGGTGAAAGGAAGGAAAAGAGGGAGGCAGGGGAAGGGAAGGGAGGAAAGGGTGGAAGACAGGAAGGAAAAGAGGGAGGAAGGAAAACAGAAAAAGAGTGACAGGAAGGGAGGGAGAGGGAGGCAGGGAGAGGAAGGTGGAAGACAGGAAGGAGGAGGCAGGGAGAGGGAAGAGAGGAAAGGAGGAAGGAAAAGAAAGGGTGGAAGACAGGAAAAGAGGGAGGAAAAGAAAGGAAGGAAAAAAAGACGGAGGAAGAAGAGGGACCATTCTCCAGGTCCCAGGAACATCTTGTCTCGTGACTGGTGACACCATCTCTTCTCTCCTTGACTTTTAATCTGGCTGATGGAAACGGGCCTCAGGGGACTATCAAGGAGACTGTTACCCCAGCCCACCCTGGTGTGTCTCCCCCCCCTTCTCTTTTCTGTACTTCTCTTTTCTTTCTGTGCTTCTCCCCCCTTCCCCCAAACACCCCCCCCCAATCCGCTGCTGCTTCAGCTCTCAGTAGCACCTCACAGGAACGGTGCATAATTCACACCGGGTCCCAACACTCTGGCTGCCATGTGCCAAAGCGCCTCTCACTGCGGCGTAAAAATAGCAGAAGTCCCCTCGCCAGACTCCTCAAAAGCCTTGTTGCCTGCACTGGGTCCTGAAGAGATGGAACTGGGTGGGGGGAGGGGAGGGGCAACGGGATGCCCTGTCCCGTGTCCGGGGTGGTTTTGGGGAGGGGTCCACAGGGGTGGAAGAGAAGAAGGGTCGACGTTGGAAGGAAGGCGCAGCGGTGCACAGTTCGGAGGGGACCAGAACGTGGTGTGGAGAGCATCCCGAACGTGTCCTCTGAGCTTCGTGGTTTTGAGGGTTTGGACACTGATGATGTTGCCTAGCTGGGTAATAAAAACGTCTGCCAGAAAAGCACCAAGCTCAGAGAGCAGCAAGGACCCCACAGTTGCCCTTTTCCTCCTCCTCTTCTCACTCCCCTCTACAGCACTGATGAAATTACCTAGCTGGGTAATAAAAATGTCTGCCAGAAAACCACCAAGCTCCGAAAGCACAAAGGACTCTATGTTCCTCCTCTTCCTCCATTCGGCCAGTCTTTTCCCCCCTTCTAGCCCTGACGATGTTACCCAGCTTGGTAATAAAATGTCTGCAGGAAGACCACCAAGTTCACAGAGCACCAAGGGTCCCATATTCGTCTTTCTCCACCACCACCACCTCTCTACAGACATCACTCCTGTGTAGCACTGAAGATGTTAGCTACTTTGGCAATGAAGCGTTTGCAAAAATACAACCCTCAACAACAAGGACCCCGCAGTCATTGATTTCCTCCTCCTCCTCCTCCTCCTCTTCGCAAATCCCTTCTAGCACTGATGATGTTAGCTAGTTTGGTAACAAAACAACCAAACTCTGAGCACCAAGGACCCCCACAGTTCAACCCCGAGCTCCAAATTTTCCCTTGGCAGCATCCCAAACGCCTGGCGGTCGTCCTGGCTTGAAGGAGGCAGCAACCGCTGTAAATATCTGCCGATGGTCAAGCATGAGTTTTGATCGTGGGAATGCTGTGACGGTCATACGTGTGAGGAGCGGTCGTACGTTCCTTTTCTCTGGGCCGTTTTAACTTTTAAGGGGCCATTAAGCGAATGTTTCTGGAGGTTTTCAATCATCCAGATCATTAAGCGGGCCATTTAAGGGGCCATTAAGCGAATGTTTATGGAGGTTTTCAATCATCCAGGTCAGATGCTTTAAGCAGAGGACTGAACCCAATTCATGGTACAACAGTGGTGGGACTCGTCTCTGGGGGTGCGTGGGGATGAGTCTGCCTACTGAGATGAGGTGGACCAACGGTTGCTTTTGTGGTGTGGAGACCATAACTTGGTCCTCAACACCAATAAGACCAAGGAGCTTATAGTGGACTATGAAAGGAACAGATCAGCCCTCCAGCCCTGGCTTATCAAGGGAGAACGAGGGGAGCAAGTGGCCAGTTTTAAGTTTCTGAGTGTTACCCTAAAAGAGGACCTGACCTGGGGTGCCCACATTGCAGCCCTGGTCAAAAGGGCAAAGCAGAGATTAGACTACCTGAGACTTCTCAGAAAACAACAAATGGATGAAAAATTGCTAGTGACCTTCTACCACTGCACCATAGAGAGTATCTTAATTTACTCCACCTCTGTCTGGTTTGCCAATTTGCACCGGGACAGATAGGGTGGTGCTCCAGAGGGTTAACTTCATTGCCCAGAGGGTCATGGGTTGCCCTCTCCCCTCTTTGGAAGAGCTTTATCACTCCCGCTGCCTTAAGAAAGTTCAAAACATCCTCAAAGGTCCATCTCATCCTGGGAACCCCTTTTTTTGAACTATTACCATCTGGCAGACGGTACAGGACAATAATAAAAACAAGGACAAATAGGATGAACAACAGCTTCTACCCCAGGGCAAGTAGCTCTTTTGAATTCTACTGTAGAGTGCAATTATTAATGCAGTTTCAGGGGTTTACAATTCAATGTGTGGCGTGTTGAAGGTTGTGCGTTTTATGTTTATTTTCACGCTCATGATGGGCACTGAAGATAGGGTTTGATTTCGTTGTACAAGGTGCAGTGACAATAAAGTAGAGTAGTAAATTCTAAAATTCTTGTCATAAGATTATGAGTCCAGAGACTGGGCTGCTTTTCCCCTCCCCCCCAAAAAAAGAAAGGACCGCAGTCTTCTGCATTTTTGCATCGTTCTCCCTTCCTTGCAGTCCCAAAGCCCGCATTTCCCTCCGCCTCCCACTGCGGGAAGGATGCCAGGTTGGCAGCTCTTAGACCTCTGCAGGTACGGGCATCCATCAGACCACCCGTCCTTCCCTATGCGGATGAGTCAGCGTGGAGAGGAGAGGCGGTGAGGAGGGGGGAGGGGCTGTCCGTCCACCCTCCCCACTCCACCCCAGAAAGTCCCTGTTAACCTCACTTTGACACTGATGATGTTACACAGATGGGTAAGGAGACGTCTGCAAGGGAATTACTAAGCTCGGAGAGCACCAAGGACTTCACGGTGTCCTCCTCAAATCCCACTCCCTTCTAGCGCTGATGATGTTACCCGGCTGGTCATGAAACGTCTGCAAGCTCAGCATTAAGGACCCCACAGTCGTCCTCTTCTTCCCGCCTCCACAAATCCCACTCCCTTTTACCACGGATGATGGTACCTAGTTTGGTAACGTAACATCTTGCAAGAAAATGACCAAGCTCAGAAAACATCCGGGACCCCATAGTCCTCCTCAAACCCCACTCCCATCTAGTACCGATGATGTTGCCTAGCTGGGTCATGAAACGTCTGCAAGCAAACCACCCAGCTCCAAGACCACCCTCGGTTCAACCCTCAAATATACTTCCCCCCCCTTCTATCGATATTGCAGTTCTGCCCTACGTTGTCCTCTTTAAAACGGTGACCCCGAAGGGGCTGGAGAGCGGGCAGCCAGTAAAAACACACACACGCACACACACACACACACACAGGCCAGGAAGATAATGCAAGCACAGCCTGGAAATACACACACACACGCACAATCATACTTTCAGCCTGTTGCCGTTTCGTCTCCTGAGCTTACTACGCTGAGCTCTGATCCTTCGCTTTTCTGGTTCGGGCAGCAAAGCGGCTTAGGAAGTGAAGCTCTAAATACAACCCAGAGTAATGTGGGTGGAAGAGCTACTGGGGTGGGGGTAGGGCAGGAGGACTTGAGGGAGGGAGAAAGGGGGAGTCAGAGGGCCCTTGCCCTTTGAAAGAGCCGGGGGATCCGCCTCTCTTTGCAAGGTCAGGCCTTGCGTTGTTGGGGGCTGTACGAAGCAGATGGGCTTGACTAAATCCCTCTTCCACCCATCCGAGGACCCAAGAATGCCCGGAAGCATCTCTTGAGCATGTGCAGAGAGTACAACAAAGGCTGAGGAAATACCCTTCCCTTAGAGTTACACCAGCCTGGCTGGCATTGCAAAAATGAGCCCACAAATGAGAAATTTGGACACGCAATAGTGGCGAATTTGGGCATTTTTCCCGTTAGGAAGGAAAATTCTTAAGTACTGAAGGAAGGAGCATGGTGGGAAACATCTCTTAAGCATGTGCAGAGGGCACACAAAGGCCTGGGGGAAATACCCCATCACACAGCCTGCCTGGCTGAAATTGGGAAAAACGGAGCCCTAAAGAAGGAATTTGTATATTTCAATTACAAAGGAAAACGCCCCAATGGGTAGGTCTGGGATTTAAGATTTTGATATGTTATTTATAATGATGGATTATTTCTTTTATTGATTAAGAGTGACTTCCACGGATTCTCTCTTGGGTCTTTTACAGCAATCTAAGTTGCTCTTCAGAACAAGAAAAATCCCTCTTCCTTCTCTCCCCCCCACCTCCTCAAACCCCTCTCTTGTAACACTGATGATGTTACCAAGCTGGGTCGTGAAACGTCTGCAAGAAAACAAGCTCAGAGAGCACCAATGACCCCAAAGTTTAACCCCGAGCTGTAAATATCCCCTTCCATCATTAGACATTAGACATTAGATCCATCCTGGATGGTTTATAGGACCCAATTTCATTTCATTCCGTCTATAGTGGAACCTCAGGTCATGACCGTAATCCGTTCCAGGACTTTGGTTGCAACCTGATTTGGTTGTGACCGGAAGCGAGACTGACTGTGCATGCATGCATGCATGCAAAAAAAAAAAAAAATGGCACAGAAGGGGAAATTGTCGCAGCTGTGTTTGATCGCCACCTGAGGATGGATGTGTTCACGACCAGAGTCCGAACTTTTTGCGGATTGTTTTTGGCTGGCGGCCGATTTGGCCGTGGTCAGAAGCGTTCGTGACCTGAGGTTCCACTGTATTCTGAAAACCTGCCTCGTGCTCCGATCCAGCCAAAAAAGCCAATGCAATCCTAAGTTACATTAACAGAGGGATACAATCCAGATCCAATGAGGTACTAATACCAATCTATAAAGCCTTAGTAAGGCCACACCTAGAGTACTGCATCCAGTTTTGGTCACCACACTATTAAAAAAGATGTTGAGACTCTAGAAAAAGTGCAGAGAAGAGCAACCAGGATGATGAGGGGACTGGAGACTAAAACATACGATGAACAGTTGCAGAAACTGGGCCTGGCTAGTCTAGGGAAGAGAAGAACCAGGGGAGACAGGAGAGCAGTCTTCCAATATTTGAGGGGCTGCCCCAGAGAGGAAGAGATCAAGCTATTCTCTGAAGCGCCTGTAGACCAGACAAGGAATAATGAATGGAAACTGAACAAGGAGAGATTCAACCTGGAAATGATAAATTTTCAGTGACAACAATCAACCCATGGAACAGAAGTTGCCTTCGGAAGTTGTGGGAGCTTCATCCCTGGAGGCTTTCAAGAAGAGATTGGACTGCCCTCTGTCAGAAATGGTGTAGGGTCTTTTGCTGGGGGGAGGTGGGGTTAGACTAGATGGCCTACAAGGTCCCTTCCAACTCTGATTATCCGTTACCTGATCCCAAGTCAGAACATCCGCAAAAAGGGAGAAAACATTCCTTTTATTGCATTCTTCTTCTTTAAAAAAAAAAAAAATCACGACATTTCCTTGTTTGTTACACTGCATAATATTTATACCACAACGAGAGAGAGGGAGAGAGAGAGAGAGAGAGAGAGAGAGAGGGAGGGAGGGAGGAGAGAGAGAAGAGAGAGAGAGAGAGTTTTCACTCCGGGCTGCAGACCAGGGGCAAGCCCCCAACCCCGAAACCTCTCTATATATTTTTCTGCCTCCCTTCTTCGCTCTTTTCTTGCAAAATAAAATAAAATAAACCAATTTTTAAAAACCCTACCCCCAAAACAAGCAAGCCTGTTCTCTGCCTTGCGGCTCAAATGCTACCTTTCCATGCCCCCCCCCCATCCTGCCCCGGTCCGTACAAAGAAGTCCTAGGCACAAGTTTTCATGCATCTGATGACTGCTTGCACCATGATTTGTGTGTGTGTGTGTGTGTGTGTGTGTGTGTGTAGAGGAGATTCATCAGAAGCCAGCCGGCCTGAGGGTGGCGGGGACTGGAAAAAGGGGAGACCCCTCTTTCTTGGCTGGATGTCTCCCACCGGCCTGGAAAACGATTTGGAAGCCCCCTCCTCCTCTTCTTCACACACCCCCCTGCGACAGAGGAAGAGGCCTGAAAAGCACCCATTGATGATATTGAATGGTTAACCTGGGAGGTTACAACGGTCAGTTTTGTCGTCGTTGGTTTCGGGTTTTTTGTTTTGCATTGGCGGTGTCTGCTTGGCCCACTCAGACGTACGCGGACTCGCTGGACTGAGTCCGCCCCAAGGTAGGCACTTGGGCCAGGGAGGAGAGGTCCTTCTTCCGCACCTCGCAGATGGATTTCCGCCTGGCCTGCACTCCCCGGATGGCCGTCTTGATCTTGCGCCAGCCCAGGTGGTTTAGCTCAGCCAGGTTGAGCAGGACGCAGATGCCGCTGACGGCAAACATGAAAACCAGGAAGACGGTCTTCTCGGTGGGGCGGGAGACGTAGCACTCCACTTCCTTAACGCACGGATAGCGGTCGCATTCGAAAATAGCCGGCACGTTGAACCCGTACAGGAAGTATTGTCCAGCCAGGAATCCGATCTCCAAGGCATTGCGAAAAACCACCTGGAGCCAGGAGAGAAGTGGTTAGAACACGTTGCCTTCATTCTACGTTTAGTATTTACGTCCGGGGAATGATTTAAAGAGCTGCTACAATGATGTAAGGCTAGGAATGAGTTGGCAAGATTTTTGGGGCAGGTATCACTTTAAGAGCCTGTAATAAGAAGAGGCTCTGCTGGGGCGTATCTTTCTCTCGTGTGTGCTTCTGTGCTATTGCTGTTTGAGGTCTGGTGTGTGTGTGTGTGTGTGTGTGTGTGTGTACTCTTTGTAGATAAAACCACTATTTTGGATGCTTGGCAGCTGACTCGCATTATGACGGTTGCAGTGGGTCCCCATGGTCACCTGATCCTCTCTTTGCAACCTTCTGACAAGCAAAGGTCAGTGAGGAAACCGGATTCACTTAACAGCTGTGTTGCTAACTTAACAACTGCGGTGGTTCGCTTAACAAACAAGGTGAGGAAATGGGGCAAAATTCACTTAATGGCTTAAATTTTGAGCTCCATTGTGGTCGTAAGTTGAGAACTACACATATTACTTGATAGGTAAGTCGAGGCAGCAAGCATTCCTCCTGCTCCTTCCTCCTATTTTCGCACAACAACCCTGTGAGGCAGGTTGGCTTGAGAGGGAGGGTCGGACCGGCCCAAAGTCACCCAGCTCATATTCATACCTAAGGTGGGACTAGAACTCCCCGTCTCCTGGTGATTGGCCCAAAGTCGCCCAGTTTTCTTTGGGACGGGCGCTTCAGAAGCCCTGCAGTTTATCCAAAGAGGCCACACAAGTTCACTTGGGTCTACAATTGTGTTCAAAATTTGTGAATGTAATTTATTTTGTACCCCACCCTGAGTCATCACAGGTTGTGTGTAAAAAGGTCAAAAGTCACATTTTTCAGCCCCGTTGTAACTTTAAACCGTCACTAAGTGAATGCTTGCAACCTGAGAACTACTTGTACGAGAGAGGCCTCCTTGCGGCCATGCTTGGCTATTCCTGGCCCTGCAGAACTTTCTCGCTGCTGCTGTTTAGTGAGATCCTGGTGCTGTTTCTCTCCCCCCGGCAGAGAAAGAGAGGAAGGTGAAAGCCACTGGAAGGAAGAGAGAGAGAGAGAGAGAAGAGAGGGAGCCTTCCCACTCTTCCGTCTATCTCTTCTGCTTAGCAGAAACCCAGAAAGCGGAATTCTGCAAGACGTTTTGCACAAGAAATGTCCGTTCGGCTCTAAAGAGAAAGGCTGATTTGTCCTTGGGGGAGGTCCAATCGAGAAACCAAAACCTTGAGTAGGAGCACTACCTGTAGTAATAGACCACTGGAAGTCTGGAAGCATTTTGCCCTTCCTTCCTTCCTTCCTTCCTTCCTTCCTTCCTTCCTTCCTTCCTTCCTCATTTTGCTTCCCTCCATTTTCCTTCCTTCCTGCCTCCCATCTTCCTTCCCCCCTCTCATTCCCATTTCCTTCCTGCCTCCCTCCCCACCATTCATCTCTTCCTTTCCTCCTCCCTCCCTCGCCACCATTCACCTTTTCCTTCCTTCCTTCCTTCCTTCCTTCCTTCCTTCCTTCCTTCCTTCCTGCCTTCCTTCCTTCCTCCCTCACTTCCTCTCATTCACTTTTTCCTTCCTTCCTTCCTTCCTTTCCTTCCTCCCTCCCTTCCTCTCCACCATTTTTACCTTCCTTCCTTCCCTTCCTTCCTTCCTTTCCTTCCTTCCTTCCTGCCTTCCTCCCTCCCTTCCTCTCCACCATTTTTACCTTCCTTCCCTTCCCTTCCTTCCTTCCTTCCTTCCTCCCTTCCTGCCTGCCTGCCTTCCTGCCTCCCTTCCTCTCCACCATTCATTTTTTCCTTCCTTCCTTCCTTCCTTCCTTCCTTCCTTCCTTCCTTCCTTCCTTCCTTCCTTCCTTCCTTCCTCCCTCCCTCCCTCCCTCCCTTCCTCCCTCCCTCCCTTCCTTCCTTCCTTCCTTCCTTCCTCTCTCCCTTCCCCTTCCCTTTGGACTACGAAGTCTCCCTTCTGAGATGCTTCCCAGGCCCCTTTTCCTCCTACAGGCTAAGCTGTCTCTTCTCTGTCTCCCCTGCAGCTCTTCCTCCTCCTGTCTCCAAGGCCATTCGCACAGACCGTTACAAGAGTGTCGTCTTCTCTTGGCCATGATCCCCACCACCACCAACTGGGGTCCCCCTTCCGAACCTCCCAAGCTTCCCTTGGTCCCCGCTCCTTCGCCTCTGCTGGCCCTTCCAGGTGGAGGCCTGGAGAAGACGCCCAACCGGAAGGTCCTCCCCTTAAACGGCGCCACCTCCTCCCGTGCCAACCGACCTGGATGATGTAGAAGCGCGAGATGCCCTCCTGCCGCTTGACCTTGGCGCTCTTGGGGGGCCTGAGTGGGGTGCTGGGGATCTCCTTCACCTCCAGGCAGTCGGGCTCCTTGGAGGACCCGTCGGGGTTGGGCACCAAGATCCCGTTGACGTTCTTCACCTTCTTGCCCTCGCAGAGCGCCTCCTTCTCCAGCAGCGGGTAGAGGAAGGAGTAGCGCTGGTCGCGCTGCTTGGCCGACTGGTGGACGGAGTAGGTGATGAAACAGAGGCTGGGCGTGCAGACCAGGATGATCTGGAAGACCCAGTAGCGGATGTGAGAGATGGGGAAGGCCTTGTCATAGCAGGCCTGGTTGCACCCGGGTTGCAGCGTGTTACACATGAACATGGTCTGCTCATCCTCGTAGACCGTCTCGCCCACGATGGCCACGATCAGGATGCGGAAGATGACGACCACCGTCAGCAGGATCCTGGGCAGGGAAGAGCAGACGGTGAGGAGAAGCAGACCCCCGCCCCACAACCCCCAAAGCCCCCTCCCCTGCCCCTGGCTGGGCTGGGCTAGGAAGGATGGGAGTTGCAGTACATCCCACTGTGGGTCGGTGACGGAGTGGAGTGTCAGGGGAATCCCCTCCATTGTTTAAGGCAGAGGCCTCCAAACTTGGCCACTTTAAGACTTGTGGACTTCAACTCCCAGAATTCCTCAGCCAGCGTTCGCTGGCTGAGGAATTCTGGGAGTTGAAGTCCACAAGTCTTAAAGTGGCCAAGTTTGGGGACCCCTGTTTTACGGTCTTGACAAGACACGCAGGCTGGGTTTTGGGGCGAGGTCCAAATGAGGAGTGACAAAGTTGTTATTCCTGTGTTTATTTACTTATTTATATTGTCTTTTATTCTTTTTATAAACAACTCAAGGGGGCGAACGTGCATTGTGCTCCTTCCTCCTCCTATTTTCCCCTCAACAACAACCTGGTGAGGTAGGTTAGGCTGAGAGAAGTGACTGGCCCAAAGTTCCCGCTAAGGCGGGACTAGAACTCTCAGTCTCCTAGTGATTGGCCCAAAGTCACCCAGAATTTTGTGGCTAAGGCGGGACTAGAACTCTCAGTCTCCCAGTGATTGGCGCAAAGTCACCCAGCCAGGTTTCATGCCTAAGGCGGGACTAGAACTCTCAGTCTCCCAGTGATTGGCGGAAAGTCACCCAGAATTTCGTGTCTAAGGCGGGACTAGAACTCTCAGTCTCTCAATGATTGGCCCAAAGTCACCCAGCCGGATTTCATGCCTAAGGCGGGACTAGAGCTCTCAGTCTCCCAGTGATTGGCGCAAAGTCACCCAACTGGATTTCATGCCTAAGGCAGGACTAGAACTCTCAGTCTCCCAGTGATTGGCACAAAGTCACCCAACTGGATTTCACGCCTAAGGCGGGACTAGAACTTCCAGTCTTCTGGTTTCTAGCCTGGCGCCTTCATTACTAGACCAAAAATGTGCAATTTTCAAAAGTCTCAGTTCAGGACAACCGATAGTTCTAAATCTAAATTTCTAAAGTTCTCAATCCCCCTTCCAAATCCAAACAGGAACCAGTTCAGACCCTGCATAAATTCTCGCACCTTGCCCAACTTAGCTTCGCCAGAAGAAAGAGGGTCAGGCGTGACAACCCCCTTAAAAGTTGGTTTGAAAATGGCTTAGGGAGAAGAAGAGGAAAAAAAGGCCAATTGGAGGCTGAAGGATGAACTCGGAAGGGATGGCGAGAACAGTGGAGAAAAAGATATTTGAATTGGCCCAAGGAGCTGGACTCCTGACCCAAGTCTGTCCTGAATTAGAAAACTCCACAGTCCTGGTTGGAAAGGTAGATTTCAGGCCCAGCCAAACATCTGGCAAAATTGGCCTTTGGTATCTCAACCTTAGCAACTTTAAGATGGGTGGACTTCAACTCCCAGAATTCTCCAGCCAGCTTTCTGGGAGTTGAAGTCCACAGGCCTCAAAAGTGTCCAAGGTTGGAGACCCCTGATCTAAAAAGCTTGTTGATCTGGACCAGGGTATGGCCATC
Organism: Pseudonaja textilis; assembly: GCF_049901715.1. NCBI lineage: Eukaryota > Metazoa > Chordata > Lepidosauria > Squamata > Elapidae > Pseudonaja > Pseudonaja textilis. Next base: position 22,993,181 of record NC_141999.1, on the reverse strand, counting down.
AGTGGGCTCTTTGACGCCCCCTGAGCTTGGTGGTTTTCTTGCAGATGTTTTACTACTCAACCGGGGCAACATCTTCAGTCTAGAAGGGAGAGAGGAAGAGGAGGGCGATGAATAGTTGTTGGTCTTCAAGCTAGCTGGAGAACTCTGGGAGTTGAAGTCCACGCTTCTTAAAGCATGCTGGCTGGGGACTTCTAGATGAAGCCCCTCACATCAAAGCAGCCCGGCTGGGGGATTCTGGGAGCTGAAGTCCACAAGTCTTAAAAGATGCTGGCTGGGGGATTCTGGGAGTTGAAGTCCACCAGTCTTAAAGTGGCCAAGTTTGGGGACCTCTGCTCTTAATAATTCAAGGAAGAGTCGATCAATACATTAGATTAACAGAGGTCTCCAAACTTGACCAGTTTAATACTGGTGGACTTCACCCCCCAGGATTCCTCCTCCAGTCACGTTAGCTCAGGAATTCTGGGAGTTGAAGTCCACCACGGTCTTAAAGTGGCCAAGTTTGAAGAGCCTTGGATTAGAAACTAGGGGGAAGAGGACTGAGGAGGATGGCTATACAATGAATTTGAGTCAACAAAGACAGCAACAGCTCCCGCTGAGAGAGAGAGAAAGAGAGAGCATCTTGGGACGCAGGATTTCTGTCTTTATCTTTCTTTTATTTTCTGCTTTCTTATTTCAAGCTTTCAAGAAAATATTGCGTGGGCTGGCCTTGAGATGTTGTGCAAGTGTGTGTGTGTGTGTGTGTGTGTGTGAGGGTCGGTGTGCCTCCGCTAGGTCTTGTAGGGCAGCAAAGATGGGTTTGGATCCAAGCATCCCTGGGCCTCAATTGGGGAGGGCGGGGAGGAAGTGGGGTTAAATCCTGCATCCTTTGCGATTGTTTCCTTCCAGTTTGCTCATTGTGCAGAGAAAGGGGACAGGAATAGAAAGAAAACTATGCCGGGCAAAGTTGGTGATGAGAAGATTGTTTGGATAATTATTAGAACTTGGGACGAACTGTGAACCTTCCTTCCGCACATAATATAGGCTGGCGCTGCTTTCCCTTCCTCTTCTCGTCCTCTTCTCCTCCTTTTTTTCTTTTTCTTGAATCTTCTCCTTTTCTTATTCTCCTCATCCACCTCCTCCTCTTCCTTCTCTTCTTCTCCTTTTTTTTTAAAATCTTCCTCTCCTCTCCTCCTCCTTTTCTTATTCTCTTCCTTCTCTTCTTCTCTCTCTCTCTTCTCTTTTTCTTGAATCTTCCTCTCTTCCTCTCCTCCTCCTTTTCTTATTCTCTTCCTCCTTTTCCTCTCCTTCTCTTTCTCTTTTTCTTGAATCTTCCTCTCTTCCTCTCCTCTCCTCCTCCTTTTCTTATTCTCTTCCTCCTTTTCCTCTCCTCTTTCTCTTTTTCTTGAATCTTCCTCTCTTCCTCTCCTCTCCTCCTCCTTTTCTTATTCTCTTCCTCCTTTTCCTCTCTTTCTCTTTTTCTTGAATCTTCCTCTCTTTCTCTCCTCTCCTCCTCCTTTTCTCATTCTCTTCCTCCTTTTCCTCTCCTTCTCTTTTTCTTGAATCTCTCCTCCTCCTCCTCCTCCTCCTTTCCTCCCCTCTACGGAACTGCCTGCCACTTTGATGGGGGAGGGAGAAAAAGCAAGCCCCGAACACTAAGAAAAGGAAACCCTTTCATCCTCCACATTATAATTCACCACTCAGAATCAAAAGACTTCAAAAAGAGACACTTTCCTTCCATCGACCAACCAGGAGGCATTGCAAATGTGGTCACATGGATTTAGGGCTTTCTTTTTGCAATACAGGGTCGTCAATCAATCCAGCAAAATATATACATATCTCTCTCTCTCTCCACAAACACAAAGACACACACAAATCGTCTGTCTGTCTATCTATCTCTCTATCATCCCTCCCTCCCTCCTTCCCTCTCTCTCTCTCTCTCTCTCTCTCTCCTTCCCTCCCTCCATCTCACAGGATAGATATTTCCAGTCTTCCCCAAACTGGAAACCTACAGGTTGCAAAGACTTTAAAACAACAACAACAACAACAACAACAACACTCCCATCTTTTCAAAACTGTCCTATTTTTTTCTGCACTTCTGGAAAAGGACCTAAAAGTTGTCAAGTAAGGGATAAAGCTTTGCTGGCTGAGGAATTCTGGGAGTTGAAGTCCACACGTCTTAAAGTCGCCAAGGTTGGACACCCCTGGCTTAAAGCATCTCCTTTGGGAAATGAGGCTTGGTAACAATGGCTTTCTTTATGGTTTTGGGGAAAAGGGGCAAAAGAGGAGAAGCTGCCACCTCGGGGGTGGGTGTGTGGGGGTAACTCTGTCCAAATGCAGCCGCAGGAGCATCTCAGCCGCATCTCAAAAAGGATACAGGAATGGATGGACCACTTCTCTGGATGGAAAGCAGAGCACCTTTTGCGCTTTCTTTTCCTCCCAGTTTTTTTGTTGTCTGACTTCCCCGGGGCAAGTTATCATCTGCCTCTCCCACCCTCTGCCTCCTGTCCCCCCCGCCCCACATCTCCCCAGGCTCTCGACCTCCCTTCTACACCCCCCCCCTTGACAATCTGCCTATCCCTACAACCTCCCCCCCACCTGAGTGCAGCTGTCCCAATTCCAAAGGGAGATTTGGAAGGATTTCCTGGGAAAAGGAGGGAAGCTGAAAGAAACCGGATAGCCCCCCAAGCCGGCTTCCTTGCAAAAGATCTCAGTTTTGCAGGACCGCAGGTCCCAGTGACGCCCCCCCCACCACTCCCCTGTACTGGTCGGGAGTCATGGGAATTGTAGTCTGCCGGGATGGGTGCAAGACCCTTGAATCGCAGGGCTGCTTGGAGCGATGTTGAAAACTTCAAAGGGTACTTGGTAAGAGGGCTTAAGAATGGTTGATGCGGGTCTGTGTGTGTGTGTGTGTGTGTGTGTGTGTGTGGAGTCTGGGGTCCCCTCGGGAGGGGGGGGCGGCTGCGGATCAGCCCTTCTTCTGCCCCAGACCCCCGGCCGGAGGAAAGAGGGGGAACCAGGCGGGCATCCCTCCGCCCGACCTCCTCTACCCTGCACCCCCCCCGACCCCCCCTTGGGCGGGCATCTCCCGGGCCCTCGGGCGAGGCGGAGCCAAGGCGCTAGTCCTCTTGGAGGGGCGGGTTGCGGGGTGGGTGGTGGTGTGGAGAGGAAGGGAACCCACCTCCCGATCATGGTGGAGTGCTGTTGCACTGCAGCTTCCAGGAGCCGTTCCAAAATGGTCCACTCTCCCATCGCTCCGGGCTGGACGGTCCCGCCCGCATCCGAGGGCTGCTCCGACAAGGGAAGGTGGGAGACGCCGGTGCCGCCGCCGCCGGTGCCGGTGCCGCCGCCGCTCGCTTCTGCGCCCGGCCGCTTAGAGTCCCCCCCGCCGCCGTCGCCGTCGCCGCCGCCGCCACCCCCAGGGGCCCCGGCTCGGCATCGCCTCGGCGGGAAGGGGGGGGGGCTGGCCGAGGCCGCCCGCACGTCTGGCTGCCCTCGCGGCCGCCCGCCGTTCAAGGGCACCGCGGGCGCGGATCGAGCCCCGGGGGTCGCGGGGCGCGCTCTCACCCTCCTCCCCTCCACCCTCTCCGCCGAGGTGGGCACTGCGGCGAGCCGGGACCGCCCAGAGTCTGGAGGGGGCGGGGGGGGAGGCAGGCGGACGCGGACACGCGTGGGCCGCCGGGGCGTTGCAGGGACGCTGGAGGAGGAGGAGGAAGAGGAGGAGGAAGGCGGCGGCAGCGGCAGGTGCGCCAGGATGCTGCTTCGGGGCGACGGAGGGGGTGGGGGGTGGGGACCACCTTCAGAGAGGGGCATCCCGTTGCAATCCAGCTCTTCCCCCGCCCCCCCGGTCTCCCCCACCCGGCCAGAAACGCGTGGAAGAGGGAGATTTCGGGAGAGGCGCTCGCGGGCGCAGCCTTGCAAAAGCCCGCGATCGCTTCTCTCTCTCTCTCTCTCTCTCTCTAGTTGGAGCTGCTTCTCCCGGGAGCCTCGCGGGACGACTGTCCGTCCCCTCCGGGCTTAGGGGGGGGGGGTCGAAGCAGCAAGCACCCCCTCCATCACCACCCCCGTCCCGGACACGGAAAGGGAGCGGGTTCCCGGGTTCCCACAACGTGCCAAGCGCGGGAATGGATGTGTGTGTGGGGGGGATTGTTTGGGGTGGGCTTAAGCGGGCGGTTGGGGGGCGTGGAAGAGGCCGGGAAGCGAGCGGGTTTAAGGGGGATCGTGGGAATGCGCTCCCTGGCATAGAGCCGTGGGAATGAGAGACGGAGGGAGGGAGAGGAGAGGAGGGAAGGAGGAAGAGAGAGAGAGAGAGGGAGGGAGGGTAGGAGGGAGAGAGAGGGAGGGAAGGAGGGAGAGGAGAGGGAGGAGGGAGAGGGAGGGAGAGAGGAGAGGGAGGGAAGGAGGAGAGAGGGAGAGAGAGGGGAGAGAGGAGGAAGGGAGGGAGAGAGAGAGGGAGGGAAGGAGGAGGAGAGAGAGGAGAGGGAGGAAGGAGGGAGAGAGAGAGAGAGAGGAGGGAAGGGAGGGAGAGAGAGGGAGAGAGAGGAAGGAGGGAGAGAGAGAGAGGAGAGGGAGGAAGGAGGAGGAGAGGAGGAGAGGAAGGAGGAGAGAGAGGGAGGAGAGAGGGGAGAGAGGGAAGGAGGGAGAGGAGAGAGAGGAGGAAGGAGGAGAGAGAGGAGGGAGGAGAGAGAGGAGAGAGGGAGAGGGAGGGAAGGAGGGAGAGAGAGGGAGAGAGGGAGGAGGGAGAGAGAGGGAGGAGAGAGGGGAGAGGGGGAAGGAGGGAGAGAGGGAGAGGAGGGAGGAGGAGGGAGAGAGAGGGAGAGAGAGGAGGAAGGAGGGAGAGAGAGAGGAGAGAGGGGGGAGGGAGAGAGGGGAGAGAGAGAGAGAGAGAGGAGGGAAGGAGGGAGAGAGAGAGGGAGAGAGGGGGAGGGGAGGGAAGGAGGGAGAGAGAGAGAGAGAGAGAGGGAGGAGGAGGGAGAGAGGGGAGAGAGGGAGGGAAGGAGGAGAGAGGGAGGGGAGAGGGGGAGGAGGAAGGAGGGAGAGAGAGAGAGAGAGAGATTCGGGGCGGCTGCAATTCGAAGCCCAGCTGGCTGCGGAATCCTGAGAGTTGAACTCCAGGCAACTGAAAAGAGGCCGAGAGACCCTGGTGGGCAAACGGGCAAGGCTGAGCCTGTCCCCCTCCCCTTATTGGCATACCTTCCTCCCCCCTAGAAGTGCTTCACCGGTTGAATTTCTGCCTAATATGGGAACTGAAAGCAGAGGTGCCAGATGAGAGAAGCCCACCCTCCTCTCTGACCCCAAGGGAGGCGCCACTTTCAATCAAATTAGAATCCCCGGGGGGTTTTGTCAATGTTGGCAACGGGACCCTGAGTTGACTTCAACTCTTAGAAGTCTCCACCCAGCCCAGGGAATTCTGGGAGTTGAAGTCCATACAGCTTGAAGCTCAGCTTGGGGGAATTCTGGGTGTGTGTGTGTGTGTGTCTGCATGTCTTAAGTTTCCCCGAGGTTGTGAGAAACACTAAGCCACGATGCGTCCAACCAGCCTCATCATTGGTGGCCGAATCCTGGCTTATTGCTCAAGGGATACAACAGCCCGGGCTCGCAGAGTGCGCTAAGCCGTAAATCATGGTTTATGAACTGCAGAGGTTCGGAAAGGATGGGGGGGGGGGGGGGGTTTGGGGAGCCATTTGGAAGGATGCCGGTTGCAAAGCCAGGTGCAACTTGGGTCCTGCCCATCCCCTTGTGTTGGGATGGTGGCAGGTGGGGGTGGGCTTTAGATGGGCGGCCGGTGGGCTCTGAGCAGCTGGGCAGAGCTGAGGTCTCCAACCTCTGAGGAGGGACCACTTGAGCCCCCCTCCCCACATCTGGGGGAGATGCTGCAGTTCTAGTGTTCCTGAGCGACGGTTGCCACGGAGACAGCGAGGAGGCCTTTCGTGACCCCAGTTGTTGGCTTCCTCCTCTCTTTCTCTGCCTCTGCCTCTATCTCTCTCTCTCTCCTCCCTCCTTCCCTCTCCTCTCTCTCTCTCTCTCTCTCTCCTTCCTCCCTCCCTCCCCTCCCCCTCTCTCCTCCCTTCTCTCCCTCCTTCCCTCTCTCTCTCTCCCTCCTTCCTCCCTCTCTCTCTCTCTCTCCCCATCTCTCCCTCTCCTCCTTCCCTCCCTCCTCCCTTCTCTCTCTCTCTCCCTCCCTCCTCTCCCTCCCTCCTCCCTCTCTACCTCCTTCCCTCCCTCCTCTCTCTCTCCCCTCTCTCTCTCTCTCTCCCTCCTTCCCTCTCTCTCTCTCTCTCCCTCCTTCCCTCTCTCTCTCCCCCCTCTCTCTCTCTCCCTCCTTCCCTCCCTCCCCCTTTCTCTCTCTCCCTCCCTCCCTCTCTCCCTCCCTCCTTCCTCCCTCCTCTCTCTCTCTCTCTCTCCCTCCTTCCCCCCCTCTCTCTCTCTCTCTCCCTCCTTCCCTCCCTCCTCTCTCTCTCTCCCCTATTCTCCCTCTCCCTCCTTCCCTCCCTCCCCCTTTCTCTCTCTCCCTCCTCTCCTCTCCCTCCCTCCCTCTCTCCCTCCCTCCTTCCCTCCCTCCCTCTCTCTCTCTCTCCCTCCCTCTCTCCCCCTCTCTCTGAATTTTTGACCAGCCCCCTGCGAGTCGCCCTGTGGCCGGCCTTTGCTCCCCTGGCCTCGCCCTCGGCCTGAACCCTGGCCTGGATGGATCAAGGTGGGATCCAAGGCCAGCACAGGTGGCAGGAAAGAGGCTTGAGGTTCTCAGGAAGGGATACAGGTGGATGTTCCTTTTCAATTTAAACTGGCCAGGCGATCTTGGCTAAGCAGATAAAATGGGCTCCCTGGGCGAGGGGAAAGCTGGCACCGGCTCCCATTTGGACCCGTCCTCGTAGCAATTGGCAGGCCGAGAAGGAGGACCCCTAACTGGCAACCCAACTGAAAACCCTTCCGGGAAATGAAAATGGGATTTGCAGTATGATTGCAAGGATGCTTCGTGATAGTGTTCACACAAGCCACAAATAGGAATCCTTGTCTGGTGTTGGGTCTTGCTTGTTCCTTCCTTCCTTCCTTCCTTCCTTCCTTCCTTCCTTCCTTCCTTCCTTCCTTCCTTCCTTCCTTCCTTCCTTCCTTCCTTCCTTCCTTCCTTCCTTCCTTTCCTTTCCTTTCCTTTCCTTTCCTTTCCTTTCCTTTCCTTTCCTTTCCTTTCCTTCCGTTCACACAATCCACACAAATTTCTTTCTGGTGATTGTGGTCCTTCCTTCCTTCCCTTCTTCCCTCCCTCCCCTCCCTCTTTCTTCCTTCTTCTTTCCTTCCTTCCTTCCTTCCTTCCTTCTTCTTTCCTTCCTTCCTTCCTTCCTTCCTCCCCTCCCTCCCTCCCTCTCTCTCTCTCTTTCCCCCCCTCTCCTCTCCTCCCTTCCCTTCTCTTTCCCTCCCTCCCTGCAGTTTCCTTGACAAAATTATTGGAAGTGGTTTACTGGCATTTTTTTCCGTGCAGAGGGAGGGAGAGGGAAAGGGGGGGGGGAATTGGTCCAAAGTCACCCAGCTGTTTTTTACAGGAGGACTTGAACCCATGACCCACCCACACACACACACACACACACACACAGAGTTTCTCTTGGTGCCCCATCCACATTGCACCAACCTAACCAAATTGTTTGACTTCACCCAACGTGCTAAGCTACCCTGGTCTGCGTTGTGCCCCCGGACCCCAGAAGGAATTGCGGGGGTCACACCAAGGCAGCTGTTTGATTGGTAACTGTAACTTGATTAAAGCCCATTAATTGGATTCCTGGGCTACACAGTTAAGTCTGAACCAGATTAAAGGAAGCGCACTTGCTACGCTCCCAGAACACATATCGCTTTTCAAATGGAAGCACATTACGGCTTCAAGTGGGCGGGTGCTCATTAGGGTTTCCAGTGAGTAAAGCAAATCCAGGCTTTGGATCCCCCGGATCCTCACGGCACAAAGTGAACTTCGCGCACGTTTTTCGAGGTATTTCAAGCAGGGTGTGCGATGGAGGCGGGGTGGGATTTTATCGGTTCGGACCAGTTCTATAGAACCGGTGGTTACCATCCTGCACTGTTTGGAGAACCGGCAAATCACGCCACTGGCTGGCCCCGCCCTTCCCTGCTCGCCCCTCCCCTCCCTGCCCAGTCACTCCTTATCTCGCATGCGCGCCATCCAACTTGCCTGCGTCGTGCAAGCAAATGTTATGTGACAGACTCAGGCAGCAGATTGCAGAAAGGTAGATCTCTGAGTGAATCTGTGCTTCCACAAGCAACTCAATCGGCCTGCCTGCTTTGCCTGACTTTGGGTAAAAGCTGTTCTTTTTTTAAATAAAAAATTCAATGTTTACAGAAATATTTATGTTTATGTACAAGCCACGCCCAGCCAGTCACGTGACCGCCAAGCCACACCCACAAATTAGGCCACACCCACAGAACCGGTTGTTAAGAAATTTGAATCCCCACCCCTGGATGCAGGCTGTGCTAAACAGGCAAAGCTTCAATCCCACCATCACAGCTGTCCACATCATCAACATCATCATTATTATTACTATTATTACTATTATTATTATTGCAAAAAAATCTCCTTAAAGTTGCCCCTTGACTCTGCAGAGCGACCTTCGTGGGCCAGGCTGCCTCAGTCCAAAGACTTTCAGTGGGCAAATGCGCTGCTGCCATTTCTCCTCGCTGCTATTAACAAGTGTAAAGTCTTAAATGTTGCTTAATTAATTTGGTTTTAATCGGCTACTGGAACGGGAGCACAAGCAGCCCATAGCTGGTGCATTTCAACAAGGGAGGTTGCCTGAGTGGCGAAGACCTCCCTTCCCATTGGCCATAGAACTGGGGATCGAGGGAAGAACCGGGGATAGCGACAACCCTTAAGGTCTTAGGGACCGCTTCACGGGGCGTTTACGGCCCTCTCTAAGCGGTTCACAGAGTTGGCCTCTTGCCCCCAACCATCTGGGTCCTCATTTGACCCACCTCGGAAGGAAGGAAGGCTGAGTCAAGCTTGAGATGGTCGGGATCGAACTCCTGGCAGTGGGCAGTCAGCCTGCAATATTGCATTCTAACCACGGGGAGGGAGGGAAGGCGGAAGGAAGATCCGACAGCAGAAAGGGGTTGTGTGGATTGTGTGAATGGAAGGAGGGAGGGAGGGAGGGAGGGAGGAAGGAAGGAAGGAAGGAAGGAAGGAAGGAAGGAAGGAAGGAAGGAAGGAAGGAAGGAAGGAAGGAAGGAAGGAAGGAAGATCCGACACCAGAAAGGGGTTGTGTGGATTGTGTGAATGGAAGGAAGGAGGGAGGGAGGGAGGGAGGAAGGAAGGAAGGAAGGAAGGAAGGAAGGAAGGAAGGAAGGAAGGAAGATCCAACACTAGAAAGGGGTTGTGTGGATTGTGTGAATGGAAGGAAGGAGGGAGGGAGGAGGGAGGAAGGAAGGAAGGAAGGAAGGAAGGAAGGAAGGAAGGAAGGAAGAAAGATCCGACACCAGAAAGGGGTTGTGTGGATTGTGTGAATGGAAGGAAGGAGGGAGGGAGGGAGGGAAGGAAGGAAGGAAGGAAGGAAGGAAGGAAGGAAGGAAGGAAGGAAGGAAGGAAGATCCAACACTAGAAAGGGGTTGTGTAGATGGTGTGAATGGAAGGAAGGAAGGAAGGAGGGAGGGAGGGAGGGAGGAGGAGCCCAACACCAGAAAGGGGTTGTGTAGATTGGTGAATGGAAGGAGGGAGGGAGGGAGGAAGGAAGGAAGGAAGGAAGGAAGGAAGGAAGGAAGATCCGACACTAGAAAGGGGTTGTGTAGATTGTGTGAATGGAAGGAGGGAGGGAGGGAGGGAAGGAAGGAAGGAAGGAAGAACTAACACCAGAAAGGGGTTGTGTGGATTGTGTGAATGGAAGGAAAGAAGGATGGATGGACAGACGAATGGAAGGAATAAAGTAGAAAGGAGAAGGAAGGAGTTGTATTTTGTTTTAGCGAGATGGGATAAGATACAGAATAATAAAGATAATAGAAGTGAGAGTGACAGATGAATCCATGGATGGATGGAGTGACAAATTAATAGACAGATTAGAGAGAGAGAGAGAGTCGGAGAGATAGATGGATGGATGGATGGACGGATAATTAGCAGTTATATTATCTGACTGCAGAGCACTGATTGATGAAGTTAGAATTATGGGAGGGGCAGGAAGGTCCAACGGTTTGATTTCAGCCTCTCAAACAACCCTGGAAACAAAACGAGAGGAACAACAAAACCCACTTTAGGAGAAAGTTTTGGGAGAACGAAAGGCTGGGCCCGTGTCCCATTGGAGGAGCAGCCCAGGTGAAGTGAGGGGCTTGGCTGAGGGCCCGTGGGCGCACCTGCGTTCCCCAAGTCTGTCTTGGCTCAACTCAAGAGTCACGACTCTTACCGTAAGGAGACACCAGCCTGTTCCCAGGCGTGCGTGAGGGTGGGTGGGCGGAGATGGTGTAAGCCCCATTCAAGACCCTGAGATGTTGGGCTTGAGTGTCGTTGAGTCAACAGGGTGTCCCGGCTGCCTGCCCGACAAGAGGACTGTTTGCTTAAGCACTCGGACTGGTATTCCTCGGCCTCTGCCAGCTGGCTGGGCCCCGGAGGTTGAGTCAGCCACGTTAGCTGGGTGGCCAACCCTTCGGGAAAGTGGCCCTCTTGAAGGCGACTGACCTTCCTCGGGGTCGTATTTGTTTTAGCGTGGCGTTGCGCATTGTGTGTTGACTCGGAACAGAAGGACCGGGAGGGTTAGATGAATTGTTATCAAATCAACGAAGTAAATTATAGCCGTCTCGCAAAATATGAACCAATAAAATGATCGTCACACGATCGATTAATAATGATACCAGGGTATTCAATTTCCGATTGATAATATGAGCCATTATGCCACGTAACTGTTAATTGAAGGACTATGAAATGGATGCACACGAAAAATTGGTAAACCAACCGACACGCTGCTTGTATACTTATGGAAGAAAGTTTGATGTTTTTTATGGTTTGTTTGTTTATGCTTGTTTAAAAACATATTTTATTTTATGTTTAAAAACCAATAAAATATACCAAAAAAAGGGGAAAAAAAGAACAGAATAACCAGAGTTGGAAGGGACCCTCGAGATCTTCTAGTCTACCCCCCTACTCAGGCGGGAGACCCTATCGCGTTTCAGACAAAACCTATCCAGAGATTGGTTCCCCACAGCCCCCACTTCCTGCCCTTCAGGCCTGAAAAGCCCCAGCGAAAGCCCGTTGGATCTGTTGGTGCTGGTTCGATCCCTCCCTTGGCCCCCAAACGCTTAAAAGATAACACTGAATCTGATTATTACAGAATTTGGGAGAAGTTTTACCACTGGTTTAAAAAAAGAAAGAAGTAAATCTAGCAAAGATGATTAATATTTATGTACATCTGTAAATTTGAAGTTTTTTTGTTATGTATGCACCACATTCATTGTTTTTAATGTTTTTTTTTCTGTTTGTTGTTAATATATATATATATTTTTTAAAAAAGAAGAGACTGGACTGCCATTTATCAGAAATGGTGTAGGGTCTCCTGCTTGGGTGGTGGGGGGGTTGGACTGGATGACCTACAAGGTCCCTTTCCATTCTGTAATTTCATCAGTGGAACGACTTGACTCTGGAAGTTGTGGTGGGCTCCAACACCAGAGAAGAAGAAGAGATTGGACTGTGGTTTGTATGGAATGGTAGAGAGTCTCCTGCCTGTGCAGAGGGGGTTGGACTAGAAGATCTCAAGGGTCCCTTCCGACTCTGTTATTCTCCCGCCAAGTTAGGAAGGTTGAATTGGACACCGAGAAGGAAGCCTAAAGGTGATGCAGCCCACCCTCCAGCAAGCGTTTGGGGGCCAAGGGAGGGATCGAACCAGCACCAACAGATCCAACGGGCTTTCGCTGGTGTTTTTCGGGCCTGAACAGCAGGAGTGTGTGTGTGGGGGGGAACCAATCTCTGGATAGGACCTGCCCCTGGGGTCATTTCCTGTTTGGAGTGACCCACCTTCAAACAGTTGGCGCCTTTAATCTTCAGCGAAGAGAGGAAAAGTCAACAAGATTGCGTTCCTCGCTGGCGCCACCGGGAACCCGCTTCTTCCCAAGTGCTTTCGAGCAAGCAAGCAAAAAGTTGTATTGGTGGGGGGGGGGGAGGAACTGGGGAGGGGAGGAAAGGAGAGCTGTCAATAAGGACAGTCAATATTGGAGGAAGCCCTTGAGGAGCTGAACTGCATGAGCTCACAGCATTCTTGAAGACCGGGATGGGACGTCCTGTACAATTCGGAGAAGCGGACTAACACAATGCAGAAGGACGCCCTTTGAAAGGGACCTTGGAGATCTTCTAGTCCCGCCTCTTCTGCTCCTGCAGAGGAGATCCCCTGAAACAGGAGACGAGGAGTAAGGAAAAAGAAGGACTCGGGGGGTGACGATCGTAGCCGTGCTCCGGTATTTGAGGGGCTGCCCCAAAGAAGAGGGAGTCAAGCTATTCTCCAAAGCACATGAAAACAAGATGATGGAAGCAACGGATGGACACTAATCAAGGAGAGAAGCAACTTAGAACTAAGGAGGAATTTCCTGTCAGGGAGAGAACAATTAATCAAGGGCCTCTAGAAGTTGTGGCTGTTCCATCCCTGGAGGTTTTTAAGAAGAGAACGGACAGCCCTTTGTCTGGAATGGTATTGCGCAGGGGGTTGGACTAGATGACCCCCAAGGTCCCTTTCAACTCTGTTACCCTGCTACTACACCATTTCAGACAAATGGTTGTCCCATCTCCAATCTTGAAAGCCTCCAGCGATGAAGCACCCACAACTTCTGGTGGCAAAGCTGTTCCACTGATTAATTGTCCTCACCGTTAGGAAGTTTCTCCTTAATTCCAGGTTGCTTTCTGTCCTGGATTATTTATTTATTATTTTATTTTATGTATTTTGTCAAAAGCTTACAAGACAACAGAAACAAGGGTAAACCTAAGTTTAACAAGAAATAGGAACGGATAATTGGGGACCATAGGACAGGGACGGTAGGCACGATGGTGCGCTTATGCACACCCCTTGCAGACCTCTTAGGAATGAGGTGAGGTCAATAGAGGTTGGTTGGAGGGTAAAGGAGTGGGAGTTTGAGCAGGTGACAACAGAATCAGGTAATGAGTTCAGACATTGACCGCTCTGTTGTTGAAATTGTACTTCCTGCAATTGAGTTTGGAGTGGTTTACATTAAGTTTATTTGTTGTGTGCTCTGTCAAGATTAATTTTCATCCGTTGCTTTCTGTCTTCCCTTCTGGTGTTTTGGAGAATAGGTTGACCCTTTCTTCTACTGTGACATCCCTTTAAATACAAGTGGTCCTCTCTAGTTGAGTGAGTTTTGCCCCATTTTATAACCTTTCTTGTCCCAGTCGTTAAACGTTAAACACCACAATTATCACACTAGCAACAGGGTTATTAAGTCAATCTGGCTTTCCCGTTGCTTGTCAGACGTTGTAAAAAGTTGTTTTATAGGATGGATTGCTTAACCAAATCTAGAAGCCGCATTTCCCACCATACACTTAATTAGTTTTAAATCTGTTCTTTCATTTGTGTGGTTATTCAGGAAGGGAGGCCTTAACGTAACTATGTAGGTAAGCTACCTTTTGCAAAAGTGAGAACATATGCAAATTCAATACGAAAGTTAAAAACATGTTTTTGTGTGAAGCACGGAAAAGGGGATATCTGGAAAAAAATACACTGTTTTTATCTTTAACACCTATTAGAGCAAACTTCCTTTCAGGCCCCTTGTGAATATATTTGCGTCTTTTATTAATATTTCCTCTGGTGTGTGGGTGTGTGCGTGTTTAACCAGCATTGTCACAAAGAAACTATGTTAGTCTGTTGGCAACAAAAAGTAAGAATGCTTTGAAAAAGTCACAATCAGGTAGATTTACAACATAGATAAGATCCTTGCAAGGAAGAATAGAAAATTGTCTGAGGTAAATGAGCAGATATTGAACACCCCCTGACAGAAAATGTGTTTTTTAGGTGATATGAAGAAGTTTATTGATAACAGCAAGATAGCAAGTCATTCATAACGGAGAAAAGAGAATGGTTTTATGCGGATGCTGGGAAAAATTCTGGTGGTTTTAAACACACGTTAAAAATAAACCATTGAGGAGGAGAAAGAAATTGCAGTGAATGTTTTTTGGAAAGGACATACCTGCCAACAAATATATTGGGAAATTGTATACTCTTCATACTGTCTTATTTCAACATATAAAGCCACAGATTTCCTTATAGATTTCACTTCAGTGCTACAGTAAGTTTAAGGAAGGGCTGCCCCAAATCCGGGTAAATTACCCAAAATTAGATTAAAAAGTGTTTTATTTTTTTCTCCCTTTGGGCTCAAAGGTTTGCTGGATGCTCTGCAGTGGATAAGAAGATGCTTTCCTCTTTGAAAGACATTGCGAAGACCAGACTCCTCTCTAGAGCACAAAAAATCTCCACAGACCGTTCTCATCCGGGACATTCATATTTCGAACTGTTACCCTCAGGGAGGAGTTATAGGCGTCTTAAAATGAGGACTAATAGACTGTGAAACAGTTTCTTTTCCAAGGCAGTAATTGTCTTGAATCAAACAGTGCATTTGTGATTTAATCCTATATTATTATTATTATTATTATTATTATTATTATTATTATTATTATTATTATTATTATTATTATTGTTGTTGTTGTTGTTGTTGTTGTTGTTGTCGTCGTTGTTGTTGTTGTTATTATTATTTTAATTTTTAAATACTCTGTAGTGTGATTGTGATGTGGTGTTTGCAGCACTGTGCTGGAGTAGCTTTCAAATGTCCTTGTATTCGTGGAATGCAGTGACACTAAAGGTATTTTAACCGGGCTCAAACCCATTGCTCGGTCACCGCAGAGACATTGTAAACGGACCCCATCACTGGAAGTGTTCAAGAGGTTGGACCACCAATGAAAAAGGATCTCTCCCTTGAGCTGGGGGTGGGGGAGGGGTTGGACTAGAAGACCTCCCGGGGACCCTGGTCTCTCCCAACCCTATTATTCTATGTTCTAATTTGCATTTTTGGGTATGAAAGGCTTCCTGATAAGGTGGAAAACAGATCGGGAAGCCCTGCTTTCATACTTAAGCAATCTTTTCAGCCTGCAGAGTTAAAGTCATGCAGATGGGTGTTTTGTCTTTGCAAAGGGGGCCAAGCCCTTTCCACCACCACCCCGCCCCATTGTAGTAACTTGGCACTTGAAAGTTGAGGATTAGGGCCATTTCCAGACCCCAGAAGCCTGAGGGCCAGGATCAGCCTGGGTTACCCCCACCCCCCCTTGGCTGAGATGGTTAGCCTCCAGCTCAGTTCTTTGCCCCTAGGCAAAAAGGCCGCACATTTGAATTCCTTCCTAAAAGCAGCAGCTTTTCTCAAGCTCATGAATTTTTAAACCGGGTGGACTTCACCCCAGAATTCCCCACGCACCCTTGGCTGAGCCCCCAAACCAGGATTTGCACCCCCACAGAAGCCAGCCGCTGCCCCCAGCTGAACCTGGGGTGCCCACATTGCAAGCCCTGGTCCAAAAGGGCCCAGCGGAGATTCTACTACCTGAGACTTCTCAGGAAACAACAACTGAATGAAAAACTGCTGGTGACCTTTTACTGCTGCACCGTAGAGAGTATTTTAACTCGCTGCAACCTGTCTGGTTTGCCAATTTGCACCGCGGCAGATAGGAAAGCGCTCCAGAGGGTGAACATCATTGCAGAGAAGATCATGGGTTGCCCTCTCCCCTCTTTGGAAGAGCTTTAGAGCTCCCGCTGCCTTAAGAAAGTTCAAAACATCCTCAAAGATCCATCTCATCCTGGGCACCCCCCCCTTTTTTTTTGAACTATTACCATCTGGCAGACGGTACAGGACAATAATAAAAACAAGGACAAACAGGCTGAAAAACAGCTTCTATCCCAGGGCAGTAGCTCTCTTGAATTCTGCTCTATAGTGCAATATTAATGCCATATCAGGGGTTTTCAATTCAATGCATAGAATGAGAAGGAGGTGTGTTTATGTTTTATTTTTATTTTTTTAACGTATAATGCATACTGAAGATTTAATTTCATTGCACGAGGGGATCCGATCCAGTTGACCCGCAGCGCTTTTCCTCCATCCCAAAAGCTGGAAGACTTTCAAGACTGAGGCTCCTTGAAAAGGCTCGAATGCTCAGCTAGAACCATGCAATGGCTTATGGAACTCCCTGCCACATGAAGTTCAATTGGCCTCCCTCATTTTAGCCTCCTGTAACGCCACAAAGTCTTAGCTTTCCACCCCCACAAAAAAATTCTACCAAGAAGAGTAGATCGAGTCAGATTCGAAACCAGGTTATTTGCCGTTTCTAATTGTGTGGTCGGCTTCGTTTGGTCATTTTGATATGATTTGATTTGTCTTTTGAGTTTGGGAGCTGTCCAGCTGGGGTTGAAAAGACCGGCACAGGTATATAAATAATAATAAATCTATATAGTATTAGCATTAGTATTTCATATATTATTAGTATTATTAACATGCTCTGATGCTAAGGAGTTCTACCCCCCTCCCCACCTGAAAAGAAATCTGTTCCAAATGCAAAACACAAGCAGAGGAGAGGAGTTTCAATTTCAGTTTCACAGCACCAAGCAGCTTTAGTACAGAACAGTTGAGCTAAGCCACGCCCAGGCTCCTTGCTGTCTCCTTGCTCACACGGCAAATACTCTTTCCGTTTCCAAACAGCCCTCAGCTCTTTCACACACCGACAGGACACTCACCAGATGAATACCGATGGGGGCTGGTAGGCTGAGGCAGAATTCCCCCCTTCCCCGCTTATTTTCCTCCCCCAAAACTAAGCCCCACCACATAGTTTCGTAGCGAAGCGCACGGGTATCGAGCCAGTAATAAAATAAAATAAAATAAAATAAAAAGTTCTTGTCCCGGAGTGGCTGGGCTCCGTCGCGCTCCTGGGATGGAGCAAGTCATCGAGCCCTGTCCCGTGGGACAGACTACCAGGGTTTGCCAAAGAGAAAGTCGCTTTCGGGCGTTTCGAGGCCCGGCTGGGAATCGGCAGTGGAGCTGGAACTGGGGGACAGGTGTTGTAGGAGGAGCTTCTCTTCCATGGATGCCTGGTGGAACGGGTAGCCCCCGGGGTGGGCCACGGTGCTACTGTCACACGGCGGGGGTGCCTCCTGCTGCAAGCTCACCTTAACCTCCGTCGGCTGCCCCCGCAGCTTCTTCAGCTTGTAGCGGTGGTTCTGGAACCAGATCTTCACCTGGTTGGGAGTGAGGCGGGTCACGGTGGCCAGGTGTTCTCGTTCCGGGGCCGTCAGGTATTTCTGCATCTCAAACCTCTTCTCCAGCTCCTGGACTTGATTTCGGGAGAAAAGCACTCGGCGTTTGCGCTTGGAGGGGTTTCCCGCAGAGAAGGGGGGCTGTTTGGCCAGCTCTCCAAAGTAGCCCATACAGTCTGCTCCGGACATGCTGAAGGCAGGGGTGCCCATAAACCTGCAGACTGGGGGAGGGAGGAAAAATAGGCAAGAAAAACCCAAAGTACAGACATACAGACTGGGTGAAACCAGGCTCAATAGCAGTAACTGGGAGAGGGTTGGACTAGATGACCTACAAGGTCCCTTCCAACTCTGAATAGCTGTTATCTGTAACCAGGGATAACTCCTCAGGGAAAGCTCAGATCCGAAAATGAAGTGGGTTTTCTACATTTTCCACCCTGGGTCAAAAAAGGATCTTATTTGGCCGAATTGAGTTCTACCCACCATTTTGAGATATGCTTTGGGCTAACTCCTCAGGGAAAGCTCGGATCCAAACGTGAAGTGGTTTTTCAGCGTTTCCCACCCTGGGGAACATGAATATTCATCTCTTTTCGAAATCTGAGCTCTGTGTCAAAGGATCTTGGAGTCTTAGTTGACAACCAGCTAAATAGGAGCCAGCCGTGTGCAGCAGCAGCCAAAAAAGCCAATGCAGTCCTAAATTGCATTAACAGAGGGATACAATCGAGATCAAGGGAGGTACTAATAGCACTCTATAAAGCCTTAGTAAGGCCACACCTAGAGTACTGTATCCAGTTTGGGTCACCACACTATTAAAAAAGATGTTGAGACTCTAGAAAAAGTGCAGAGAAGAGCAACCAAGATGATGAGGGGACTGGAGGCTCAAACATACGATGAATGGTTGCAGGAACCGGGCCTGGCTAGTCTAGGGAAGAGAAGGACCAGGGGAGACAGGAGAGCATCTTCCAATATTTGAGAGGCTGCCCCAAAGAGGAGGAGGAAGGGGTCAAGCTATTCTCCAAGGCACCTGAAGGCCAGACAAGGAATAATGGATGGAAACTGATCAAGGAGAGATTCAACCTGGAAATAAGGAGAAACTTTCTGACAGAACAATCAACCCATGGAACAGAAGTTGCCTTCGGAAGTTATGGGAGCTTCATCACTTGAGACTTTCAGGGAGAGATTGGACTGCCATTTGTCAGAAATGGTGTAGGGTCTTCTGCTTGGGGAGGGGGGTGGACTAGATGACCTACAAGGTCCCTTCCAACTCTGTTAATCTGTTAAAGGGGAAGGGTGAGACATTCTCAGAGTTAATTTATCCAGGTTCTGGATTCTTGGGAACGCAGGTAATTTTTGACTTATGGCCACAACAGAACCCAAGATTTCGGTGGCTAACTAAGCAAGACGGCGGTTGGGAGCTTAGCCCCACCTGGTGACCTTCCTTGCCATCGTTGTTAAGTGAAGCACTGCAGGGGTTACGGGAATCGTGCAGGCATTAAGGGGATCTGGCTTTCCCCCCCACTGGCACTGCTTGTCAAAAGCTGACTGGGAAGTTTACAAACACACGACCTCAGGACAATGCCACGCTCATAAATACATGCCAGTTGCTAAATGCCCAAATTTTTATTTTGTGGCTGTGAGGATGGTGCAAAGAATCCAACTCTCTCTCTCTCTCTCTCTCTCTCTCTCTCTGTGTGTGTGTGTGTGTGTGTGTGTGTGACTTGTATATAAGGAGAGCAAACCCACTCCTTTCTGGCACTGATGATGTTCCCTAGCTGGGTCATGAAAGGTCTGCAAGAGAACCACAAACCTCAGACAGCACCAAGGACCCCTCTTTCTCCTTCTCTTTGCAGATTGCACTCTGTTCTAGCACTGGGGATGTTACCCAGCTGAGTAAATGTCCACAAGAAACAAGAATCCCAGCCCTCCTCTTCCTCTTTCTCCTCCTCCTCTCTGCAAATCCCATTCCCTTCTGGCACTGATGACATTACCTAGTTGGCTAATGAAACGTCTGCAAGAAAACCACCAAGCTCAGAGAGTACAAAAGGCCCCATAGTTCTCCTCCTCCTCCTCCTCCTCCTCCCCCAAGACGAATAAACAAAAAACATATATGTTTCTAATCAATTAGACGGTGTGTTCTTTTCTCAAAAACAATTTTTCTAATTATCATTTCCTGTTTCTGGTAAATACTCTTAATCTAACCACTTTATTTTTTCCATTCCTTATCTTTTTATTCCCTATATTTTTATCCTTAATCCAATTGTACCATTTTTCCCAAACTGTACTATATTTTGAGTCGACCTCATCCTTTAACGTTTGGGTAAGGACGTCCATTTCGACACAGTCAAGGACCTTCTGGATTATCAAATTGTTTGTTGGCGTTTGGTTACCCTTCCAGCATTGTGCTAACGTGATTCTTGCTGCAGTAATTATATGAAGAATTAGACATTTCATTTCTTTTGCGTGAACACCTTTTATCATCCCCAATAAAAAGATTTCGACCTTACATTCTAATTGAATATTTGTAATTTCTTTTATCCAAATTCTGATTTTTTCCCCCCCAAGTATTTTTTTTACTTTTTGGGCAAAGCCACCAAACGTGGAAGAAGGTACCCCTCACTTGCTTTCATTTCCAATAAAGCGGACTTAGTTGACCCCTTTTCTATGTAGCTCTGTGATCCAACCCTCCCTCTTGCCTGGTATCTTCCAGATGAATAAGATTACAACTGGCCACTCCTGAGAACAGCTGGTTCCTTCGGGTAAAACATGCCGGACATATAATTTTGTTTTGTAAATAACTATTTAACTTTGCTCTGGAGCAAATATTTGGAGCCCCACCAGGTCAGAGGAGGGTCTCATAACACCCTGAGTGCGTTGACACATCTCATCTCGCTGTGGCCCGAAACTATAGTTTACAAGCCATCTTGGCTGCATTTATACAAACAGACACAATCAAGATCAAAGAAGGCTGAGAATCAAGGATCATGTTTGGCTGAAAGAAATGACTGATGTGCTGGGGCTTAAAGGCTGGGGCTTTTAAATAAATAACCTGTTAGTTTGAAATGAAATAGCCAAGTTCCTTTTGATTTAATAAAGGAGAATATTTGTAGCTCGGGATTGAAATGAGAGGTCCTTGGTGATGTGGGGTCTGGAGAGGAGGAGGAGGAGGAAGAAGAGGAGAGGAAGAAGAAGGAGAAGGAGGAGGAAGAGAAGAAGAAGAAGGAGAAGGAGAGGAGAAGGAGAAGAAGAAGAAGAAGAAGAAGAAGAAGAAGAAGAAGAAGAAGAAGAAGAAGAAGAAGAAGAAGAAGAAGAAGAAGAAGAAGAAGAAGAAGAAGAAGAAGAGGAGAGGAGGAGGAGGAGGAGGAGGAGGAGGAGGAGGAGGAGGAGGAGGAGGTCCTTGGTGCTCTCTGAGCTTGGTTGTTTCCTTGCAGACATTTCGTTTACCAAACAAAGTAACACCATCAGTTCTAGGAGGGAGTAGGGTTTGTGAGGTGGGGAGGAGAAAGAAAAGGGGGAGAGGAGGTGGAGGAGGAGTGTGGGATCCTCCATATTCACTGAGTTTGTTAGTTTTCTTGCAGACATTTCATTACCAAACTAGGTTACATCATCAGGGCTAGAAGGGCACCAGAAACACTGATAATATTACCCAGTTTGGGTAATGAAACGACTGCAAGAAAACAACCAAGCTCAAGAGAGCACGAAGGACCCCCTCCTCTTAATTTCCCCCCCCCCTCGACACAGAGGGGCCTTGAACTGCAGGACGGACAACAAATTTGTTAAATAGACAGATCAATAAATATATTTTTTCCCACTTCGGATCAAGCCACATTTACGGAAATTCTCAATTGCCCAAGTCCTGGTTGTCCCCAGGGTGCTTTTAACCTTGTCTTCTTCTTCTTCTTCTTCTTCTTCTTCTTCTTCTTCTTCTTCTTCTTCTTCTTCTTCTTCTTCTTCTTCTTCTTCTTCTTCTTCTTCTTCTTCTTCTTCTCCTCCTCCTCCTCCTCCTCCTCCTCCTCCTCCTCCTCTCCTTCTCCCTCCCTCCCCCTCTCCTCCTTCTTATCTGTCTCCTTCTCCTCCTCCTCCTCTTCTTCTTTTTCTTCTATTCCTCCTCCTCCCTCCTCCTCCTCCTCCTCCTCCTCCTCCTCCTCCTCCTCCTCCTCCTCCCTCCTCCTCCTTTCTTTTTCAATTCTCATCTCTTCATTTGAACTGAAGAAGTTCTGAATAGAACCAAAGAAGCTTCTGGGATGGAGAAGTGAAACGTTTTCAAAGAAAAGGAAAAAAAAATGCGCACACCCAAGAAAGTCCAAAAGTTGCCTTTTGGGGGAAGTAAAAAAGAAAAAAAAGCACCTTTGGGGGCGATCGAACTAACCCCGTCTACCCACCCAAACCGCCAAGAGGTGCACTTACTTGAAGAGTAGGGCCCTTCTGGGGGGCTGGAGGCATACCACTCCCCATTCCTGAAGCTCTCCTGGGGGTAGGCAGGCAGTTCAGCCGGGCTGGCGAAGGAGCCCGGGTAGCATCCCAGCATGGGGTTCTGGGAGAGGCAGTGGGCCAGGGAGAAGCGAGAGCCCACCAGAGCAGGCTGGCGAGTCCCTGGCATCCCCTGGCTGAAGTCCTCCAAGCTCTCCATGGCGAAGCCCCTGAGATCCTCCATGGAAAGGACCCAAAGGCGGGTTGGCAGCAGCTTCAAGTCTGGAGTTCCTTTCTCTCCGGGGCTTTCAACAGAGGCAGGCAGCGCTTCCTGCCCACAGTCTGGCCTTTTATCTTAAGTCTGCACCTTATCAAAGATTAAGGACTCCACCTCCCACCCTGGAGGTGGGGTAAGGTGAGGTGGAGATGTGGGGAAAAGGGGGGGCGGGAGAAGAAGGAAGGAACCTCCCCTACTTTTGACAAAGCTTAATCAAACAAGAGTCCAGCCAACTTAATGGAAGCCGCCAGCGAGTTGGACCTCCAAGTTACAGATAATAGATAATCAGAGTTGGAAGGGGCCTTATAGGTCATCTAGTCCAACCCCCCCCCGCCCAAATGGGAGACCCAACCCCGTTTTTGACAGAGGGCAGTCCAATCTCTTCTTGAAAGCTTCCAGGGATGAAGTTCCCACAACTTCTGAGGGCAACTTCTGTTCCTTTGGTTGATTGTTCTCACTGTCAGAAAGTTTCTCCTTATTTCCAGGTTGAATCTCTCCTTGTTGAGTTTCCATCCGTTATTCCTTGTCTGGCCTTTGGGTGCTTTGGAGAATAGGTTGACCCCCTTCCTCCTCTCTATGGCAGCCCCTCAAATATTGGAAGATGCTCTCCTGTCTCCCCTGATCCTTCTCTTTACTAGACCAGTCAAGCCCAGTTCCTGTAAACGTCCTTCATATGTTTTAGTCTCCAGTCCCTTAATCATCCTGGTTGCTCTTCTCTGCACTTTTTCTAGAGTCTCAACATCTTTTTTATAGTGTGGTGATCAAAACTGGGTGCACTACTCAAGGTGTGGCCTTACTAAGGCTTTATAGAGTGCTATTAGGACCTCACTTGATCTCGATTGTATCCCTCTGTTAATGCAGCTTAGGATTGGATTGGCTTTTTTGGCTGCTGCTGCACACAGCCGGCTCCTATTTAGCTGGTTGTCCACTAAGACTCCAAGTTCCCTCTCACAGTTCCTGCTATTGAGAAATCTGGTTTCACGCAGACTATATGTGAGGTTTTGGTTTTTCTTGTCTAGGTGTAGGACTTTACTTTTCTCTACATTGAGTTTCATTTTGTTAGGTAGGGCCCAGGTTAAGTACAGGTAGTCCCTCTAACGTACAAACAGTTCATTTAGCGACCATTCAAAGTCGCAATGGCCCTGGAAAAAAGGGACTTTGGGCTGTTCCTCACACTTACGATCCACAGTCGTGTGATCAACATTTGGATGCCACCGGCCACTGACTCATATTTATGACGGTTGCAGCATCCCGGGGATCACGCCATCCGATTCTGCGACCTTCCAACGAGCCAAGTCCATGGGGGAAGCCAGATTCGCTTAACAACCGGGTTACGAACTTAACAACTACATTTGATTCACTTAATGACTGCGGCAAGAATGGTTGTAAAGTGGAGGGGAAAAAAAACTCACTGGACTAATCATGTCTTAGTTAGCAACAGAGATGTTGGCTCAATTGTAGTAATGAATCCAGGACTATTTGTATAGCCAGGCAAGGTTTTGGAGAGTTTCAGCTTCTTTTTAAAAAAACAAAAACAACACTCAAGTTTCTAGTCCTTTCTGTCTGCCCTTAAGTCACAATGTAGTTCAATTGGTGGGGTTCCCACCCCCACCCCCCAAAAAAACCTTGGCAACTTTGAAGATGGGTGGACTTCAACTCCCAGAATTCCCCAGCCAGCTGTGCTGGCTGGGGAATTCTGGGAGTTGAAGTCCGGTTGATAAACACGGCAATACAAAATGCAATCCTGTTTAAAATAAAATAAAAATTCAAATTAACTCTGATCTCAAATGAAATATTTATTTACCACTTGAAGTATTGATGTGCCCAGTGCCGTGGGATGGATAGTCACTGTTAGTAGAAACCACCAGAGAGCACAAATCCACTTAGCACAAATCCTGCAGCCTTAAACGGCGCTTGAAATCTGCTCAGAACTTGTGAGTTCTCTGAAAGCCTGCTGCGTGCCTGGTTCAATTCATTTACTTTCACCACGGATCTGTGTTTTGCAACTTCTAGGCTGATTGACAGAGAAGGGAAGGGCTGAGTAAGGAGTGAGTAAGCTGGAAAATTGCAAGAATAGACCAAACTCGATTTTTTTTAACAAAAAATCGCATTTGGAGAATCCTAGTTACAAGAGATGGGTCCGGTGCATTTTTTTCCTGGCCCACGAGGGGGCAGTAGAAATCAACCTTGCCTTCCATCCGGAGCCAATACAGAGAGTCCCGGACCTACGACCAAAATTCGGGCCCTACGAAGCACGTGGCCATAACCCCAAATGTCTTATGATTGCATCCTTGAGCCAGAGCAACCGTGGAGTCCTGGTGACCGTCGTAACTCCAGGCACCCCGGTCATTTAGTGGGAATCCTAGATAAGGTGCGCGTGATTGCCCCAGAGGGTGAGGGAAGGAGAATGTAGAGGGAAGGAAGGAAGGAAGGAAGGGGAAAAGGGACAGAGGGAGGGGTGAGGGAGGAAGGAAGGAAGGAAGGAAGGAAGGAAGGGGAAAAGGGACAGAGGGAGGGGTGAGGGAGGAAGGGAAGGAAGGAAGGAAGGAGAAAAGAGACAGAGGGGTGAAGGAGGAGGAAGGAAGGAAGGAAGGAAAGAAGGGGAAAAGGGACAGAGGGAGGGGTGAGGGAGGAAGGAAGGAAGGAAGGAAGGAAGGAGAGATTATAATGAGACTGAGGCTCTCAAGGAAGTCCTGCCTTAGCCTTCGGCCACCACAAGTGCCACTGCCACACCCACCATGACCATGCCCCTCCCGCCCCCCCAGGTCAAATACAACCCTGATGTGGCCCTCAACGAAATTGAGTTTGACACCTCTGCCCTCCAACTTCATCGCTGTAACTATGAGTGGTCGTAAGTTGAGGCATGTCAAGACGTATTCTGGGGCCTCAACCCCCTGACCTCGAGCAACGAAAGGCTGGTTTTAATTAGTCATCCCAGGAAGGTACTCCCTCCCTCCCTCTCCTCTCTCTCTCTCCCCTCCCTCCCCCTCCCCTCCCTCCCTCTCTCCCTCCCTCCCTCTTTCCTTTGCCTCCCTCCCTCTCTATCTATCCCCTCCCCTCTCACTCCCCACTCTCTTCCCTTCCTCTCCATCCCTCTCTTTCTCCCTCCCTCCGTCCCTTTCTTTCTCTCCCCTCTCTCTCTCTCTCTCTCCTTCTCTCTCTCTCTCTCTCCCTCTCTCCCTACCTCCCTCACTTTCCTTCTCCCTCCCTCTCTCTTTCTCTCTCCCTCACTCTCTCTTTCTCTCTCCTCTCTCTCTCTCCCTCTCCCTATCTCCCACTTTCCTTCCCCCTTCCCCCTCTCTTTCTCTCTCCCTCCCTCACTTTCCTTCCCCCTTCCCCCTCTCTTTCTCTCTCCCTCCCTCACTTTCCTTCCCCCTTCCCCCTCTCTTTCTCTCTCCCTCCCTCTCTTTCTCTCCTCCCCTCTCCCTCTCTCCCTCACTCCCTCTCTCTCTTTCTCTCTCCCTCCCTCTCTCTTTCTCTCTCTCTCCCTTCCCTCCCTCTCCCTCCCTCTCACTTCTCCCTCCCCCTCCCTCCCTCTCTCTCTCTTCTCCCTCCCCCTCTCTTCTCTCTCTCCCTCCCTCACTTTCCTTCCCCTTCCCCTCTCTTTCTCTCTCCTCCCTCTCTTTCTCTCCTCCCTCTCTCCCTCTCTCTCCCTCACTCCCTCTCTCTCTTTCTCTCTCCCTCCCTCTCTCTTTCTCTCTCTCCCTTCCCTCCCTCTCCCTCCCTCTCTCTCTTCTCCCTCCCCTCCCTCCCCCTCTCTCTCTTCTCCCTCTCCTCTCTTTCCCTCTCTCCCTCCCTCACTTTCCTTCCCCCTTCCCCCTCTCTCTCTCTCCCTCCTCTCTTTCTCTCCTCCCCTCTCCCTCTCTCTCCCTCACTCCCTCTCTCTCTCCCTCCCTCTCTCTCTCTTCTCCCTCCCCCCTCCCTCCCTCTCCCTCCCCCCTCTCTCTCTTCTCCCTCCCCCTCCCTCCCCCTCTCTCTCCCTACCTCCCTCACTTTCCTTCACCCTCCTTCTCTCTTTCTCTCTCTCCCTCCCTTTCTCTTTCTCTCTCCTTCTTTCTCTCTCTCTCCCTCTCTCTCTCCCTCCCTCTCTCTTTCTCTCTCCCCTCCTCTCTCTTTCTCTCTCTCTCTCTCTCCCTCTCCCTATCTCCCTCACTTTCCTTCCCCCTTCCCCCTCTCTCTCTCTCCCTCCCTCACTTTCCTTCCCCTTCCCCCTCTCTTTATCTCTCCCTCCTCTCTTTCTCTCCTCCCCTCTCCTCTCTCTCCCTCCTCCTCTCTCTCTCTTTCTCTCTCCCTCCCTCTCTCTCTCTCTCTCTCCCTTCCCTCCCTCTCCCTCCCTCTCCTTCTCCCTCCCCTCCCTCCCTCTCTCTCTCTTCTCCCTCCCCCCTCTCTTTCTCTCTCCTCCCTCACTTTCCTTCCCCCTTCCCCTCTCTTTCTCTCTCCCTCCCTCCTCTTTCTCTCCTCCCTCTCCCTCTCTCTCCCTCTCTCCCTCTCTCTCTCTTTCTCTCTCCCTCCCTCTCTCTTTCTCTCTCTCTCCCTTCCCTCCCTCTCCCCTCCCTCTCTCTCTTTCCCTCCCCCCTCCCTCCCTCTCTCTCTCTTCTCAAGTCCCCCTCCCCCCTCTCCCTCCCCCCTCTCTTCTCCCTCCCCTCCCTCCCTCTCTCTCTCCCTACCTCCCTCACTTTCCTTCACCCCTCCCTCTCTCTTTCTCTCTCTCCCTCCCTCTCTCTTTCTCTCTCCCTCCCTCTCTTTCTCTCTCTCTCTCTCTCCCTCTCCTACCTCCCTCACTTTCTTCCCCCTTCCCCCCTCTCTTTCTCTCTCCCCCCTCTCTTTCTTTCCTCCCCTCTCCTCTCTCTCCCTCCACTCCCTCTCTCTTTCTCTCTCCCTCCCTCTCTCTTTCTCTCTCTCTTCTCCCTCCCCCTCCTCCCTCTCTCTCTTCTCCCTCCCCTCCCTCCCTCTCTCTCTCCTACCTCCCTCACTCCTTTCTTTCCCTCCTTCTCTCTTTCTCTCTCTCCCTCCCTCTCTCTTTCTCTCTCCCTCACTCTCTCTTTCTCTCTCTCTCTCTCCCTCTCCCTATCTCCCTCACTTTCCTTCCCCTTCCTCTCTCTCTCCTCCCTCACTTTCCTTCCCCCTCCCCCTCTCTTTCTCTCCTCCCTCCTCTCTTTCTCTCTCTCCTCTCCCTCTCTCTCCCTCACTCCCTCTCTCTCTCTTCTCTCCCTCCTCCCTCTCTCTTTCTCTCTCTCTCCCCCTCCTCTCCCTCCCTCTCTCTTCTCCCTCCCCTCCCTCCTCTCTCTTCTCCCTCACTCCCCCTCTCTCCCTCACTCTCTCTCTCCTCCTCTCCCTCTCTCTCCCTCACTCCTCCCTCTCTCTCTCTCCCTCCCTCTCCCTCCCTCTCTCTCTCCTCTCCCCTCCCTCCTCTCCCTCTCCTCTCTCTCTCTTCTCCCCTCCCTCTCTCTCTCCCTCCTCCTCTCTCTCTCTCTCCCTCTCTCTCTCTCTCTCACTCCTTCCCCTCCCTCTCTCTCCTCTCCCTCCCTCTCTCTCTCTCTCTCCTCTCCCCTTTCCCTCCCTCCTCTCTCCTCCCTCCTCTCTTTCCCTCTCCCTCCCTCTCTCTTTCTCTCCCTCCCTCCCTCTCTCTCTCTCCTCCCTCTCTCTCTCTCCCTCCTCCCTCTCTCCCTACCTCCTCCCTTCCTCCCCCTCCCTCTCTCTTCTCTCTCTCCCTCCCTCCTCCTCTCCCCTCCCTCTCTCTCTCCCCTCCCTCTCCTCCCTCTCTCCTCCCTCCCTTCTCTCTTCTCTCTCCTCCCTCTCTCTCTCTCTCCCTCCCTCTCTCTTCTCCCTCTCTCTCCCTCCTCCCTCTCTCTCTTCCCCTCTCCCTCTCTCTTTCTCTCTCTCCTCTCCCTCTCTCTTCCTCTCTCTCTCTCTTTCACTCCCTCTCTCTTTCTCTCTCCTCTCTCTCTCCCTCTCTTTCCTATCTCCCCACTCCTCCTTCCCCTTCCCTCTCTCTCTCCCTCCCTCTCTTGCCTCTCTCCCTCTCCTCTCCCTCTCTCCCTCACTCACTCCAGAAAGCAGGTTCGGACTAGCCTTGCCAGCCTCATGATGCATTACTCATGGAAAATGACATGGTCCTGTGACTGGCTTGTTCTGCCTTTAAAAGTGGAAAGAAATTGTTGCTCCTAATTCTGCTGCTTTCCGGAGAAATGCGGTTTGACCACAACCAATCGGGCGATAGCCGTGAGATCTTTCGTTTCATGGGATCTAATGATTCCTTGTTTAACCAAAGCAGCTCCGGGGGGGAGGAATATATCAATGTGATGTTTGACGTGATCCAAACAAGACGATCGACTTTAGTTGTGGAATTAATCTATTTTCCGGCTTCTCAAAATATACATTTGCTCATCGAAGAGCCAAACCCAGCGGCCAGAGAGAGAAAACTAACAAAACTTGGCCTTTTTTTTTTTTTTTCCAGAAATGCAACTGTTCGGTTGTTTAAGGTGTTACGTTTGTGGTGCCGTTTCAACTTGCCACAATTGTTAACCGAATTACCGCAGTTGTTAAAATTAGTAACACGGTTGTTTAAGGGAATCTGGCTTCGCCATTGACTGGGCTTGTCCGAAGGTTGCCAAAGGGGAATCAACGCCGGGGCGGGCTTCAAAAATTTTAGCAAGGGGTCTCTGCCCGGTTGCTGGGTGGGCGTGGCCATGGTGGGTGTGGCCTAGTCAGCCTCCTGCATCACGGGGGGGATGTTTTTGCCCTCCCCGGGCTCCTGAGGCTTCAACACGGTCCAACTCTTTACAAAATGGCCTCCCCAGGCTCCGGAGGCTCCCTGGAAGCCAGAAATGGGCCCATTTCCGACCTTCCTGAACTTCTGAGAGGCCCATTTTTACCCTCCCCGAGCCTCCGTGTGCACCCTGCACTTACCTGCGCCCAAAACGGGCCAGGTGGAGACTCCTGGGATGGGAGGGGAAGAGTGGGCGGGGCCATCCAGGTGTGGGATTTGGGGTTTCTCTGAACTGCGCAGAATCTTAGCTAGGGGCTCTCCCTAGCGAACCCCCAGAAGTCTACTGAAATCACATGACCCCGGGATACCGCAACCGTCACAAATGGGAGTCAGGTGTGCCAAGCGTCTGAATTTTGATCACAGGGACGCTGCGATCGTCGTTAAGTGTGCAAAATGGTCCCAAGTCCCATGTCAACTCATAAAACAGTTTGTATACACGTTTTATAGTTGACAACAGAAAGAAAGGCGGCGGGCGGGAGTTTCAAAGAGCAGACGGCAGTGTGGAATCGAAAGTACATTCTATTCATATTTTCTTCAAACACTGATTAGATGACTTGAAGCTTCTGCCGTGCAAAAATCTAATTGGAGAGCATGACTGATGACTCTTGACTATGGACGTGTTTCGTTGGATGATACACCCAGAGGGGTGCGGGCTAGGGGGGAAAGCAGGATCAAGGGTGACAGTGAATTACGTATCTCAGAGTTGGTTACACCCAGGTTAGCGCAGGATGTAGAATGTTAACTTCAAATAAATCCTCCTTAGTTTTGGGAGTGTGGCTGATTTCATTGGAATAACTGCCGGAATCCTGACATCCCATTTTTTCAATGCTGCTGTAACTCCGAACGGTCGCTAAACAAACTCTTGTCAGTAGAAGACAACCTGTTATTCCAAACATGGCCCGCCCTCATGAGGTCTGTCAATATTTTCCTGGAATTTTATCCATTATGAAATGGGGGGCGGAGGGCTGCTACTGGTTCGTACAGGTTCGGGCAAAACGGATGTTAGTTTTGACATTGGGTTCGCCGAACTGGTAGTTGCATCAACGCCGAACTGGTAGTTGCATCCTGGAGGCTCCGGAAGACCAGAAAGAGTTCTGTTTCTGACCTCCACAGAGCCTCCGGAGTCCGGGGGAGCCCAGGGAAAGCCTCCGGAGCCTGGGGAGGGCGAAAATGTGCACACACCCCATCGTGGTGCAGGAGGCCGACTGCCCACCATGGCCACGCCCACCCAGCAACTAGGATGAGAACCCGCTGTTAAAATTTTTGGGGAAGACCACCCCCGATGTGAAGTATTCTGTCTGTAGACATGATCTGCTGATGGTGTCATTATTTTGTCAATCTAACGGAACGAATGCCGGGTCTGGATTTCTCTTTCCAATGTATTAGCCTCATTATCAGCCTTATAAAGCTTTAATAAAGACAATCCATCCATTTAGGCTACCTGGCTGTCAAATTCCAATTACACGCTGGATATTTTCCCTTGAATATTTTATCGGGTCAACCCAGTCATATGTGGAAGGCGACCGCATGATCCGTATGAAGGCATGGCTTCACCCTCTGGGAAAAGGAGGAACAAAATGAAAAACTCCAGTTCCAGACAAGCCGGTTTTGTTTAGGATACAGCCCCAATTCTGGGGTTCTTCGCTGAAACCGAACCTCAACTAATTGCAGGCGACAGCCATGAAATCTTTCACATATTTATGGAGTTCCACTTCACGACCGGTTACGTCTGATGACTTTCCCTTACTTGCTCTGCAGCCAGTGTTTCAGCTGGTTCACCACAGGTAGTCCTTGGCTTACGACTGTTCATTTAGTGACCATGTGAAGTTACAATGGCACTGGGGGGGGGGGAAAGGACCAGTTCTTGCATGTATGACCCTCATAGCAGCTCTACGATCATCGTCATCATCATCTACATTTAATGACCCCATAACCCCTTGCGGGGTGAAGTCTGGGCAACTGAATGGAGCAAGTAGGGTGTTTTTTTTTAATGGCCGAATGCCCTTCCTGTTGCCAATGCGGAGTTTTGTGTCATGCCCCTGTCGGGAGTCTGAATCCGAGGAGGAAGACAAATAGCTGGCAGGGAACGGGAGCGTGGCTCCGTTGGCTGTGGAGGAAACTGGGGAAGGGCAAAGTCCGGCTGGGCAGAGCAGTGGGGAGGTAGAACAAGAGAGAGGGAGTTTAGAATAAGACCCAGGCCCACCCCCTCTTCATCCTAGGGAACGCTGGGAGGAACGGAGAAGGGAGCAACATGGGTTACATGGCTTACGGGGGAGGAAAGGGCCCTGATTCCCTTCATTAACCACACCTGGGAATGAGAGTTTAAAAGAACTGAATGCTGACTGCGGCAACTGCTGGGAGCAAACATGACTTTATCCTATGTTGTCTTTGCTTATCTGTGTTCCTGGCATCTTCCCAACCATGTTGAGTTATTGCCGTGCCTTCATGTCTGGAACCCCTTTTCCTGCCTTGTTGGTCTAATTACCTCATTTTGTCTTGTTTGGACTTTAAGTTACAGTTTTTGTTGACCACGTTTTGGACTGGATTCTCTGCAGCCAAAGGCTGTTCCTGGGAGAGTTTTTCTCCAGACCAGAAGATAACCAGGACATTGGGGGCAAAGTTGGAGCTAATAAAGGGACTCCTACTGATGATCTGACTGGGTTGCCTTTGTGCCACGCCCTTGGGTCATCATTTGGGTCATCACATATTTGTTTATATATATATATATATATATATATATATATATATATATATATATATATATATATATATATATATATATTTGTTTTCTGAGGTTCTCATGGTATTTATATGTGGATCTTTGGTTGTTCGGGTTTTCTCCGCGTAAGATTCAAGTATCTAGGCAACGTTTCGATGAAGTCTCATTCATCATCTTCAGGCTTCTGTCTCCGGCTCTGTGCTTCTCAGAGTAATGGAGATTGCAGCTGCTTCCTCCTTTTAACTGCCAGTGGGGGTGGGACTTGATTGGGTGGGGGCTTGGCTGTGTTCTGATTGGGTGGGGGTGTGTTCTCATTGGTAGGGGGTTTGGCTGTGTTCTGATTGGTTGGGGGGTTAGCCGTGTTCTGATTGGTTGGAGGCGTGTTCTGTTCAGGTGGGGGCTTGGTTGTGCTCAGGTTAGTCTTAGTTGCTGGAAGATTTGAGCTGGAGAGTTGTGATCTTGCTGTTTGGCTTCTAGTTCGTGGTCCTTCTGCATCTTCATAGTGGGTGTCGGTTTGCTTCATGTATGGCTCGGAGGGCTTTGAAGTGGGTAGTGATGCAGCTGCAGTGCAGCTTCTGGTCCATGGTCGTTTCTCATTTTCTGAATGGGTGGGAGTCTGTTTTCTACATGGAAGTGTGGTGGTGGCATCTTGTGTGGCTCTCATGGGTGTGGGTCTGGTGTCCTTCTTCATGTTAGGTACTCGTCTGTTCATGAGGGCGGGTTTCCAAATGGCTGGAAGGCGGGAGGTGTCATCTCGTTTGTTCATGCTGTGTGGGCGTTTTTCTATCTCTATGGCTTCTCTGATTATTCTGCTGTTGAAGTGTTCGGTTTTGGCGATAGTTCTGGTATTTTTAAAATCAATTTCATGTCCTGTGGCTTTGAGGTGTTGGACCAGGGAAGAGGTCGTTTCTTCTTTTTTGATTGAGTTCTTATGTTCTTCAATGCGTGCACTTATTCTTCTGTTAGTTTGTCCAATGTATGTGGTAGGGCAGGCAGTGCAGGGGATTTCGTATACTCCTTGGTTTTCTAATTCGATTTTGTCTTTGGGGTTTCTTAGGATGGTGGATATTTTTCTGTTTGTGCAGAATGCTGTTTTGATGTTGTGTTTTTGGAGGATCTTGCTAATTTTGTCTGTAGTGCCTTTTATATATGGGAGGAGGGCTTTACCATTTTCTTGTTCTCTGTCTTGGATTTTGGTTGGGGTTTCTTTTTGGATTAGGTGGGTAATCTTCTTTCTTTGGAATCCATTGGCTGTAAGTACGTTGGTGAGAGTGTGTAGTTCGGTTTTTTGGTGTTGTTCATCGGCTAAGCATTTTGTTCTGGAGATGAGTGTCTTGGCTACGGAATTGATCTGTGCTGGGTGGTGGTGTGAGAATGCATGTAGATAGCGGTTAGTATGTGTTTTCTTCTGGTAGATGGTGTGTCCTAGGGAGCCATTGGACACCCACTATGAAGATGCAGAAGGACCACGAACTAGAAGCCAAACAGCAAGATCACAACTCTCCAGCTCAAATCTTCCAGCAACTAAGACTAACCTGAGCACAACCAAGCCCCCACCTGAACAGAACACGCCTCCAACCAATCAGAACACGGCTAACCCCCCAACCAATCAGAACACAGCCAAACCCCCTACCAATGAGAACACACCCCCACCCAATCAGAACACAGCCAAGCCCCCACCCAATCAAGTCCCACCCCCACTGGCAGTTAAAAGGAGGAAGCAGCTGCAATCTCCATTACTCTGAGAAGCACAGAGCCGGAGACAGAAGCCTGAAGATGATGAATGAGACTTCATCGAAACGTTGCCTAGATACTTCGAATCTTACGCGGGAGAAAACCCGAACAACCAAAGATCCATATACATATACATATATATATATATATATATATATATATATATATATATATATATATATATATATATATATATATATATATTTTCTCAGTGTGTCCAGAGAGAGACCCCCAATGGACCCTCAAATTTGAATGGCAACTGAATGAAGTTGAGCGTTTACTGGCCGGTTGCCTTTCCTGTCGCCAGTGCAGAGTTATATTTGGCAGATATAATTCTCATTGTGCCCAGAGAGGGAAATATCTGCCTCTACCTAGGATCGAACTCACAGCCCTCCTGATGGTGAGGCAAGAGCTTCACCTCTAGGTCCCCACACCACTACGATCACGTGATTAAAATGCCGGTGTTTTGTCAATAAGCATGTACTTATGACCAACTGCGACTGGGCTGAGTGGTTATTTTTTATTAAAAATCTTTCCAAGGACAGTTAAAATTGAAATGTCAAGAGGGTGTCATTCATTTACACTGAGAATTTCCCTTCTTTTTTCGGTTCAATTTCACGCACAGATTCCATGCACTATTTTGAGAACAGAATAGCACAGAATGGAATAGAAATCTTTATTTGGCCAAGTGTGATTGGACACACAAGGAAATTGTCTTTGGTGCAAATGTTCTCAGTGTACATAAAAGAAAAGATGCATTCATCAAGAGTCAAGAATCATTCAGGTACAACACTTAGTCAGTCACAGGGTACATTAAACAATCAAATCCAATCCTACTAGGAAACAGTCCATATAAATCGTAAGGATACAAGTGACAAATTTGCAGTCATACAGTCACAAGTGGGAGGGGATGGATGAGAAGGAGGGATGAGAAGATTAACAGTGATAGTAGTGCAGACTTCGTAAATAGTTGGACAGTGTTGAGGGAGTTATTTGTTTAGCAGAGGGATGGCATTTGGGAAAAAAACTGTCCTTGTGTCTAGTTGTTCTGGTGTGCAGGTCTCTATAGCGTCGTTTTGAGGGAAGGAATTGAAACAGTTTATGTCCGGGATGTGAGGGGTCTGTAGATATTTTCACAGCTCTCTTTTTGACTTTTGCAGTATACAGGTCCTCAACTGAAGGCAGGTGGGTAGTAATTTTTTTTTTCTGCAGTCCTAATTATCCTCTGGAGTCTCTGTCTGTCCTGTTGGGTTGCAAAACCAAGCCAGACAGTTATAGAGGTGCGGAGGACAGACTCCATCATTCCTCTGTAGAACTGGACCAGCAGCTCCTTTTATTCCCTTTTAACAGCTATTTGCATATTCGCCTCGCTTCCGCGGGCGGAGAAAGGAAGAAAATGGGGGGAGCGTTATTTTTTTTAATTTGTTTTTTTTTATTTTTTTTTAAACCCTCCCTGCTCAGATCTGCGTCTGTTACGTGACTCTGGTCGCCGCTAGACTCGTGTGTCGAGGGGCGGGCGGACGGGGGGAAATATTGCTCTGATAGACGTAAATAAATAAGAAATAAAATCTAATATCGACGGGGCAATTTTTTGCCAGCGGGGGTTAAAGCTGATTTCAAACCCGGGGGAATTCCAGAAGGAAAGCGACAACAGAAAGAGATTTATATTTTTTTAAACTTCCCCTTTCCTTCCTCCCCCTGCGCGTTGGTATCGTCCGAACGTCGGGTTTTAAAAAGAACCCCTGGGCAACACAACATTCCAAATCAGAACCTTGGAGGTGCGAACGTTCTCTCGCCCCTTTGCGAGGCGGTGCGCGCGCAGCCATGGCGGTCAAGATCAAGGTGGTTTATTGGTAAGGAAATTCCCGGGGGATTCCCGTGGGGCGGGGGCGCCTCTGCTGCAGCCTTTTGGGGAAGGGGCTGCCAGCCGGGCGGGGCCGGCAGTGCCGTTTGCCTCCTTGCGGGATCTTTGGGGGGGGGAAGGGTTTCCTCCCCCTCCCCCCGCATTAATACAGAATAACAAGAGTTGGAGGGGACCTTGGAGATCTTCTAGTCCAACCCCACTGCTGAAGCAGGACACCCTATATGATTCGACACAAGGGGCTCGCTTCCTAGGGCGGTTTGCGGGTTTAATGGGTGGCGTTTTATAGCCGTGGGAATCTTGCTGCCTTTTTTTATTCATTTATTCCCGTGCAAATTTCTTTTTTCTTTTTAAATGAATGGGAAAAGGGGGGGCTCCGGATTGCGGGGAAAGGTTGCTGTTGCCTGGGGAAATGAATAACGCAGCCTGAGGGGCAAAGCAAGCTGCCTCCTTCGGTCCCACTGCAGGCGATAATAAGGAGCGCGCATCGAGCCAGGCACGGCGGCTGGGTTAGGCCGTTGGAGCAACCACCTGCCGGGAATTTCGGAATTTTCAAACCTTTTATTGTCGGAGGACAACCGGTGTACAATGAGATTGGGCTGAGCCTCCCTTCGTGCACCCCCCCCCCCAAAAAACCCCCCACAATACAACTCACAGTGAGAGACAGAAAACCCCTAACCCAGTAGATCCTTACTAACAAACACACAATTCTATTGTATCATATGAACTTATTGCACGCTGTGTTGTTGTAAAGCTGGGCTATCCAAACGGGGCAACTTTTAAGGCTTGTGGACTTCAAACTCCCAGAATTCCCCAGCCAGCCATGCATGAAGACCCTCTTGTAAAGTTATTTTCCATTCAGGAGTCCGACAGCCCACGGATTTATTTATTTATTTATTTATTTTAAAAGCCTGTTTGTGTGGCTGCTGCCGGTGCTTCCATACCTCCTTCCGGATGATATGAGAGTAAAGAGGGGACGGGGTGGCAAGTCCCTGGATTGGTATCATGAAAAAAAAAAAAAAAAAGGATCTGTGAGATTTGGGCTGAGCTGGTGAGGAGTGAAATCTTTCATTTTCTTGAACGTGAGATTTGCAAAAAAAAAAAAAAAAAAGTTGGCTTGTGTACATGCTGTAGAGCAGTGGCCCCCAACCTTTTTTGTGCCACGGCCCGGTACCGGCATCAGCACGCATGACAAGGCAAGGCGAGCCGAGCGACCGGCCAGCCACCTTCAACTCCTCCTTTGTACCTTTGTCAATGGGCTTCACTTCGGGACGGCTTTGGGACGGTCGCTCGGCTCGCCTTGCCTTGAGTGCTGAAAGAATCCTCGTGCCTTAGTTTCATTCAAAGCTGCCCCCACTTCAATGAAACTAAGGCGCGAGGATTCCTTCAGGACCCAAACACCGCTTTCTCATCAAACAAGATGTCACCCAGTAAACCGGCGCCCCGGTAGGAAATGTTCCATGGCCCAGGACCGGTCCACGGCCCGGTGGTTGGGGACCCCTGCTGTAGAGTGCTTTTGGGGGTGGAGGGGGGTGATTTTTAAACCATGGCGCATTGAGGCTGCCTTTTGGGGGATGGGAATGCATTAGGAGTCACTCAGCGAGACGGGTCGAGTCAGGGTTCCGGAGATTGCCCTAATTAAACCATGAGCCTCGGGCCAAGCTTCAAAAAATTTATTAGGAGCAACCTGTCGGCACTGACCTAAACGAAGCCAGCTCTGGAATATGTAATATACAGTCCCCTGTGCCCCCCTCCCTTCCGGGTATGTCATAAATCAGATTCTCCAATGAAGCAGGTGTTCACAGGCTGGGTGTCATCAATCACATTCTCCAGTGAAGGATTTTCCCGGGCAGAAGATCCGGTAGCCTAGCTACAATCTTTGTAAGATAAGGGTGGAATGCACTTCTGGTTTGAAACTGCTGTACTGCTCCTTCAGATTCCCCCTCCCCTGTTCACAACAACTCAAAAACAGTTGACAGGTGGTCTCTTGACTAGGATAAAGAAATAAAATTAAAAATGCCTATGGGTATTTAGGGCTAGGCTTGGACTGTGTACAGATAGCCCTCGACTTAATGACTGCAAGGGAGCCCAGAATTTCTGTCATTAAGAGAGACATTTGTTAGGTGAGTTTTGCCACATTTTATGACCTTTCTTGCCACTCGTTGCTAAGTGAATCATTGCAGTTGATAAGTTAGTAATCTGGTTTCTGGATTTGTCATTATAGGGATCTGATTATGCATAATAGAGAATTATGATGATGAGGCAGCTTCCTGTGCTGTCAAATGGGAAGTAATGTGAATTTTTCCTTTTGTTTTGCTTCTAGTGGAGCCTGAGGCTACAAACCCAAGGTAGGTCAATTGTTTTTAATTGTGAGCTGCCTTGTCGTGTGTACGAAATGGGCATCTATGTGCATAAAATACAATAAATTTATTCACTTAGCAAAGATACTGTGTATCTTTGAAGAGCCCAGATAAGTGATGTCACATCTGGGAGTTCTATCTATCTTTTAATATGCATGTTTCAAATGAGCTTTAATTTCTCTGATAAAACGTTTAGCTGTGATGGACTGGCAATTGAAAAAATGACGGGAGACGCAGGGAAGACGTCTGAGCAACTGCCAGCCCCGAGAGCCCTCGAGTAGCAGTATTTATTAAGAAAATGCAAATACAAAATCAAAACAATGACTTCAACATTAGCTCAGCAACATTATCTAGCTAGGCCTCAGCGAAGGTGATAAATTTCCCGTGAGAAAGCAGGGCATCAAAGGTCCCATGGGAATGGCTCAGATAGGTACTGTGAACTCCCACACACATTCCTGGCCTCTGAGCTTTGCAGATAACAGGATCAAACTCTCATCATAAAGACACTACTGCCCTCATGAGGAGCGTTTGTGATACCCCCAGATCTTACAAAGCTGTACAAGAACTTGCAGAATATGATGGATATATTACCACATTTAGCTTTGATTTTTCTGAACTTTACAATTTTCTCCTTTTTTATCTCTTGTAGTTTCAACAGCTCAAGAAGGAACTCGAAAAAGAGTTTCCGGGCAAGCTGGAAATTGTGAGTCTTTCCAGCCATTCGTAATTCCACCTTTCTTTTCTTCTGGTCATCTCCTGGGTAAATGAGATGACCGAAATGAGTAGATTTGGGGGTAAGAAGAAGGCTTCTGTCATTTGGCTGGCCATTTTTAGTAATTTATCAACTGCACTTTAATTAAAGGTCTTGTCTCTGTAAAGACACATGACGCAAGTTGAAAAACTTGCTTTAAAAACGTATCTTTTACAGACCACTTCCATGTAGTAGAGTGAAAGTTGCTGGGGTTGAGAAACCCTTGAGAAACACTGCAGGTAGTCCTTGACTTACAAGTTTGTTCAGTGATCATTTGAAGTTACAATGGCACTGGGGGTGGGGTGGGGGGGGAGGGACATGGCCCTTTGCCACACTTGACCGATGCCACACCCCCATGGTGACTTACATTTGGGTGCTTGACAATTGCATCCAGGTTAGATTCAGTCCATACGCAGAGTGTTGGAGAGGGATCTAGGTTCAAAGATTGGGAGATCCCGGAATGGAGAAAGAGGGCGAATGGCTTGCGTTTCAGCCTGTGGTGGTGGTGACGATGGTGTTTTGGTTCCATCTAGAGCGGCGAAGGGACTCCACAAGTCACAGGATGGTTTGAAGTGATGGTAGCTGGGAAGATGGTGCACTCCAAAAAGGTAAGCAGCTCAACAACGAAACACCTTTGCACTGAAGTCAACGAAGAACAAAGTTGCCGGGAGCTCAGCTGTAAAAGTTCTGATGGTTTATGAAATCAGCTCTGGTTGATTGTGGTTAAACACCACGTCCTGTCAAGACTAAAGCTAAGTAAACCATAGTATGGCTTAGGATGTCTGGATTCAGGATTAAGCTAGGAGACATGGTGCTGTCTGGAAGACAATCGGGGTTTTGTCTGCAGCTATTTGAACTCTGGGGAGTTTGCGTAAAGTCCACCATGGGAAGGGAACCATGGCGTCTTTGTGCCCACGAGCACATGGGCGTGGAAGGAGCTGGATTGTAACCCTGCTTTAACCGGTATTTAAAATACACAGGAAACCTTTCATTGTGGAAGAACTCTTGGGAGGGAGTCCTGAAATGATAGTTCAAGATGACAAGAATGGAATAGAATAACAAAGTTGGAAGGGACCTTGGAGGTCTTCTAGTCCAACCCCGTGTGTCCTGTCCTCAGGTGCTTTGGAGAATAGCTTGACTACCTCTTGTTTCTGGGCAGCCCCAGAGATATTGGAATTCTGCTTATCATGGTTGAGCTTTCTTTCTTTTTCCCCACTTCTATAAATGATTAATTTCTGTTGCATTGTGAATAATGCTTCCTCTCATTAGGAGAAAATCTAGTTACAAGGGTGGACAAATTTGCTCTCCCGGGAAGAGTAATGAATCTGCCTGGAGGCAATGGCTTTGAGCATGCCCTGGCATGAAAAGGCTTTGTTATTCTTAGAACTGTAGCAGCTTCCTTGTGTTGGTTACGCGGCAGACCTGGAATCTTTCCTTCTTTTCTCCAGAACGGAGATGGCTTTGTGGACAACAATGCCAAGCTCAACAAGATAATCGAGGCCATCAAAACAGCTTTGGCATGAGGACGGCTTTAGGTCATAGCTAGCAGCTCAAAATGCAAGAGGTAAAATCCGGACTTAGTTTGAAGTTCCCTTTATTCCTCGTATTCTGAAAGACCTGTGTCTAAAAAAAAAAACCTGCTGTAAAGAATGATGATTCTGGGGCCTCTATAGGGATGACATCGCTTTTTAACTTCTCAAAAGGGTCCCAGTAAAATGTTGCTTTTTCCCAAATGGGAATGCACAAGCTCTTTTTAAAGAATTTATTACAGAAAATACTTCTCTAAAGGCTGGTCTGGAGGTGGATCTTTTATTAACATTGGCTTGGAGAATTTCTACAGATGGCTTTGTCTGTGTACTACAGATCTGAAGCCTAAAAAGGCTACCATGTTTGCCTCCTGCAAATAATCAAGTGTGATTACTTTTAATGTTATTTGCAAAAACAGCTACCAATATTAGCAATCCTTCATTCTAAAGAACCTTTTGTTCCAGGTAGTATTTATGAAATTTCAACCCATAATCAGCGGTTTATGATTCAATTCATATAGAGTATTTTTAAGCCACTGTGAGGGGGGCTCTGCCCCGCCCCCCAAAACCTAACCATAGCTAGTCTATATCTAAAAATGGGGCACGCCTTACCAGCTAACGTGTGAAACGTGTTCAGATCTGCAGGAAACAAAAAGTATTTTGCAGAAAGACATGGTGCTTCAGGGCAAACAACGGCTAACTTTTCCTTCCACATGCAGGATTTTAAAAACAATTTTCTCCTTTATTTGGTAGCTCAAGATAAAAATCTGTTTTGTTCATCTTGGCAAATCGCTCAATGATGGGAGCTGCTGAAATGTTGCCCGACACCTGGCAGTTCCCTGAAAACTCTGCGCTGGATGCCAACTTGATCAAGGCTGGATGGAAGAATTTGTGCTCTAATTCAGCGCTTGGGTGTGAATTAAGTCTGCAATTCCTAACATATTTGTCTTCAGTTTTCATTGTGTGCTGCATGCAAATATGGCTTTCTTTGCGGTTCTTTTTTTTAAAAAAAATACTTGCATTATTGGCTAGTAATTTTGAGAAAGGATTACTGAAAAACAGGAAGAGTGGAAGATTCATCAAATATCTGCTTTCTCCGTACACAAACACTTCCAATGTATGATGGAACCCGATGTAAAAAAACCTCTGCCTCAAAGTACAATTTTAGAATCCTAAAACAACTTGAAAATGTGCATTTTCTTTCTTTCCCACTGCTCCTATCTTCCCTCTTTCAGGATTGTGTGCTTTATACCCACTTTTGACTTACTTATTTGCTCAAATATTGTCAAATGCACTGAACATTTAATAAAATGTTACTTCCAAGATGTTGCAACCTGTGCGAAAGCACAAGACTCAATCTGCCCTTATGTCACAGTAACTCTTTAGATCTATTGGAGATTGATACATTACTTATTGACTGCATTTATATAATCACCTTTTCTTTTACAGAATTTTTTATTGGCCAAATGTGATTGGACACACAAGGGGTTTATCTCCTGTGCAGAAGCTCTCGGTGTACACACATATAACATAATATATTTAGACTTATATACCGCTTTACCGCTTTACAGCCCTCTCTAAGCAGTTTAGAGTCAGCATATTGCCCCCAACGATGTGGGTCCTCATTTTACTGACCCTGGAAGGATGGATAAGTCATAGAGCATAAATCATAGTTACAATAATTAATCATAAGATGCAAACAAGTGATAAATCATAAGATTAGCAACAGGAGATAGTAGGAAGGATGAGAAAATATGAATGTCTCACACACACACAGGACTTTGCTGCAATGGATACAAGGGTGAGGACTGGCCATAAGTCACTTTGTAGCTCTGAACAGTTGCTAGCCAGTTTGGTCTAGCGGTTAAGACAAGCTAGAAATTTATATAAAAGTCCATTAAATGACTTTGGACCCATCACTCACCCTCAGCCCAAGCCACCACACAAGGTGATGGTTGTGGGGTAAATATGAATAGGAAACAGTATTAGATACATTTGCTGCCTTGAATTATTTAAAAAAAATAAATGGAATATGTCAAATAATGGCTGTAATTATAGGACTACCTGTATATGTATGTAGTCCTCAACCTGTGACCACAATTGACCCCAAAGTTTATACTGCTAAAAGCAAGATTGTTACGGGAGTTTTGCCCCATTTTACAACCTTTGTTGATAAAGTTGTTAAGTGAATCACTGCAGTTCAGTTAGTCACAAGATTAAGAATGAACCTTTGAATTGGCTTGTCATAAGGACGCAAAAGGGAATCACATGACCCCTTTCCTACCGTCATAAGTTTGAGTCTGTTGCCAAGCGCCTAAAATTTTGATCATATGGCCATTAGGATGCCGCAAACGGTCGTATGAAAAATAGTCCTAAGTCCCTTTCCCCCCCACTTTGGGTGGTCACTAAACGAACTTTTCTAAGTTGAGGACCACTTGTATATATACGTCCATCTATCTATCTATCTATCTATCTATCTATCTATCTATCTATCTATCTATCTATATCTATATCTATATCTATATATATATATATGAGAGAAAGAGAGAGAGATATGAGATCGAGGGCAGAGAGATCAAGAAATTCCCCTCAGAAAGGATCCGTAACGTCTCCGAGCGGGAACCTTCTGCGCCCCCTTCCCGCGGGGTTCCACGGGTATCCTGCGAAGCCAGATTTATAAATCCTCTATTTATCCCCGGGATGCCTCATCCCAGCCACCCTGGAGCCGAGAACCACGGCTTACGACGACGCCAAATCCTCTCGGGCTCGTGAAAAAGCCGAACGCGGCGACGGGAAGGCCGCGGGTCCAAGATGGCGGTCCGCGCGCCATGTTCACCTTAGCTGACCCTCCCCCTTCCTCTCCGCTCCCGCCTCCTTCTCCAGCCGCGATGCATGACGGATAAAAAGCCTGGCCCTGGAACCCGCCATT
The DNA here is from genome assembly GCF_049901715.1 of Pseudonaja textilis. Lineage (NCBI taxonomy): Eukaryota > Metazoa > Chordata > Lepidosauria > Squamata > Elapidae > Pseudonaja > Pseudonaja textilis. Next base: position 22,950,620 of record NC_141999.1, on the reverse strand, counting down.
TTCTGTGGGGGCAGGCGGGAAAGGCGGGAAGTCGGCGAGGAGGCAGCGCGAGCGCGGCCGCGACACGACCCAACGGCGCCCACGGTCGCAGAAGCGCGAGGCGGACGAGCTGAGGTAAGCCCCACCGCCGCTTTTTCCGTTAGCCCCCTTTCGATGGCGGGTGTGTGAGGGGGGCGCAACGGGGGAAAAGGGGGGGCGCATTACAAACTTGAGGTCGTTTTGAGGCGATGCGTTTCATCTTCCTGCCCCCCCCCCACACACACCCGTATAGCTTAAATCCCGCCTTCCGTGTGCTTCCCCCAGCGATTGGTCGAAAGGGCGATGATTACGGTCGCGTTCGTGATAGGTTGGAAAGGTGGAGGCTGATTGGCGCCCAGTCGGTGTCAGTCTGCCTGGAGCCTTTGAAGCTATCCCGCCGGGGTCCCCCCTCCCCTTGCTCTTTAGCGAGCCCGGGCTAGAAGGCGATTGGGTGGCGGCGCGCTGGCCACTGGGAAAAAAAAGCTTCGCGGCGTACGTGCGTTAGGGGGGAGGCGGAGGTATGGTTGGTGTTCCTAACGTTCCGAACAGCCAATAGGAGGAAACGGTTTCCGCAAGGGCTTCTGGGGCGCGGAGTCTTCTCTGGTCTCGCGCAACCCAGACGGCTCAGTGCAGGTTTCACTTCAACTCCCAGAATTCTAAGCCGCATATTCGGGGCAGGAGCTTCTAAGTAGGAATTCTGGGAGTTGAAGTCCGGTGGGCCCTGACAGACCCGGGATAGTCATATCTTTAATTATTTCTAGATGTTAATTATGAGGCTGCCCAGTTTTTTGTTTTCTTCCTCGTTTTTGTTCCTGGGCGCTGATCCTACCTTAATCTCTCATTTATTACAAGGAACTCTTTTTCACTTTTAATGATTTTTTTTTAAAAAAAAGCTTTTTTGGGGCCTCTTCATCAAAAGTTGCCATATGACAAGAAAACACGTGTCCAAAGCTGTATTTTCATGTCTAGGTTTTTTTTTGCAAATATTTAAGATTTTCCTTGTGCTGCAAATGTGTTACCTGCCATTACATTAAATCCCTATTTTTACAGGTAGTCCTCAACTTATGACCGCAATGGAGCCCCACGTTTTTGTTGTTAAGTGAGACATTAAGTGCTAAGTGAGTTTTGCCCCGTTTTGCGACCTTTCTTGCCCATGGTCGTTAAGTGAATCGCTGCCATTGATAGTAACCTGGTTGTTAAGTGAATCTGGCCTCCCCCCTGTGACTTTGCTTGTCAGAAGGTCTCAAATGGGGGACACTGCGACTCATAAATATCAGTCAGTTGCCAAGAATCTTCATTTTGATCATGAGGTTAAAGGTCGTAACTCTGAGAAACTCAACTTCTTCCAGTGCCATTGCAGTTTTGAACAGTCGCTGAACAAACTGTTGTAAGCCGAGGACTACCTGCATTTACTGCATCTTCGGTGCCACTTCAATTAGAACAAATGGCTTATGGCCTTAGCGAAACTCTCCCCCCACGCATACACCCAATGGAAAAAAGTACGACAAACTAATCAGACTAAACAGATCCAGCACCATTTAAATAAAAAAAAAATTAAACAAATTTTCTTATATACAACAAGAAGGGAATGAGTGGAAATGACGCAGCAACATTTTTTTTAAACCTCAGAACAAACACGGCCTCAAGAAGATCATTCTTCTCAGAAATATGAAAGTTAAGATATAATTGATGGATTAATTAAGGATGTTGAAGGATAATAGAGATTTTTTAATAGAAACAACTAAGCAAAGAAGAAAGATAAAGAGTGATATTAAGTACAATAAGGACGATAAGATAAGATTAGAGAATAACATCAAGTAATATGACTGTAAACACTTAACTGTATTGCACAAGATTTTTGTATCCAGATGACACGTCAAATGGAAGAAGATATGTTTGTAATAAAAATTACATACATATACATACATACATACATACTAGCCCCAAATTTAAAACAGAAACGGCTGTGAAAGTCTGACTCACAGACGAACACAATACAGAAGCCTGATGATGGCAGATGAGATTCTGCCGAAACGTCGCTACAACTTTAAAAGCACAACTATAATGACATGGGAAAATACCCGAACAAAGCTGAATACCATATATAGAATCGTTCTTCTCCAAAACTGCTTTGAAACATCCAGGGTTTTTTTTTTTAAAAAAACGTTTTAAATGTAGTCCATGAGGTCCGATGGATCCTACTCAGATCCAAGGACTGTAGGCATGACAACATTTTTTGTTGGTTTCTGGTGTTTCTGATTTCCAGCAAAAACAACAATAATATCCATTGGATAAAATTGATCCATTTAACAACTGCTAGGATAAGAGGAGAGGTAAGCCCTCCCTTGCAGTGTCCAAAAATATCACTTTTTTCCTGAAGCTGTGTGATTTGTAGACAGGGGAAAAAAATATGGGGTCTTTTATATTAGTTTACAGAGGAAACTCCTGAAGTAATACAACTATGTTGGAATAAAGAAAGTATTTCAAGAAACTCACACTGTCCACAAACTTTGGTTGCCAAAGTAGGAAAGTTATTTTTTGAAACATTGGAAAGTTCTTTCCTCTACCGCCATCATTCTGCTAAACAAATAATTGCCTCAACACTGTTCAACTATTTACAAAGTCTGCACTACTATTACTATTAACCTTCTCATCCCACTCCTTATCACCCATCCCCTCCCACTTCCTGCCAAGATGACTGTATGAATGTAACTTTGTTGCTTGTATTCTTACAGTTTTTTAAATTATTATTTTATTGACTGTTTACTAGTATGATTTGATAGGCCCTAGCTTATTACGTTTCCTAGTATGATTTATAGTACCCTATGACTATTTCTGAGTATTATACCCATGATTCTTGACGTATGTATCTTGAGAGCACGTGCACCAAAACGAATTCTTTGTGTGTCCAGTCACACTTGGCCAATAAAGAACTCTATTAGTTTTTCTTTCTCTCATTTTATTCTATTTATAAATATATTTTTGTAAGCAGACTGTTTTCCGAGTTGATTTTGTAAATCAAGATAAATATTTGAAAATTGTCTGCGGGCTTCTTAGTGTATTGTTTTAAAACAAGGACATGTTGGAAGAGTGCTAATGTCTTATAATGAAGGACCTTCTCTTTGTTAGCAGACGTCTTGCATCCTGAGAAACTTCCACAATGGCCCGTACCAAGCAGACTGCCCGTAAATCCACTGGTGGGAAAGCGCCACGAAAGCAGCTGGCCACGAAAGCTGCTCGAAAAAGTGCACCGTCGACCGGTGGAGTGAAAAAACCTCACCGTTACAGGTATTTGGATTAAGGCTTTTGGTGGAATTGGGGAGTGGGTGGCAACCCAACCAGGCCCCCTTCTCACCTCCAGAATTATTGGTCCATCGGGGAAGTTTGCACGTCTGTTTTGTTTGATTGCCACTATTAATAACTTTTCTGTGGAAATCCCAAAAGTGTTTTTTTTTTTTTTTTCAGGAGACAATTGGACTTTCTTGTTGTTTTCTTTGGAAGACATTTCGCTTCTCATCCAAGAAGCTTCTTCAGCTCTGACAGGATGATGGGGAATGGAAGGATTGATGCTCCTTGCAGGCAGCTGCTCAGAGCTGAAGAAGCTTCCTGGATGCAAACGTCTTTAAAAGAAAACAACAAGAAAGTCCAGTTGCCTCCTGAAAAAAGCACTTTTGGGATAACCATGACCTGGAGGGCTGAGAATCTCTGCAGACTTTTCCTGTGGAAAGAACATTTCTGATTCTCAAGGGATCCTGGGAGTTGCTTGCGGGAGGTGAGCCATGTTAAACTTACTTCCACATCCTCCCACCCAGGCCTGGCACTGTGGCCCTGCGAGAAATCCGGCGGTATCAAAAATCCACAGAGTTGCTGATCCGGAAGCTGCCCTTCCAGCGCCTGGTCCGTGAAATTGCTCAGGATTTCAAGACAGACCTGCGGTTCCAGAGTGCCGCCATTGGGGCTTTGCAGGTCGGTGTGTGTGTGTGTGTGTTTGTGTCCTGAAAATCTCTTTTCTCCCTGCTTTAAGGGGCAGTTAGAGAAGTCTTCCGCTGACAGCCAAAACTATCTCAAAAGTGTTAGGCCCTTATCGGCTGTAGGGCTGTACCCCCTAATACTACCAGTGCTAATCACCTGGCCCATAAGCTTCTGCCATTTAGTGGGCTTTCTTCTGTAATGAGAGGCCTCTGGAATTCTGCAGGGTTTTTCCTTCCTCTGCCACGCTAGGTCTGGGGAAGTCCAGAGTCTGGAAAGCGTTTTTTTTTTTAAATCTATATATATATTCAAATATATGTATGGTATTCGGCTTTGTTCGGGAATTTTCCCACGTCATTGTAGTTGTGCTTTTAAAGTTGTAGCAACGTTTCAGCAGAATCTCATCTGCCATCATCAGGCTTCTGTACTGTGTTTGTCTGTTCAAATGTGTGTGTGTGTGTGTGTGTATATATGTATATGTATGTATGTATATATATATGTGTATGTGTATGTATGTATGTATATATATATATATATATATATATATATATATATATATATGAAAGTGAAATACCCCTCATGCATCATCACAAAATCTGCAGAACCATAAAGCCTACAAACTTGAAATTTAGCATGTATGTTCCTCTTGGCTTCTAAGGGCTCACTAAGAAAGGATTTTTCGAAATGACCCTCAGAGCATAAATATTCCCTATATTATTATTATTATTAACACGCTCTGATGCTAAGGAGTTCTACTCCCCCTCCCCACCTGGAAAGAAATCTCTTCCAAATGCAAAACACAAGCAGAGGAGAGCATTTCAGTATTAGTTTCACGGCACCAAGCAGCTTTAGTACAGAACAGTTGAGCTAAGCCACGCCCAGGCTCCTTGCTGTCTCCTTCTTGCTCACACAGCAAATACTGCCTCAGTTTCCAAACCGCCCTCAACGCTCTCACACACTGACAGGACGCTAGGCAGATGAATACCGATGGAGGCTGGTAGGCGGAGGCACAATTTTTTCCCCCCCTTATTTTCCTCCCCAGAAACTAAGCCCCGCCACATAGTTTCGTAGCGAAGCGCACGGGTATCGAGCTAGTAAATTGATAAGGCTTGGGGTGGGGTAGGGACGGGAGGACCTTTCCTTCTTTGACATTGGCGGTATCGAAAGGGCAACAATTGCCAAAATAGGGTAGCCGCCGTATGGATGAGACCCGGGGGGGGGTCAAGGAAAAGCCCGAAGGTTACGGCGAAGTGGAATTTCCAACTCCGTCCCGTCTTCGATTGTGTAACCATCAGCCCCCTTTTCCTAACCGTGCCTTTTCTGTGTCCTTTAGGAAGCCAGCGAGGCCTACCTGGTGGGCCTGTTTGAGGACACCAACCTGTGTGCCATCCATGCCAAGAGGGTCACGATCATGCCAAAAGACATACAGCTGGCCCGCCGCATCCGTGGCGAACGAGCTTAAGTTCCGGCTCGCCTTCCGACACTTAAACCCTCATGGCCCCACCCGGCTCGTGTATTAGAATATACACTCCAGGTTTTTCTTTCCTTCTCCCTCCCTCCTTCCCTCTCCTACTCCTGTTTGTAGTAGCTAGGACACGTGAGGAAACTTGTTAGATAATCTATCATAGTAGCTCTCTCCAAGGTTCGGGGAGATCCGATTGCTGTTCATCATGTACGAGCGGGGAAAAAAAAAAAAGGAAACCTTTGAAATCTGCAAAGACGTCTGAATAATGTTTTTTCTTTTTCTTTGGGGGAATCAAACTTTTTTTTGTTTCCAGAATTGCAAAAAAAAATAAAATAAAAAAAGGGGAAAAGGGGTGGGGTGTGGGAATCCAAACCCAACAGGGGACATTTTTGAAACGATCCGGTTTTATATACAAAACTTAAAAAAAGAAAATATAGTCGTAGGCGTTTTTCAGCGATATAAAAAGAGTTTTTTTTGGTCTTGCGTTTGTAAAAGTGTTTTTGCAAAACACTACACACTTCTGTTTACCGTGTGGAGTTTGTTTTGTTTTTTCTTCCTTCTTTGTATTTAGACAAGGAGTGCTTTCTTTAATTTCCTCTTTTCCATTTGTCTTGTGTCTGTGACTCTTAACCTTTGTATCTATAGGGAACCACCTCGAGACTCTAAGGAAACAAAATAAATGTTGAATGAAAACAATCTGGCTTCTTTCCTTTCGCCTTAACATAAGAATACTTTTTTTTTTTTTCAGACAGACAGAGCTTTGCTGGTTGGTGAAGCTCTTCAACCAAATGGAATAGGAAATAATATAATAATAATAATATGGAATAACAGAATAGATGGAAGTTCGGAATAACAGAGTTGGAAGGGGCCTTGTAAGTCATCTAGTCCAACCCCCCACCCAAGCAGGAGACCCTACACCATTTCTGACAAAGGGCAGTCCAATCTCTTCTTGAAAGCCTCAAGTGATGAAGATCCCACAATTTCTAAAGGCAACTTCTGTTCCATTGGTGGATTGTCCTCACTGTCAAAAAGTTTCTCCTTATTTCCAGGTTGAATCTTTCCTTGTTCTTCCATCCATTATTCTTTGTCTGGCCTTCGGGTGCTTTGGAAAATAGCTTGACCCCCTCCTCCTCTCTGTGGCACCCCCTCCTCAAATATTGGAAGACTGCTATCCTGTCTCCCCTGGTCCTTTTTTCCCCTAGATTAGGCAGGCTCAGTTCCTGTAACAGTTCTTCATATGTTTTAGGCTCCAGTCCCGTCATCATCCTGGTTGTTCTTCTCTGCACTTTTTCTAGAGTCTCAACTTCTTTTTAATAGTGTGGTGGCCAAAACTGGATGCACTACTCTAGGTGTGGTCTTACTAAGGCTTCATAGAGTGGTATTAGTACCTCCCTTGATCTTGATTGTATCCCTCTGTTAATGCAGCTTAGGATTGGATTGGCTTTTTTGGCTGCCGCTACACACTGCTGGCTCCTATCTAGTTGTGTCATTCATAAAGCAATCTTGAATGGAAACCTTGATAGCTTGTGCAGCAATCCTGTATATATCTATATTATTCCCAAGCAGAAAAAATGGGTTTTATATATATAAAATATATAAAGAGAGAGGCTCCATAAGTACCAAAAGGATGACTCCCAAACACATTATTTTAAGGAATAAGGTAGTGAGTTACAAGGCAGCCCACACTGACAAGTTCTGGCCTTACGTGTTGAGTACCAAACAAAGTGAGTACAAAATTTACATGTCAAAATGCACTGAGTACCAAATTCAATGAGTTTCAAGGGGGGGGGGGTTACCAGTTCGCACCTATTCGCTAGAACCAGTTGTTAACATTCTAAGCAGTTCGGAGAACCGGTTGTTAGAAGAAATTCCTGGCCTAATCCTGTAAGGAAGGCAGGAAGGAAACATTCTGGTGTTGCTTACAGAAACTGCCTCTCCGTTAACCCTTATTACATTCTTGGCAGGACTAGACTTCCTGTCTCAGGAACTTCTCTGGAGTTTTTTTCCCCTCCTTTGCTGGTACTTTGCTCGCGTGGAGTGACCATTCAAAGTTACAATGGCACTGAAAAAAGTGACTTATGGCCCTTTTTCACACTTACGACGGTTGCAACATCCCCACAGTCATGAGAAGCCAGGCGAGGAGATGCGTGCCTCGACATGAGTGATGTTGAGTTGGCCAATAACATGACCACCAAGCCATGTCCGCCCGGTCACATGACCACCAACTAAGCCACACCCACAGAACCGGTTGTTAAAAAAATGGAATCCCACCCTTGGTTTCAACACAATTGAGCACCAAGGTACCACGTTACAAAAGTTTTGTGCGGAAAAAAAAAAGTCCCAACACGGAACTTCCTGTAAAATACCTTCTGATCAGCAGAGGGCGGTAGAGTCTCATTCAAATGTATGCAGAATGAGATTTTCATACACACCAAGTGGGACAAACTCAGCAATACTGGGCAAGCCCATCGTTTCTGGAATTAGAACAGAGTCCCCTTGGAGGTCAACTAGTCCAGCCCCCTGCTCAAGCAGGAGAACCTTATATTATACCATTTCAGACAAGAGACTTTTTTTGAATTTCAGCTTAGCTAGTGTAGTGGCTGCTGTATATTTCCAGGACATGATATGCCCAACCTTTTTTTCCCCTCTTGATTTTGTTCTTAATAGAATAGAAGAATGAGTTGGAAGGGACCTTTGAGGTCTTCTAGTCTAACCCCCTGCTTTGGCAAGAAAGAAACCATATACCATTTCAGACAAATGGTTGTCCAATCTCTTCCTAAATATTTCCGGTGTTGGAGCATTTACAACTTCTGGAGGCAAGTAGTTCCAGCGGTGAATTGTTCTCACTGTCAGGAAATTCCTCCTTAATTCCCAGTTGCTTCTCTCCTTGATTAGCTTTTGTCAATTGCTTCTTATCCTGCCCTCAGGTGCTTTGGAGAATAGCTTGACTCCCTCTTCTTTGGGGCAGCCCCTCAAATATTGGAAGACAGTTATGTCACCCCGTAGTCTTTCTTTTCATTAAACCAGACATACCCAGTTCCTGCAACCGTTTGAAGATTAACAGAGTTGGAAGAGACCTTACAGGTCATCTAGTCCAACCTCTCCCACCCATGCAGGAGACGCTACACCATTTAGGCCTCCAGCCCCCTAATCATCTTTTATTTTTTTAACAGCAAACACAAAACAACAAATGAAACCTTCTTTTCAATTGTACAGTGTGTCGGTTGGTACATTTCTCTTGTGCATAATATCAACATCCTTTCCCTCTTAAGTTTAGGTTAAAATTCATACTATATAAATCAGCTATCCATATCATAGATGTTGTTATTAAATCACCATTAGACTCAATCATCTTTGTTGCTCTTCTCCGTACTCTTTCCAGAGCCTCAACCTCTTTTTTACATCTCTCCGAGTCCTTCGTTATGCTGTTATTTATACCTGTGAAATATATTTTTTTTCATAATTTGGATTCATCAAGAGATCTCAGGATTTCCCCAAGAAGCCAAGGAAGGACACATGAGCCCTGGATTCAGTCGTGTGGGTAGTCCTCGACTTTAATGCCCGTTGGTTTAGTGACCGTTTGAAATTGACAACATCACCGGGGGAAAAAAAAGAAGACTCATGATCCGTTTTCACTCTTAGCGGTCTCTGCGAGCTTCGCGTGTAGATCAAAATCTGGGCACCCAGTTGTGTTTAGATTTAGGACAGTTGTGGCTTCCCCGGGGGTCACACGATCACCAGTTGCAACCTTCCCGGCTGGCTTACCGACAAAAGTCGATGGGAGAAGCCCTATTTGCTTAACGACGGCATGGTTTGCTTAACAAAGGCGGCAAAAAGGTGGTAAGGTGAGGCAGAACTCAACAAAGGCCTTTTGTGATGACCCCGGGGCGTGACACAAAAATAACATCACAAAAATAGAATAAAGTCCCTTTAATGTCTCCAGCTTGGGCCCCAAAGTCCAATTATCCTCATCTGGGTATCAAACTCTTAAAGAAAACAGTCTACGGAGGGAGTAAATGCAGTCTGAACCCAAAGTAAAGTTAATTAGAAATAAAAAAAACCCAACACAAACCACACCTAAGGAATTATTACAGCAGGCAAGGATGATTAATTGCAGACTTCTACCAGATAACACAGCAACCACAGTTGGGAGGAAGCCAAAACACGGATAGGCTCCAACAAGAATGATACACGCTTTGCTTCCAGCAACTTTACCATGCGCAGTTTGTCCTTTTAAACAGTCCTCCCAGCTGCAGCCCATGAAGGAGATCAGGGCCCTTTCCTCCCCCGTAAGCCACACAACCCACTTTTCTCCCTTATCAGCTCCTCCCTGCGTGCCCTAGGATGAAGAGGGGATGGGCCTGGGTCTTCCTCTGAATGTCCATCCGGCCTGTGCCCTTCCCCAGTTTCCTCCACAACCACCAGAGCCACACTCCCACTCCCTGTCAGCTGTTCCATCTCTCCCTCGGAGTCAGACTCCAACTGGGGCATGACACCTTTCTTAGCACCAGAAATTGGGCCGTTAAGTCGAAGACTACCTGTCCAGGGTCCAGTCTGTTCCTGTTTCCCCCACCCCACCGCACCCCCTTCTCCCCGCATCCCTCCTTGGAACATTTCTGAAGGTATTAACAAGAGCTTGGAATTCCTGGAGGGATTTGCACACAGGGGAAGTTTTGTCCTGGCTGTGGTTTCTTCCCCCCTTCCCCCTTGCGCCTTGGGGCTGGGGAGTTTGGAGAAACGGCCTCACTGAAAGGGTCAACTGTATACTTTGAGAACATAGAATCCTAGAGCTGGAAGGAGACCACGGAGGTCTTCTAGTCCAACCCCTTACTCAAGCAGGAAACTCTACCATTCCAGCCAAATGGTTGTCCAGTCTCTTCTTAAAAACCCCCAGTGTTGGGAGCACCCACAATTTCTGGATTCAAGTTCTTCCACGGATGAAATGTCCTTGTCTTCAGGAAATTTTTTCCTTCGTGGTAAAAAAAAAAAAAATGGAGTAAAATGTTAATTTCATTGACTAAGCTGCAGAAAGGTCATTGGAAAGAAAGATAATTTGACCCAATACTGTACTTTTTGAATGGACCTTAATCATTACATGCAACCTCAAGAGTGATTTTTTTTAAAAAAAAAATCTCTTGACACAAGAAATATCCGTGTCAAAAAATATATCAAGGCAATGTGATTCTTCTTCAGGATTTCTCTCCACCCCCCCCCCATATCAAAAGGGCTTCTCCCACATGCAAATGTGTATGTTTTTGCATGCAAGATTGTTTTGCTGCAATGCAAGCCTGTTCTTGCGTGCACATTTGTTTTGGCCCAAATGCAAAGATCTAAAAACCTCAGTCTCTCAAAAGCCTATGAGATTTCCTTCAATAAAGATTTTACGATGGAATGAGTGAAGTGTTTGTTTCCTCTTTATTTCTTTGTGCTTCCAGAGTCGTGAAGGGTTATCTCTCAACCTTGGCAATTTGAAGATATGCAAAGTTCAGCTCTAGGAATTCTCCAGCTATCTCTCAGAAATGGGAGCAGGATAAGGCAGGGGCTACTTGGCCGGAGGACAATTAGTAACGTAATTATTCGACCAGTCTCCGGAAGATAAGACATCATTTGGAGATGAATTGAGAAGATTCAGCTTGCGGTGGCAAATCTGCTTCCAAATTAGCTATTTCCTTGTGAAATTGTTAATGCAACGAGCTTCTTTGCATCTCCAACCAAACACTGAAGAGCAACAAAAATGATTAAGGGACCAGAGGCAAAAATGAAAAGTTGCTAGAACTGGGTATGTCTAGGGAAAAGAAAGACTAGGGTGACATGAAAGCAGTCTTCCAATATCTCAGGGGCTGCCCCAAAGAAAAGGGAGTCAAGCTATTCTCCAAAGCACCAGAGGGCAGGACAAGAAGCAATGGATGGAAACGAATCCAGGAGAGAAGCAACCTAGATAGAACTAAGGCGACATTTCCTGATAGGTAATTTATAATAGATAATTTCCTGAAGGATTTCTTTAAAAAAAAAAGAACACTCTGCAAATTAGCTTTTGCTCAATTCTTTGAATTTGGCAACTATGGATTTTGCAGGACAAAACAGAAGACAGAAACTTGTATTTTCCCACTGTTTCCACTCAAAGGACCTCTAGCATCCTATATTGGGTAAATAAACCAGCACCTTCAACGCTTCTCAAAATCTGTGGATTCCTGCAAGATTAGAAACCAGGCAGTTTCCCTTCTCTGCTCCAGGGTAAACACATCTATCTATCTATCTCCCTTATTTGAATGATCAAGATGTCCCCTTAAACTGGCATTTGTTCCAAACACTTGTTTTTCCCTCTAGGTTTTCTGCAGGAGAGAAGAAAGGTGTTAATTGGGCTCCTGCCCCTGGGGTTGAGTGAATGAGAATGCCTGTTTGTAATCTCAAATTAACTCCATTTCCATACTGACTGTGTTGATTCTAATTAACCAACAAGGAAGAAAGGCTCCCTGGTGAAATGGAAAGAGGGAAGCACAGCAAAGAGTAATAAATTAATTGCAGCATACAAAACTCCGGGTGTTTCCGGAGTCACTTTTGACTAGCTAATCCCCCAGCCTATTGTTTCGGCCATGGACTGTCAAAATGTTGGTTTAATTTTTATTCAAACTCAGCATCATCCGCACGTTGGGTAAGAGATTGATAACTGTTTTTTTAAAAAAGGGAATATTTGTTGCGGCATCTTGAGGATTGTGTTCTTAGAAACAGATGAGTTGAAATTGTCCTTTCTAATTAAACAATGTTTGCTTAGGCAGTTTAGCAGGGGTTTGGATTGTTCCTTGAAATTAACCAACTATAGATTTGAATTATACTCGACTTGAGAGTTAACCAATCCTGTTATTTTATTGATTGTGGCTTTACTACTGGCAGTTGTGTGAACCTGGTATCTGTGGTTTGTCAAACACAATTTATGGTTTAAAATAATTATTTGGTGAATAAAATGTAGTTTAGCAAATGGTTTTACGGCTTAGCATAGGGTAAGAATCGGACAACTATCTATCATATAGAATAGAATAGAATAGAATAGAATAGAATAGAATAGAATAGAATAGAATAGAAATGTAGATGGAATTGCTTGGGATATTGTTTCTTTGAACACGATTGCTTCAATCTACAATCCAGCTGTACTATACTACAATCCAACATTAAACTTCCGATAGAAGATAATTCCACTGTGGGGTCCTTGGTGCTCTTTGAACTTAGTTCTTTGCTCACAGACATTTCATTACCCAGCTAGGTAACATTGTCAGTGCTAGTGAATGTTGAGTTTGCTACCTCCTTATAAACAGTAGCTTGCCCTGCCAGTGTTGGTGTCAAGTGTTCCAGAAAACCTCCACTCCAACAAATAACGCTGAGATGGACATCGTCTCCAAAGTTTCTTTTTTTTATTAGAGTAATAAACTGGCACATCTGGGAAATCCCAAATCTGAAAATTCTGGGTTTCCTTGCAATAAGTAAAAAATTACAAATCCACCCCCTGCCACCCATCATGGCATCACACGCCCCAATCACCATCCATCCCAACTTGAGACGTTCTCTCAGCCAGGTGCAGAGATAACATGACCTTGAGTTAGAAGAAGAATGCTATTCTGTCTAACCACATACACTCCAAGAAATTCCCCCCTCCCATTTTCCCAGGCTCAAGAATGTGGCCGTGTGGAAGCGTCTGGTGCTCATATGGTTTTCAAAGCTGTGGAGGTATGCTTTTCTCCTCAGTTCCTTGATTGGGGTATTGTTTTTGGCTACATTATTTGTCTGGTGTCAATCCCTTATCTAGAGGTGCCTTGGTAGGAAGGATGTGTTCCGGCCCTCTTGTTTCCATCTTAGCTTTTTGCTGTCTCTTTTTGGACAGTGTGGAAAGGTGATCGATCTCTATGTGTCCACTGATGGCTGACCATTAATCCCTTCGAGAGCAACCTGACTATACTCATGAGCAGTGGTCGCCAACCAGTGGGCTGGGGACTACTGGTGGTCTGTGAAAAAAATTTTGGTGGTCCGCAGAGAAATGTTACCCTCAAAGCAATTAATCCAGGCTGCGCAGGAAGACAAGGCTGCACCACCCACATGGCCTGTGGAAACACAAGGCTTGCGTACCTTGCATTGTGAACAGCATGAGGTAGTGAGGGGAGGGGGGAAAGGGGGGAGGGGTGAACTTGCCCCACTCTCCCCACGCACCTGGCCTGGCCACTGGGCTGCCTCTTTCCGCTTCTTTCTTCTTCTGTGTTTGGCTGCACGCAAGGAAAGCAGCAGAAGTCTTTCTTTCTCTCCCCCAAACTCCGCCAGAAATGAGTCTTTGGGACCCTGCAAGGCCTCCTTGCTCCAACAGGCTGCGCTGGCAAAGACTCATTTCTGGTGGAGTTTGCGGGAGAGAAAGAAAGACTTCTGCTGCTTCTGCTGTTTTCCTTGCATGAAGCCCAAAGTCTCTCTTTCTCTCTCTCTTCCCCTGAGAACGGAGCTGGAGACGGTATCCTGCAATCCAAAATAAAGAATGATCAATCGGTAGGAAAACGGGGTGGGGAAATTTTCCTATAGACTTTTGGGGGGATTTTCCCAGGGACTCTGGTCCGCGGGATTTAAAATTATGAGTTTGGGGGTCCCCGGGGTCCCAAAGGTTGGCGACTTCTGCTCTAGGGCAACTTAACAGCGTTTTATTCTAATTACTCTTAACAGCGCTTTGTGCAATATGCTAAAGCCGTCCGAATGAGTTCAGGCACTTTTGCAGGGAGCATTTTATTGAAATAACTGTACAGCTGTTTTTCCAGCATGTTGCATAAACTGGGCCTTTCTGTTAAGCTTTAATGTACTTTACTTGTTTGGATGCTGATGCGATAGGAACACAAGCATTCAGATTTGTGGCTTTGTAAATCTTTAGTTGAGCGCAACCCAAGTGTGAGCGAACATGGATGCAGGCCACAGAGGCTTAATTTCAGAATAAGCAGGCAGCAGAAAAGCAGGTCATTCATACAATTGAGGAAACTCTACCCTCTTTCTATAACCGAATCAGAATATATATATATATTTAGATGCTGGAAGGGGACTGCAAAGATCATCCAGCCCAGCCCTGTGCAAGAAAAATCTATTAAACTTTCCTTGACAGGTGATCATCCAGTGGCTTCATTAAAACCTTCCAGAGATGGAGAAAGTACAACCTCCATAAGAAGGCAGTTCTTCTGTTCTATAGGTAGTCCTCGACTTACGCCTACGACTGAACTCAAAATCCCCGTTGCTAAGCGAGACGGCGAAAGGAATATTGTCCCGTTTTATCCCCTTTTTTGCCAAGTGACTCAGTGTGAAGTCGGTAACACGGCTGTGACGTGAATCTGGCTTCCATATTGACTTTGTCAGAAACAGAGGTGGGATTCAGCCAGTTCGGACCAGTTCTGGAGAACCGGTAGCGGAAATTTTGGGTAGTTCGGAGAACCGGCCAATCCCGCCTCTGACTGGCCCCGCCCCCATCTCTTCTCTGCCTCCCATTGAGTCCCAACTGATCAGCTGGGTCTCCTTTGGTTGCCCTGCACAGGAGAACGGAGCTGGAAAGCAGGTTAGTGGGGTGGGGAGGGAAGGGGGATTTTGCAGTATATCCTTCCCCTGCCACGCCCACCAAGCCACGCCCACAGAACTGGTAGCCAAAAAATTTGAATCCCACCACTGGATCACGTGTGATTGAAACTTTCTTTTTAAAGGTGCGTGAAACATGCAAAGCACACAGAAAAGAGGTGAGGCTTTGGTAGTCCAGTCCCAGCTACCATTTTGACTTTTTTGACCCCCGCCAACGCAGACATCCCCAAGCAGACCGGCTAGGAAAATTTGCCCCCAATGACGTCACCCACCTGCCTGATTCTGTATCTCTACAAATATCTTTCCTTTGCTCCCTCCCCTCCCAGCCGAGACCGTGTTTGCAAGACGGTTGCAAATTGTGGGGTTTCTCTCCCCCCCCCCCACCCACGAATGCTTATTTATTTCATCCACCCTCCCATGTCTCTCACTCTTCCCCCACCCCCTGCTTGGTTTTTTCTTTCAAACTTCCCCCTCCTCTCCTTTTTACAATTTCCCCAGCTAAGCCTGTTGGACAAATTAAATTGTAAGCGTGTAATTGCAGGCAGCCTATTTTTGGTGGTGGGGGTGGAGGAAGGTTGTGAAAATTTGGTAGTTGGATTAAGCTTTGCCGGAAATCCATTTTCATCTGCGTTTTTAATAAGTCGAGACCTGCTGCTTTAGAATCCAAGACTGGATGCCAGATCCTCACTGCTGCTCCTCCGTGCCATAATGGAAAAACACGCGTGGAATAAAGGCGGCTGTAATTCCAGGATTATTAGCTCACTGAGGTCATCTGGATGCGCATGTGTACAAAGGCTTGTGTGCAAGAGAGAGGCCAGGGGATAGATGTGGACGCTTCCCGTCCAAAATCGAACACGGGGTTCTTTAACCTTGGCAACTTGAAGATGGGTGGGCTTCAACTCCCAGAATTCCCCAGCCGGCATGTTTTAAGATGGATGAACTTCGACTCCCAGAATCCCCCAGCCATTGTCTTTTAAGATGGGTGGACTTCGACTCCCAGAATACCCCAGTCATCCTCTTTTAAGATGGATGAACTTCAACTCCCAGAATTCCCCAGCCATTGTCTTTTACGATGGGTGGACTTCGACTCCCAGAATACCCAGTCATCCTCTTTTAAGATGGATGACTTCACCCCAGAATTCCCAGCCATTGTCTTACGTGGGTGGGACTCCCAGAATACCCCAGTCATCCTCTTTAAGATGGATGAATTTCAACTCCAGAATTCCCCAGCCGTTATCTTTTAAGATGGATGAACTTCAACTCCCAGAATTCCCAGCCTCTTTAAGATGGATGAACTTCAATTCCAGAATCCCCAGCCATTGTCTTTACGATGGGTGGACTTGACTCCAGAATACCAGTCATCCTCTTTTAAGATGGATGCCAGAATTCCCCAGCCATTGTCTTTTACGATGGGTGGACTTCGACTCCCAGAATACCCCAGTCATCCTCTTTTAAGATGGATGAACTTCAACTCCCAGAATTCCCCAGCCGTTATCTTTTAAGATGGATGAACTTCAACTCCCAGAATTCCCTAGCCGTTGTCTTTTAAGATGGATGAACTTCAACTCCCAGAATCCTCCAGCCATCCTCTTTTAAGATGGATGAACTTCAACTCCCAGAATCCTCCAGCCATTGTCTTTTACGATGGGTGGACTTCAACTCCCAGAATCTTATGTCCCTCTTTAGTGGATGAACTCACCCAGATTATAGCGTTATCTTTTAAGATGGATGAACTTCAACTCCAAATTCCCAGCCATCCTCTTTTAAGATGGATGAACTTCATTCCCAGAATCCCCAGCCATGTCTTTTAGATGGTGGATTGACTCAGAATCCCCAGTCATCCTCTTTTAAGATGGATGAACTTCAACTCCAAATTCCCACCGTTATCTTTTAAGATGGATGAACTTCAACTCCCAGAATTCCCTAGCCAGTTGTCTTTTAAGATGGATGAACTTCAACTCCAGAATCCTCCAGCCATCCTCTTTAAGATGGATGAACTTCAACTCCCAGAATCCTCCAGCCATCCTCTTTTAAGATGGATGAATCCCCAGAATCCCCACCAAAGTGAATTGGAGAGGAAGGGGCCCCCTATCCTTCTCCAGGACAGCCAAAAGAGCCTCAAGCCACTTCAACCCGGTGCCTTGTCCTGCCGTCCGGGCGGCCAGTGACCCGTCCTGCTGAAGTCCCCTTCTCTCCTACACTGTCCGCTACCACCCTAATCCACCCGGTTCTATTCTAGGGCTGGGATTTTCAATTAAGAATGCTTACCTCTCCCCCCTCCTCCTCCTGCCCCCCCCGCTTGGCTGCCACTCCCTTAATGAGGGGTGGCTGGTGGTAAATTAATTGTCCTGACAGTGTGACCCTAATCCGGCTGTGTATTATAATTATCAGGGGTGAGTGTGTTTGTGTGCACTTGACCAAGGAAAGGACTGCGGTTATTTCCAGACTGATGTCTTGTAATTAACTAGCACGTGGATTCCTCAGGGTGGGGATTATAGTGACCATTTATTTCCTTTGGACTTGTTAATTTATTTCCCCCACCTACCCACTTGTGGGAGGGTGGAGCGGGTCAATATTTCCTTGCACCTATGTCCTTCCCCCCAAAAAACCTTTCTCTCCCAGTCCTGGATTTTGGACCTGTCCGTGGTGTCCGACTAGGAAAAAAAAAATCATTTTTCCCAAAAACGCATCGTTTCACGGCGCCCAGGTTTACCGCTTTGCAAAATACTCACTTCCTTGTGGTCTTTTTAAGTGCATTAGCCTAAGTTGCCTGCAAGATGACAACTGAAAATAAAATAAAATAAAAATAAAATAAAAAAGGGTGAAAAAGATCCTGGTTTGGTCTAGTGGTTAAAGCACCTGACTTAGAAACCAGAAGATGGTGAGTTTTAGTATGGTTTTAAGCATGAAAGTCAATA
Organism: Pseudonaja textilis; assembly: GCF_049901715.1. NCBI lineage: Eukaryota > Metazoa > Chordata > Lepidosauria > Squamata > Elapidae > Pseudonaja > Pseudonaja textilis. The sequence goes on along the minus strand of NC_141999.1, from coordinate 22,932,671 downwards.
CAGTGACTTTGGGGCAATCCACTAGGAAATGGTGAGTTCTAGTTCTGGCTTCGGCATGAAAGCCAAGTGGGTGACTTGGGCCAAACACTAAGAGGCGGTGAGTTCTAGTTCTCCCTTAAGCATGAAAGCTAATTGGGTGACTTGGGCCAAACACCAGGAGACAGTGAGTTCTAGTTCTGCCTTAGGCATGAAAGCTGGCTGGTGACTTTGGACCACTTACCAGGAGACAGTGAGTTCTAGTTCTGCCTTAGGCATGAAAGCTGGCTGGTGACTTTGGACCACTTACCAGGAGACAGTGAGTTCTAGTTCTGCCTTAGGCATGAAAACCAAAATCTTCTCCATTCATTCCTGGACATCTGGACCAACTCACAACATCTAAGCAAGACCTGCCCATGTTCTAGAAGCCACATGCTCAGGGACAGGACTTCCATCCCAATCTTCTCCCCAGGATTTGGTCTTCTGGAAGAATCCACTCCCGTGTTCCTTTAGGGCTTTGTTCATCTTCTCCATTCTCTCCTGGACATCTGGACCAACTCACATGGCCTGCTAAGATCCCGCCGTGCCAGTGTCTCTCCAGGAGGCGATCAACCTAATTACAATGGACATTCGGAAAAGTGGATTAATGACTCACTGCCAGGATGGTGGTGGACATCTTGGCTAACATTATCTTGACCAAGTTTCCCCCTCCTCTTCTTGGATTAGTGGGTAAAATATAGACCATGAGAGTTGACATCCTTGCCTTCCTTCCTTAAGGCACTGGAGTGGTACTCAACTCTTCACTTCCCCCTTCCAATTGTTTATTCCCCGATTTCTTTCCTCCGTACCCCCTTCTCTCCACTGGCTCCCCAGCCAAAGTTCACGCCTCAGGACGCTCAGGTGAGCTACCCAGATCTCCGTACTAACTTTTCCAACCTTATGTATTTCTTTTTCCAAGCTCCCCTTAACAGGAGATACGTGATTATTTGCAACTTATCCAGCTTTAAAGAGGTTTAGTCCCCTTGATAAAATTATATCTAATGACTTAAAGTCTTTATGGTTGTAATGCAGCTTGGGGAGGCTTTATTAAGCTTAATTAAAAGGGTGGCTTGTGTGGGGGGTGGTGATTTGAAGGGCCATTTTTTATTTAAAAAAAATAAAAATTCTTCCTACATCCCGGCTGATATATTGGGGTTGCGTGCGATGGGTTTGTCACTTTGGAGAAAGTCCGTAAAGGAAGGGGGAAAAAAGAGGGTTGGTTCATTGTTTGAAATCCAGGGAGAGAAATTGATGAAACAGAAGTGCTATGACAACAAGGAAAACAATGTTGAATTATTATTTTTGTCTGCAACCCCAGATGAGTAAAATAACTGATGTATTTGTCCTGGGGACTGTGCAAATATTTGTCCAGGGTTCCTCTGAAATTCGACTTAGGTCTCAGCAAATGTAAAGTCATTTGCAACCTTGCTTAGTGTGAATTATTTGGGCTCCCCCTCCTAGGCTATCTTGTGCCTTGGATATTGTGTTGATATGTTGTTGCTTTTAAATGCAAATGTGGTGGTGAGTTTTTTTGGGCGGGGGTGGGGTGAGCAGCTCCCCTTGCAATCTTGCTTCACTAGGAAGGAAGGCCGAGGATCTAATTATGCATTTACTGAGTGGATATAGTTTAATTTACTTCTCTTATACCCCAAAGAAAAACTCTTTAATTAAAAAAAAAAAGATTTGCCAGGTGATATCTTCAACAGCCTTCCAAGTCACTTGGTATAAGTGGAGTGATATTTTGTGTTGTGGTTTATAATATCTACTTTCTGCAGTTGATCTTTTTTTAGAAAAAAAAAATCTTTGTGCAAAGAGAATTTTTGTCTGATCCTCCTGGAAGGTGAGGTTCTCTCTTTTTTAAAACAGTTGTGATACAAAATCTGGAAATGGTGTGGATGAGACTCAGAACAGACCCAAATATCTGGAGCTGAAATAGTGGTTGCGCTAAAGGTTTTTAATTCTGCCTGTTTAACAATTAATTACAAAGGAGGATGAATCTGTAAGCTGTTCAGTGAGTAAAAATCATAGATTGGATCGGAAAAGATCTTATGAATCATTGCTCCTCTTATTAGTTTATGATTATAAAATACAAAAGAAAATAGTAGGAAAAGAGGGGAAGGGAAAAGTGTGGAGAAAGAGGGAAAAAGAAATAAAAGGCACTGACTTTTGAATAAATAGAATAAGATAATAACATCAAACCTCAACTTTTTACTTTTACAGAATACCACAAACTAGCCATTTCTATAACAACAAACCTATCTAATCAGTAAACCCAAAATCAAAGTTTCATTTTTTTCCCATCTCGAGCACAAAGTCCAGAAGTGGTTTCCAAGTAGAAAAAAGAAGTCATTTTTTTTTCTTTAATCAAAAGCAGCCAATTTAGCCATCTTTGCTAATTCTATCAACATTTGCAGCCGAATCAATTTCTCAACCGTGGTAGCTTGAAGATAGGTAGACTTCAACTCCCAGAATTCCACAGCCAACATGACTTTAAAGCATGTTGCTGGGGAATTCTGGGAGTTGAAGTCCATCTTCAAGCTGTCAGGGTTGAGAAATGACGATCTAGGACAGGGGTGTCCAACCTTGGCAACTTTAAGACTTGTGGACTTCAACTCCCAGAATTCTGGGAGTTGAAGTCCACAAGTCTTAAAGTTGCCATTGTTGGACACCCCGATCTAGGCCAACCCTTGCTAAACTCTGATTTCTAGCCTCACTCATCACTAAAGCAATTGGTGTTGGCTTAAAGCATAGGGAGAGTGGGCCAGATTCCAGCTTTCTGCTCCAAAACATGTAATATCTACCAAATTTTTTTATATCATAACCAAACATCATGCTAACATTATCTAAATTTACTTCATCCCATAACTGACTGAGTTCAGACAATACACATAGGCATCATCTACTGCTAATTTGGTCTAATGGTGAAGGTACCAGGTTAGAAAGCAAGAGACAGTGAATTCTAGTTCCACCTTAAACATGAAAGCTGGCTGGGTGACTTCGGGCCAATCACTGGGAGACAGTGAGTTCTAGTCCTGCCTAAGGCATGAAAGCTGGCTGGGTGACTTTGGACCAATCACTAGGAGACAGTGAGTTCTAGTTCTAGTCCTACTTAAGGCATGAAAGCCCACTGGGTGACTTTGGGCCAATCACCAGGAGACGGTGAGTTCTAGTTCCACTTTAAGCCCAAAAGCCGACTGGGTGACTTTGAGCCAATCACTAGGAGACAGTGAGTTCTAGTTCCACTTTAAGCCCAAAAGCCGACTGGGTGACTTTGAGCCAATCTCTCTCCACCCAACACACTTCACAGAGTTGTTATTGTGGGGAAAATGAGAGGAAGAAGGAATGTTAGATATGTTGGATCCCTTGAGTTGCTTATAAAAAAATTAAAATAAAGGCCATATCTAAGTAAAATAAAAATAAATATCCTGAGGACCCTGCCGTAGTTTAGCCGTTCCAAAAATAACACATATGCAGATGCAGCCAATCCTGTTTTTCTATTTTGTCCTGTGTGTCCCCTTGAATTTCACATTTGCTCTGCAATTCCACATAGCCATCCCTGCTACGGGGCGGGGGGAGCAAGAGAACCCCCCCCACTAAAAAAACCTAAGCGGCATCTGGAACAGCAGAAAAGAGAGGATTAAGGACATTTGCCGCAGACTATTAATGAGCGTATAAAAAGGACTGAAAATGTGGCTCTCTGTTTCCTTCCCCTGAAATTACTCTGTTAAGAAGCTTAGCAAAGAAAAATGTCCAAGAAAGCATTTAGATGTATTGTGCAACAGCTCCCAAAAAGAAAGAAGATTTTATTTTTTTCCTGCCGGTGGCATCCACCCACGCTGCTTTAGGGTTTTAAAAAGCCGGAGTAGAAGTCAAATGAACATTTAATGTTTTTATGTAAAACGCTGAAGTTATAAATGCTACCCCTATCCCTCCAGCTCATTATCCTCATGAGCATTACAAACCAAGAAACGAAATCTCGGCTTAAAGGGGCATCCTATTTTTATTTTTTTTTCCATTTTACACGTATTTCCTACCGACTGGTTTAAAGATTTAAAAGTACGCAGCATTTATAGCAGGGAAGCCAAATCAAGTTTAATGAAGATACCTCTTTGCGAAAGGGCAGGGAAAAGGCTTTTATTTGAACTTGATTCGGCTGTTATAATTCTCACAAATATATATATATATATATATATATATATATATATATATATATATATATATATATATTTTTTTTTTTCTTAAGTTTTCTTGGGTACTTACATGTATGGTATTCAGCTTTGTTCGGGTATTTTCCCACGTCATTATAGTTGTGCTTTTAAAGCTGTAGCAACGTTTCGGCAGAATCTCATCTGCCATCATCAGGCTTCTGTATTGTGTTTGTCTGTGAGTCAGACTTTCACAGCCGTTTCTGTTTTAAATTTGGGGCTAGCCTACTGCTGTGCCAGAATGGTTTTTCTTCATCCTGATTGGTTGGGAGTCTTGGTCTGTGTTTATTGGAAACTCCAAGACCAATAATGATGGGTTTTCGAGGTGGAATTTGTTGGCCTGGGAATAAAATGGAATATTTTTACTGTTTGCTTATGCAGATTTAAATTTATGGATATTAACAGTTTATATGAGAAATACCAAAAGACACAAGATAATCAAACCTTTTCAACTTGATGCATGAGCTGCGTTGACCTGTTCAACCTTGTGGGGTTAAAATGCTCCTTGAGATGAATTTGCACCCAGTTCCAAAAGCATCTCTTGTAGCAATCTCTTCCCCACTTTTTGGGGGGTATTTACAGGGTATAAAGTACCCTACGTGTTAAGTACCAAAATTCTGTACTATTTTGTCTTCTGGGGAAAACAAAATAATACAAGATTGTGCGGGCGGGGGCGGGGCGGGGAATGGAACCTAACTGGGATGATTTTGGATTTGGTCACAATAAACAGAGTGAGAAGATAAAAGTCCATGAATTGTGGCTTTCTTCTTTTGCACAGATGTCACCCCTTGCTCACTTTTACATTTGATCACTTCTCTTCATTGCTAAAACTTCTTCGAACTAGAATCAAGTAGATAGTTAAGACCTTTCTGAGTTTTTCAGAATATACTACTCTATGAGTGTCCTCCTGGTATTTTTAATTACCAGAGGCTAACATGGTTCTCCAGAGTGTTTTTCAACTTGACCATTTTTAACATGGATAGAGTTCAATGCCCAGAATCACCCATCTTAAAATGATCAAGTTGAAAAAATACTCTGTAGAACCATGTTGGGCTCTGATACCTAAACATCAGGAGGGCTTGGTTAGCATAGCATCTAATGAAGCTCTCAAAGAAAATGCCTGAATCTCAAAAGGTGGTAACAAACTCACCATTTTTGAGAGGGGAGAAGGGGAACTCAGTGCAGAGGGATCAAAATGTCTCTCCAAGGATCAGGACACCTGTGGCTGTTTCCCCGGAGGTAAATCTTAGGACTGTGGGGCAGCAGAAGAATTGGAGGAGAAGAATCAAAGCCAAAGCCAACTTGAGTCCATGACCCAACAATCTAGGCATGTCTAGGGTTGACATGAAAGCATTCTTCCAACAACTAAGGGGCTCGCACAAAGAAGAAAGGGGTGTGGTCAACCTTTTCTCTAAAGCACCCAAAGGCAGGACAAGAAATAACAGGTGGAAATGAATGAAGGAGAGAACCAACTCAGAACTAAGGAGGAATTTCCTGACAGGAAGACAAATAAATCAGTGGAACTATTTGCCTCCAGGTAAATTGTGGGTGCTCCATCACTGGAGGTTGTCCACAAGAGAGTGGACAACCATTTATCCAGGATGGTATAGCACAGTGGTTGCCAACCATTGGGCCAGGACCACTGGTGGTCCGCGAGAAAATTTTGGTGGTCCGCAGAGAAATGTCACCCCAAAGCAATTAATCCAGGCTGTGCAGGAACACAAGGCTGCACCACCTACATGGCCTGCGGGAACACAAGGCTTGTGTCACTTGCATTGTGAATAACATGAGGTAGTAAGGGGAGGGGGGGAAAGGCCGGAGTGGGGGAACTTGCCCCACGCATCCCACTTGCCTGGCCTGACCTCCAGGCTGCTTCTTTCCACTTCTTCTGCTTTTGGCTGCACACAAGGAAAGCAGCAGAAGTCTTTCTTTCTCTCCCCCAAACTCCACCAGAAATGAGTCTTTGGGACCCTGCAAGGCCTCCTGCTCCAAGAGGCTGCGCTGGTGTGACAAGTTTCACAAAGACTCATTTCTGGCGGAGTTTGGGGGAGAGAAAGAAAGACTTCTGCTGCTTCTGCTGCTTTCCTTGCATGAAGCCAAAAGTCTCTCTTTCTCTCTCTCTCTCTCCCCCTGAGAACGGAGCTGGAGACGGTATCCTGTGATCCCAAATAAAGACCAATCGGGAGGAAAACGGGGTGGAGAATTTTCCTGCAGACTTTTGGGGGGGGGATTTTTCCAGGGTCTCTGGTCCGCAGGATTTAAAATTATGAGTCTGGGGGTCCCTGAGGTCCAAAAGGTTGGCGACCCCTCGTCTAGGATCTTCTGCTTAAGAAAGGAGTTGGATTAAAAGACCTCCAAGCTCTCTTGCAACTCTGTTATTCTGTTATCTGTTACGCTCCAGGAAGCCAAGTGCATGGGGCACCTCTGGGCCTCTGATGATGAGGACAACCCCTGAAGAACCCCCCCCCATGTGTTTATCCCCCCCCCAAAAAATGTCACCCACCCTCTCAATGACTCGGGTGGGGGGGGGGCGATCCTACCCAACAGTAGAAAAACCCGGCGTCTTTTATCAACCTGCAAGAAACGATTAATCTTCGGAGCGTGGCTCTAATACCAATCATGTGAGATCTCCGGAGCAGCTCACAGAATGGACTCTGGACAATATGTGTGCACCAAATTGTTGCTGAGCGCACCCTCCCCCCGAAGTGACCGCTGTGGCCACCATCACCATCACCACTTCCCTGCCGCCGCCGCTGCCGCTGTTGCCACTACCCCACCCATCTTCTCTCTGGGGCTTAAGAGGAGCAAATCCCAAACCTTCCCATCTAAATGCTCAGAGAAGTCCTAGTCTGCACACAATCTCTTCCCGGCTCTAAATCTCTTCCAATTCAGGTTAAGCTTCTCTTTTTATTACAGATTATAGAGAGTGATCTCCCACTGTATTTCTACGGTTATCCTTTTAACACATTTTGCTCTTTCTAGCCAGGGTTATTTTCTCTGGTTTCATGGGGTCAGGAAACAGCTGCCTTGGGTTTTTCAGTTGGAGTCATCCCCAGACCAAATCTTTGCTATGTTTTCTTGCAGAAGCTCACAGTTGTCCCTAGTCTGGGCACCTACACCTTGGAGTGGCCACCGAGAAAAGGTAAGGACGTGTTTTTTGTTTTTTTAATGGAACTCAGAAGTCACTGTGTTTTGCATAGATGTATTTGTGGAACAAGACTCCAGAACTTTTATTTCAGTCCTAGGAGACCAGTAGATGGTGATGAATTTATCTCCAGACTCATAGAGAAGAAGCAAGAAGTAGGTTTTTGGTAGATTTAGAAGGATGCCACAAACATAAACATCCGTTCGTTATTTGTGATCCAGCCTGGAAATCTTCAATAATCTTCAATATTCTGTCCAATTTTGCTTTCTTCTTCTGCTCCCCGCTAAGAATTTTTCACCACTTGGAAACTTACGAACCGTGATACTGTTAATAGAATAATTTTACGTATTTTGGAGGTCCACCACAGAAATCTTTGATCATAACAAATATTTTTTGTCATCTTCTATAATGCATCCATGCAAGCAGGTTTTGTTACGGGAGAGAGGTTTTCAGAGGTTTTCAGACAAGGGCAAAATTAATTATGCGAAAGGAACACGGGGGAAATTCTGTATAATTTCATGAGGTTACTTTAGGCTGCTTCTGAAAAGTATCTTGAAAGTAGAAGTTACAAGAGACTTTTTTTCCTCCCAGCTCTATCATCTCCAATAAAGGAAGAGGTAGTCAAAGCAATTCCTATTTGTTAATGTTTATGATTATGATTTATAATAACCAAAGGAATCCAAACTGGAAAATATTGGATCCTTTACAGAATATTTTCATATCAAGTTGTATCCTTCAAGAGAAAAATAAATGTTTTATAGGATCCATCAAGATGTCTCCACAGTCTCGGGAGACGAATACAAAGTCATAATTTCATTCTTCAAGATTATTACAGAGTTTCATTTCAAGAAATCAACGCTTATTCGTTTGGAGTGAAAGAATGAAGATTGAAAAAGAGAAGAAATTTCTTAGAGACTTAGAGGCAGGGTTTTTTTTTTAATTGTCTACAAATTTGCTTTGACGCCTGTTTTGGATTACTTAAAATTAACAAATGCAACTTGATCCACTCCGAATCTACACCTATATGCCGATCTTCTCTAAAATATATTTTTAATTATTGCAGGGTTTAAATCAGGACACAGTACTGTAGTCAAGACTTTACCAATAAAATGGATGCACATTTCCTCTCAAAATTAAAATAGCAGCGCTAATTTCCTTCTTTTAAGGGTGTTGTTAGGTTTCCCAGTTTCTATGCTTATTCCAAACACATTATCATAAATCGCCTTTTAGTTCCACATTTTCTACAGAATACAAATACATTTACCATTGTTTAGATGTTTTCAGAAGGGAAAGAATTGATGTTGGTTTTATTTTGGGTTAATAGACCCATCCTATCTCTCAAGTGAGATTATCACACTTAGATTTGCAACAGAAAGCAACATATCCACAAAAGAAAAATTCAAGGTTTTTGTTTGCTTTAAAGGATTGTCCCTGCGTCTTTCCTCCACTTTATAAACCTATAATCCTAGACACCGGAAAGAGATGGCATCCCTTTAAAACGGGAAAATATCTAGGGCAAACAACATCTGCCCTTTTTTTTTTGCTAAGCCCCAAGTCTTCAGTTCCTTAGATTAAGAATCTGGTATATTTCTATCTCTCCTTATGGATATATTTGAATAGATATTTGGCAGCTTTCTTTTCAACTGCCACCCTAATATAAATTAAATAACTCTAAATTCCCACAGAAAAGAAACCACCTTTTAAAAATGAAGGATGTTTTGTCCACCCATTTTAAGGTAAATAAAAGCACCAAACAACAATAATAAACAATAATAAATCAAGGATAATAAAGGAGGAAGATAAAAGGAAATAATTGTCTGGGTTATATATTGCAAAAGACAGAACTTAATCAATAAAACTAAATAAATAAAGCCAGTTTGGTCTAATAGTTAAGGCACCAGGCCAGAAAATAGAAGACCATGAATTCAAGTCCCACCTTAGCTATGAAAGAGGACTGGGTGGCTTTGGGCCAATCACCTTGAGACTGGGAGTTCTAGTTTCACCTTAGCCATGAAAGCTAGCTGGGTGATTTTGGGTAAATCCCTCTCTCAGCTAAACCCAGCTCGCAGGGTTGTTGTTTTGGGGGGAAAGAGGAGGAGGAAGGAGTACTATATGTATTCACCACCCTGAGTTATTTGTAAAAATAATAAAGGTGAGATATAAATAAATACAGGGGGGAAAAGAAAGAAAAATTAAACTTGGTTACTATAAAACCAGGTTTAATTTTTTATGGTTTAGGGCAGAGGTCTCCAAACTCTGCCCTAAAGCACAGCTGGCTGGAGAATTCTGGGACTTGAAGTCCACAAGTCCTAAAGTTGTCAAGTTTGGGAACCCCTGGTTTAGGGTGTTAGGCAAATCAAACCCTTTGTTGAGTTTATATTCATTTATGTATTTATTTGTAAAATTTGTTGGCCACCATTTTATCCAGGGTGATTATGGGTAACTATGATTCAGTGCAATGGGTAAACTCAGAAAATGGGTGAATTCAGTAACTAGATTAAACAGGTTTGGCATAAGCTGCCCTTAAGTATTTAATTTTCAGAGTTGTAAGATGAGTGGCAAATAAAATAGGATAGATAAATGATAAATGGAAGGAAGGAAGGCAAGGAAGGAAAGAAAGAAGACGAAAGAAAGAGAGGGAAGAGAAGAAAGGAGGGAAGGAAGGGAAAGAAGGGAAAGGAAGGGAAGGGAAGGGAAGGGAGGAAGGGAGGGAGGAAGGAAGGAAGGAAGGAAGGAAGGAAGGAAGGAAGGAAGGAAGGAAGGAAGGAAGGAAGGAAGGAAGGAAGGAAGGAAGGAAGGAAGGAAGGAAGTTTTATCCAGATTGAGAAATGGGGATTTTTTTTTCAGTGATCAGAAAAAGATCCTAAAAGAAAGATTTTTAAAATCCCTTGTTAGATTTCCCAATACCATGAATAAATCTGAAATCCTCACTCATCTACCCAAAAACTTTTTCAATAAACTTTTTAGGGCTTTCTTCTGTGTAAACATGCCACACAGGGGTCTACAACTAACCAGGTGATACCTGTTATCAGGTGCGAACAGCTTCATTACAGAAAGAATATTTTACTGTTTACAAACCTTACACCCGCCTCCTTATCTTAAGTGCTTATAAGAACTGAATAAACATGTAAACAAATTCCCTTTTGTTTTTCTCAAAGGACCCAAAAAGCTAGAATAGAATGATAAAAATCAACTTAGATGTTCTTGATTTGATCAACCCGAGACCTCCCATTCAAATGGACAGAGTGATAAATACCCCAGCGGGAATCCTGGGATATGGGATAATGAAATTGATAACCATGATCTACATATAGTTTGCATGTCTCTGCCTGTTGATTATGATGTTACAGCCGAGGCAAGGGCTGTGTGTGCGTGTACGTTTGTGGGTATGCAAGCTCCCATGGCCCATAATGAGCTCATGATGAAGTCAAATCCTTAATGAAGGACTTCCTCAACCTTAGGTCAGTCTCCTGAATCCGGTTAGCCAGCTGAGTTTACAGAAAACATTGAACCTTAAATCCAGGTTAACCAAGTGGCTGTATTTATATAACTAACCAATAAGCCCTGTTGTGGAGGAAATGGTCCTTTGGTTCACACAACGCATTAAGAGAAAGATTGGGTTTTTCACCAAAGAACCCACAGCAATACAGCCTAGTTATCATGCTGCACTAACCAGGTGGCTGATGACTCTTGGAGAGCTGGATATTTTTCACATTTCTTATTAGAAATGTTCAAATCCTGCATCCAACACTACTCATACTTTTGATAGCCATATATTCCCTATTTATCTTATCACAGCCACACCAGAAGCAGTCAGGTGTTTAGCTCCCTTAGACATTAAATTAGAACATCCATCCCGTTGCACTTCTATGAGTCCATATTATGTTGATTTTAATATGGTTTTATCTTAATATTCTATCTCCTATATTGTATTGTCCACATCATAGATATAGTTTAGAGACAGATAGAAATAGAAAGATGATAGATAGATGACAGATATATACATATATAATAGAGATGATAGATAGATAATATGTATACATATATAATAGAGATGATAGATGATATATACTGTATATATGTATGTATGTTGTGTATATATATATATATCATATGTATGTTATGGTATATATATATATATATATATATATATATATATATATATATATATATATATATATGTATATATATATATATATATATATATATGGCATTCAGCTTTGTTCGGTATTTTCCCATATATATGGTTACAGGTCTTTTCCCGTGTAAGATTAAGAGTATCTTGGTGAGTATCTACATCGCCATGATACTCTTAATCTTACACAGGAAAAGACCCAAACACACCTAGGCCTGCATACCTGTACCATGAAAATCTACGGAAAAAATATATATATATGAATATATATATAACATTATATATATATATATATATATATATATATATATATATATATATATATATATATATATATATATATATATATATAACACACATTGTCCCACATGTGTGTGTGTGTGTGTGTGTATACACATGTGTATATATATATATATATATATATATATATATATATATATATATATATATATATATATATATATATATATATATAAGTATATTTGCCACCTGGAGTTAATTGACTAATAATAATGGGACACACCTAAAGAAACGTACCATATATTAATTCAAATTTACGACTCCAGGTGGCTTACAATATAATAATGGGGGGGGGGGGCTTTTAAAAGTTTTGAAGTTTTGTAAAGTCCTCTTTACAAAGTGACTGTTAGCCCTCCGTTAAAGCTACCCTCTTTTCCCCAATCCACAGATCTTATTCGGGGAGAACAAAGCCATTCAAATGTCTCTTATGCAAAAAACACAAAAAAAGTTGAAACTTCGGCAAATCTCTGTTTATAGACAGAGAAACAGAGCTTAAAAAAATCTGATTTTTGCCTCCTCTCCCCTTCCGAGGCTCCCCAAGTTTGCCTCCCCACCAAGCCAGGGGTGGAAGGTGTCAAAAATCAGTTAAATGCCTGTCTGTCACTTCGCCCAGCCGCCGCCTTCTTTCCTCTGGGGGTTGATTAGCCCAATCCGGGTTTGTTAATTGAAAGGGCATTTTTTAATGTTATGTTGGACAACCCAAGCATGGGACAACTCGAGGGGGTGTTGGGTTTATTTGCTGTGCCCAATGGGAGAGGCTCCCGCGGGGCGTCCGACAAGGCAGAGGTGGGGAGAAGCAAGCAGCGATTCCAACAAAATAGATGATGGATGAAAAGATATAAATATACAATGGATGGAGAGAGAGTCAGAGATAGATGGATAGATAAATAGATATATATGATTTATAGATATATGATAGATGGGCGGGAAATAGAGGATTTAAACTCCCCGCGGAACACACGTGTAAAATTCTTCCGGAATGATTTTGGGGCGGTGGGAACAGAGAGAGAAAAAAGGGATGCAATGATATAGAAGGGAAGCGGAGGCTGTTGATGTCATTCAACCTTGTATAATTCCACCCCCCACCCCCCCCCAAAGTGCTTTTGATCGATTCCCCCGGAGCTTCAGAGGCAGATTTTGGAAGCCCGATCCAGAAAACATTTAGACGCCTTGGGAGACGGAAGTAGACAGCCTTCCCTTCCATTTCCACCGTCGGTTTCGGCTTCTCTCTCCCTGCTCCACGCATATTCGCGTTCTAATCAAAAACCAAAAGAAAAGGAGAAAGAAAGAAAGAAAGAAAGAAAGAAAGAAAGAAAGAAAGAAAGAAAGAAAGAAAGAAAGAAAGAAAGAAAGAAAGGAGAAGAAAAAACAGAAAATTAAAGAGCATAAAACATGATGGATGGATGGATGGAGAGAGAGAATATAAATATATGGTAGATTGATAAATGATGGAGGGAAAGATATAGATATACAATGGATGGAGAGAGAGAGATAGATGGATAGATAGATATATATGATTTATAGATATATGATAGATGGATAGATAGATATAGATATACAATGGATGGACAGAGAGAGAGGTGATTGATATAGATAGATGGATAGATAGATAGAGAATGATGGATAGAGAAAGAGAGATATACCAGAAGACAGACAGAGACAGAGAGATAAATAGACAGAAAGACAGATAAGAGAGAGAGATGGAGAGAGAAATGTTATAGAGATAGAAATATAGATGGATGGATAGGCAGACAGGCAGGCAGATGAGAGAAATGATAGATAGATAGATAGATAGATAGATAGATAGATAGATAGATAGATAGATAGATAGATAGATAGATAGATAGTTTCAGCCAGTTGAGAAGCTCTTAGGTGACAGAAGTTTCCCTTTGTGGCTATTTTTGGCTAGCCTGTATTTTTGGACCATCCCTTCTTATCAGCTTGAAATCTTTTTTTAAAAAGCAAAGATAATTTGGTTTTCTGGTTTTAAAATCTAGGGCTTTGATGACTCAATTATTCCAATCTTTTGGTGACTCACTTGCAGAGATTTTCCACCGTCAACACACCATCCTTCCCATCTGACCTCAAGGCAGAAAAAAAAAAAGTTTCATTCTTAGGGTTATTTTGTTTTATATGGTCTTCCTCTTTCTTTTACGCCTCTTCTTTCTCCTCTTCCAAACCATCATTAACTGAGTAAGCGAAAAGAGAGAGGTATTAAGGTGCTTTGTTTCCTGTGAATAACATCTGATATTTCCTAAATATGCCAAAAAAGAGGAGGAAGAGGAGAAAAATGTGCCCATTATTTTCCTTGTCCCCCTTTCCCCAATAACCGGGAAAAGAGGGAAGACTTGCAATAAACTAGTGTAAAGAATTAGGCTTAAACCTTTGCACTCGTTCATTAAATGTCCACATTTTTTTCTGCTGCTTGTTCAGTTTTAATTGGACTCTAGGATGGATCCAGGAATAAAGGAACAGCTTAGAAATTAACACCGGAGTCCTGGATCTTAATTTCCAAGCCACTTTGGGATCTGGTGCTGTTATTAAGAGAGTGTAAGAAAGAAATACTCTGCCCATGCTCAGCCTTATTACTGTCAGAGTTTTAAAGAGCCCACCTCCCAATTTAGCCTTGAATGTAATTCAAACCTACAAACCCACAAACCCATCAGCCAAGGATGAGAATTTAGCTTGGATGCAGCTAGCATTTTCAAGTTATCTGCCGGGTTTATCATTTCATCCATGCTGAAAAACAACCCCGTAAAATAGCCATTATGTCAGCCTCAGATTGTAAGGGGTGGGGGAGGCTATCCCACGTTGTTTTCATCTGCATGCAACCTTTAACAGAGGTTTTTAAGAGGCAGGGCTGCCTTTTTAATTTGGAATGATAGAGGGCCTCCTGTTTAAGCAGGGGGTTAGACTAGAAGACCTCCAAGGTCCCTTCCAATTCCATTCTTCCCTAATTCAGTCACTCCAGAGCAAAATAAAATCTGGACTGGGACAGGAACTAGAAGAGGGAATGAACACCACTGGATCTGCTTCAAAATCTGAATTTTGCCAGGGTTTTAAGTGCAATTTTGTTTTTTCCTGGAAGAGTAAAATCACCTACTGTAATGTAGACCCTCTACCAGCCTTTTTTGGGGGGTTGAGGCTGCAAAAATAAATGCAAAAGCCCCGAGGGGGCCATCCATAGCATTTAATGAGTTGATTTAACCTGTCCATTTGAGTAAGAATAGACTCACAAAGGATGCGGCTGATTGGTTTGCTGGAGAGCCATTAGCTTGGTCTTTTGAGTTGCTAAAATCCCAGCCCTGTTGGCCCCTCCTTCACTCTGGATGGAGTTCCCTGTGTGTCTTTGTATAGGTGTGTGTGTGTGTTTAAAGGCTTCTTGGGGGGGTGGGGCCCCAAAGTCAAGTTTTGAAAAAGCCCCATTTCTGCAGGAGCTACTGGCAAGGCTGGAGAGCATCGGCTATTAAGTTGCGCAAGAAAGGAAAACCAGAAGGCCAGCCGGTCTTCTCCAAGCCTTCCCACCATTTCTGAAAAGGGCTGGGAGAACCTCTCTCGTCTCCTGCTCTCCACTGGCCAGATTCTTCTCTTACCTCTGGTCCCTTGGGGTGGAGACCACCCATTTCCTGTGGGGTCTTTCCTTTTTTTTTTTCCCAGTTGCCTTTGGATGCTGAGTGGCCAGGATAAGCCCAAAGTTTGCCTTCTCAAAGTTCACTGGAGGACAGAAGGAACCTCATCACCTTGACTCCAAAGCCAAAGAGAAGACTTGGAGACACCATTTCTCTGAGCATGATGTCCTACATCAAGCAGCCACATTATGCCGTCAACGGGTTAACTTTGGCTGGACCTGGGATGGATTTATTGCATTCAGCTGTTGGTTATCCGAGTAAGTGGATTTCTTTTTTTTTTCCCCTCTCTCTCTCTCTCTCTCCTTGTTTTGATCTTTCAGTATTGTATGGATTATCATGTTCTGGACACCGAGAGTCAATGTGGTTTGAAAAGGAAGGAAAACCCTGTACATTTTGATAGACAGTCCCCTCCTTCAAACTTCCTGCACTGGCTTAATTCATATTAAATACAGTAAAAAATATTTTGGGGGAGAGATAAATAATCACTTTTAAAATGTAAAAAGCTCCTGCTTCATCATTCACAGAAAGTTGAAATGATAAACTTTTGCTTTCTTAAAAAAGAAGAAAAATAGAATTTCTTGAATTCAGAAGATTTGGGCTGTTCTTTTGTAAATACAATTATGCAGGAGAGTTTTAACTGTTTTAGTCCTGGCCTGGAAAATGGCTAGAATAAAAATAGCTGTTCTCAATCTGCTATCTTTCAAGCTGTACTAGAGTTTCCAATAATATGCGTGTGTGTTTTTAAAACAACGGCTGTGATCTGTTCATTGTTAGTTTATTTCTTTTCTGTGGATCTTAGGAGAAAAATTACATTTCTGCTTAAAACTACCCCCCCCCCCCAAAAAATAAAAATAAAAGAAGGAGGTCATGGTTGATTCTCACCTGGAAAGTCTTGTGAAGAATTAGAAGTTAAGGCAAAGGAAAGAAAATTGGAAGGCAAGATTTAGAGTAGTAAGCAAATAAATCAGATTTCCCCCCCCCAAAACGTGACAACTTTAAGATGTGTGGACTTCAACTCCCAGAATTTCCCAGCCAAAAATAATATTTGTTTATAAGAGGTTCTCAGTTCTTTAGGCACAAAGACACCTATTTCTATCTTTTTTTGGGGGGGGGGAGAAGAAAATGATAATATATCAAGCAGTTTATAATATAGAATACAAACTTTACAGAAGGCAAAGTTTGTAAAACAGAATGGAAAGCAATTTGTAGTATAGAAGAAGAATAACCTAGAATGTATTTGTTGGAATAAAACAAAACTGGCTTGTTTTTCTGTCCAGAAAAAAGGGGCCATTGGTGGATTTTATTTTATTTTTTTAACAGCCCAGGACTATGTTAAAAATGTGGTTTCCTCAAATCTGGATTTTAAAACCATTCTTCAAAATTGGCCCATTCCCTATATAAATATAAATGCATGTTTGGAAAGGGGCTGAATATCTAATCTTAACTAAGCTATAATGGAATATATTTTTATTATGCCAATTGCAACTCGAATGAAGCATTAAACTAATACAATCCATAATAATCAGTGAGGAAGAAGAGAAAGATTTTGGAGACACTTTCAGCTAAATTACGCTTTACTTTTTCTAAAAAAAATATACTAATGCTGTTTAAAATTATTCGGTCTCCAATTCCTTTTTGATTCCATTGTGCAATTTGCTTTTATTATTGCATTCACTGTTCTGCAAATCAAATATCCATTTAATAATCTTTTTCCCACACTTCCTCTGAGGAGTTTGGTATATGTACCTGGAAATTTCAATAAAGTTTAGCAGTTGGAACTACACAGGTTGATGTGAAGCTATTAACTTCAGCTTAAAATCCCTTTCCTAAGTCAAAAGCAAACATTATACCGGCAAAAATCAGCAGAAAACAATTCCCTTGAGATTTTACATCTAGTCAAGTGAGCAAAAACAGCCAACTTTATTGATTATTGATAGCTATTCTGATGTAATCAAGATCATTAATATAACCCATAGACACAAAAATGCCTGGTCTAGTATTTAGAGGGTAATGGTTGAACCACGTTGCCTTCTTAATTTTAAATTATTGTGCAGAAATTTCAGCCTATCTACAGCCCTGGGAGTGTTTAACAATCTTTTTGAGGGTCTTTATTAATAATTTTTCATATTTCCCCCCCACCTGGCCTCTGAGGAATTGGGTGGACTTCAACTCCCAGAATACCCCCAGCCAGCTTTGGGAATTCTGGGAGTTGAAGTCCTTCCATTGACCAAAGTGGAGAAATACCATAGATCAGAGGCCCCCAAACTTGGCAACTTTTAGACTTATGGACTTCAACTCCCAGAATTCCTCAGCCAGCTCTGGGAGTTGAAGTCCACAAGTCTTAAAGTTGCCAAGTTTGGAGGCCTCTGTCGTAGACAACTGAAAAGCAGCAGCTAATTTTGTTCCAATTTTTGCACCATTTTGGTAGTTTGTCCAGCACCTTCCTTTGGGTTGCCAGCAAATCCGTCTGGGAGAGCGACGCATTTTAAGCCATGCACTTTTTAAGTGATTGTGTGCATCGCATTTTGCTGATCTACCTAACTGTACCCAGGAGTGATGGTTTAATACAGATTGTCCTCAACGTGAGACCACCATTTTCTGACGCTAAGTGGTACCTTTGTTAAATGAGCTTTGCCCCCATTTTATGACCTTTCTTGCCACTGTTGTTAAGTGAATCATTGCAGTCGGTAAGTTAGTAACGAGGTTCTTAAGTGAAGCTGGCTTCCCCATATGTGGCTGGGCAAAAGGTCTTGGGATACAGCAGTCGTCGTAAGTATGAACCAGTGGCCAAGCTTCTGGATTTTGTTCACAACCAACTAGGTTTGGACCTAAGAAAGGACTTTACAGAATGCAAAGTTTGTAAACCCATGACCTTCCGGTGTCTCATCTTGTGCCTTTACACCAAACTGGCTCTCCCTTACCACCATCACGGCTAAAGTTTGCTTTTTAGAAGCTGGTTTAATCTGTCTTTAAACCATCAAGCAGGGGATGCAGTAGAAGAGAATATATGTAGCTCAGGACTGAACTGTTGGGACCCTTGGGTGCTAAGTGGGAAGGAGGAGAAGGAAGAGGAAGGGGAGAAAAGGAGGAGCAAGGGGAGAAGAATAGGATAGCAAGGAGGAAGGGGGCCAGGAGGAGGAAGGGGGAAGAAAGAGGGGGAGGGGGGAGGAAGGGGGCCAGGAGGAGGAAGGGGAAGAAAGAGGGGAGGGGGAGGAAGGGAGGGGAAGAGGAGAAGAAGAGGATAACAAGGAGGAAGGGGCCAGGAGGAGGAAGGGGGAAGAGGAGGAGGAAGGGGGAAGAGGGCAAGGAGGAGGCGGGAAGGGGGGAAGAGGAGGAGGAAGGGGGGAAGAAGAGGAGGAGGAGGAGGAAGACTGTGGGGTCCTTGGTGCTCCCTGAGCTGGGTTGTTTTCTTGCAGACATTTCATGACCCAGCTAGGTAACATCATCAGCGCTAGAAGGGAGTGAGGTTTATAAACCCCATTCCCTTCTAGCACTGAGGACATTACCTAGTTGGGTCAGGAGACGTCTGCAAGAAAACAACCAAGCTCAAGAGAGAGCACCAGGGATAAAACACTAACCCGTATTATTTGGGGAAATTCATGACCGAGGTGAAGGGAACAGATGCCAACAAGAAGAGGAATTTTTTGGGACGGGGGCGAAACGGACCGTGACTAGAGAGACGAAGGTCGAGATTGAACCAGCCTTGTTCTGATGGTAGAGCATGCCTTCTTTGGCCTTCTCTGACTCCCGTTCCTTTTCTCCTGCAGCGACTCCACGGAAGCAGAGGCGTGAGCGCACCACCTTCACACGGGCCCAGCTAGATATCTTGGAGGCCCTGTTTGCCAAGACTCGCTACCCGGACATCTTCATGCGCGAAGAGGTTGCCCTGAAGATCAACCTGCCTGAATCCAGAGTCCAGGTGAGCTTTCTGCAAAGCCTTGGCCTCTTGTGATTATTGTTATGCTTTTATCTGCAGGGGAAATACTTGATCACCAAGGACGGCGATGGTACCACCAAAGAATTGTCCACAATAGCGGTTAGGTTGAATGAAACCCAAGAGAAAGGATGGGGAAAAGATCCATAGAAAATTAAAACTAGTACTGTCTTTTAGTGTAGTGTTAAATTGAGGCCATCTAGAAATATAAATGCTCCATTTATAGAACAGAAACGGATGGATGGATGGATGGATAGATAGATTGATACCCTGGATGGATGGAGGGATAGGTAGGTAGGTAGGTAGGTAGGTAGGTAGGTAGATAGATAGATAGATAGATAGAAGATAGATAGATGATAGATAGATAGATGATAGATAAATGATAGATAGGTAGATAGATAGATAGATAGATAGATAGATAGATAGATAGATAGATAGATAGATAGATAGATAGATAGATAATAGATGATAGATAGACAATAGATGATAGATAGATGATAGATAGATAGATAGACAGACAGACAGACAGACCGTTTCCCCAAAAGACCAAACCAGAAAATAAGCCCTAGCGTGATTTTTCAGGATGTTCATCTTTCTTTCTTTCGGTCGCAACTGCTCAATTCGTAATCTATGTCCTTAGTTTAAAATAAGGATTTTCCTGCACATCCTGCAGTGATAGAGCCTTGGTTATCATTTCAGAAACTGTTGTTTGGGTTGGGGGAAGCGGGTGGGTGGGAATTCAACTTATTTTGTTGATTAATTAAAAATAAATAAAGTGAAAATGTCTGGATGGTTTAGATCGGGGGTCCCCAAACTTGGCAACTTTAAGACTTGGGGACTTCCACTCCCAGCTGGCTGGGGAATTCTGGGAGTTGAAGTGCACAAGTCTTAAAAGTTGCCAAGTTTGGGGATCCCTGGTTTAGATGTTGGTGGAGCTGGAAAATTCAGGAGGAGATGTTTTTGCCACTTTTTGGGGATTTTGGTGTGTGTCCTCTGCCCTCTAGTGGACAGAGGTCTTCTTCTACCCTATTAGACCTTCCTCCAATTTGTCTCCTCCAGAGGTTTTCTTGAGTGGTCGCTGGTTGGGAATTGAGAATTGCAACCCCCCCCCCACACACCTGGCTGGTCCTTCATGGGGCCCCGGTGTGTTCCAAGGGCTGTGGGCCATCCTTGAGTGGATGGATTGCTTCCTTCCCACAGGGACCCCTTCCGAATTCGCTCTTGGAGAGATCTGGTGGGGCATTCCACCATTTCTAGTGCTCTTGGGGCGATTTGGAAGCCAAATTCGAAAGCAGGGTGGAAACCACCGTTAGTTGTTGGTACTTGGCAGAGGTAGCAGACAGAAATTAGGTGACCCAGTACTGCTTCCTAGATTCGTGCAGGTGGTAGGTTCACGAGATGGAAGCTGGTAGCAGTTTAGTAGGTTGAATAACTCGGGTCTTAAGAAGATGACCAGCCAACAGGAATAGATTCCTAGCTCCTGATATCCCTTGTCATTAGGCCGTGACGGGATTGTCCCAGGAGAGTCAGTTTAGTCTTGTGGTTAAGCATCAAGCTTGGAAGTGAGAAACAGTGAGCTCTAGTTCCAACTTAGGCATGAAAGCCAGCTGGGTGACTTTGGGCCAATCGCCAGGCGACTGTGAGTTCTAGTGCCTAACCTTTCCCACGGGGTTGTTATTGTGGAGACAGGAGGAGGAGGAAGGTCTGTTGACTACGTCCACTACTTTGAATTATTTGTAAAAATAACAATGGAAGACAAACAAGTGACGTTTCCAGGCTTCCGCCTCCCTGTGTTGCATTTAAATGCCTCCTCCACCGCCTGGAGGGAAACGTGACCCTTCTTTTCAGTTCCACCTGAGCAGCCTTCTTCTGCCCTGCACACCTTGCCTTCCTTTCTTCCAGGTGTGGTTCAAAAACCGCCGGGCCAAATGTCGCCAGCAGCAACAACAGAGCAGCGGACAGGCCAAAGCCCGGCCAGCCAAGAAGAAAAGCTCTCCAGCCCCCGAGACCAGCTCCGAAACCAGCGCCAACGGGCAGTACAGCCCTCTGCCCACCGGCACCTCAGTGGCGTCCAGCTCGAGCGCCAGCGCCACCGTCTCCATCTGGAGCCCGGCCTCCATCTCGCCACTCCCAGACCCTCTGGCCTCCTCCACCACCCCTGCATGCAGAGGTCGGCCACCTTCCCCATGACCTACACCCAGGCGCCCGGTTACACCCAGACCTACGCAGGCTCGACTTCCTACTTCAGTAGCCTTGACTGCAGCTCCTACCTGTCTCCCATGCATCCCCAGCTCTCTGCGCCGGGCGCGGCGCTGAGCCCCCTGGCCACCCCAACCATGGGCAGCCACTTGAGTCAGTCCCCGGCCACCCTCTCCAGCCAGGGCTACAGCGGGGCCGGCATGGGCTTCGGCTCGGTGGATTGCCTGGACTACAAAGATCCCACCGCCTCCTGGAAGCTCAATTTCAATGCCGCCGATTGCTTGGATTACAAAGATCAAAGTTCTTGGAAGTTCCAGGTCTTGTGAATGGTGGGCCTGGAGACCCCCACCCCCAATCTCTGGGCGGAAGTTCTCCTTCTCCTTGATCTTGTCTTGGTGGGTCAACCACCCTTCTTCTCTCCCCCTCTTTGAACTGAGATATTCTGCCTCCATCTTCTCGTCTTCCCTTTCCTTTCCTCCCTTCCGGCCCTGCCTATCTAAACACCTGCCCTAGCTTTTGCTACTATTTGAGAGGTGGAATAGGAGGAAGTTAGGAGCCCAGGCTTGGAGACACGATGGACCTGCTTTCAATCAGGACTGGGGCGGGGCGGCGCTCTTCACCCTTCAGCACCCCAGCAGCAGTTGAACTAATGGTTAGACTTCTGGAAGAAATGAAAGCGCAGAGCGAGGAGGGCCATCTCGCTCCCAGCAGGACCGGACTCCACTCCATTGGAAAAGTCAACAGCCCTTGTCAACGGGACCTTCCAGAATTTAGCCTCCCGAGGAATCTGTTTCTTCTGAACATAATCTTTCGCCACTGCTAGTGTGAGCAACCCAGCTGGCAGGTGTCCATCCCAGAAGCCATCCCAGAGCAGGAAGAAATTGGGTAGGAGTTGATGGTTCTCCAAGTGTTGGTCTGGACCAGAGGTAAACCTCCATCTCTTCGTCCTCACCTGTGTTTGTGCAAGACAGCTTCCCAGGGGGGTGGGTGGCTTTTGAACTGACCAGGTTGCTGACAATATTTTTCATTTCTTTGGAGGGATAGGGTTGTTCAGTTTTTATTAGCTCATCCTAGAGCCTTACGCCAGAACCAGTTGTGAGTTCCTGTTTAGTTATCCTCCAGGAATCTTTGTCCAACCGTCACCTCAACCCACGGGGCTCGTTCCAACAGGAAGAGAAAGCTCATCCATGAAAGAGTCTGAAGCGATGGACAAGCCTCTAAAGGTTTGCCACAGATCCTCCAGGGACAAAAGTCTGCTACTTCCATCTTAGCCAACAGCATGTCCCTTAAGCCTCCTTCTCCAAGTCTACCTGAGAGGGCTTTGCTCCATAATGAGGTCCCCTTAGCCTTCTCCTCTTAGCTGGTTTCTTCTCTGGGCAAGCAACTACGCTGAGAAACTTAAGAAGCTTACCTTGGGCCAAGGAATTAAAATTATCTTTTAATCAACCATCTCCATTTGCAGAGGAGCGAAACCCCGGGATCAATCCACCTAATTTGTCCTCAGAAACCTGTTAAGAATATTCCAGCAATCCCCCCTTTTTTTTGGCTTTCCTATCTTCCCCACTGCACCCCGCTCCTAAAAAAAGCAATAGGTTTAGTTGCAGAGGCTAAAAGAGAAGAGCTGACCCAGGTATGTACAACCTTAAAGCCATAAGATATCAGATGGTGCATGAAGACTGCTGACCCTTCCTGAGGTTTTTTCCTTCTCCCACCCAGTGCAAAATATGTTTTTCAAAGATATGAGCGATCTAGAGATTTCAATATCTCCGATTCCCTTAGACAAATGAGATTCTACACCCAGTGAAATATCGAAGGTCAACCCTTCAATTATTTTGTGTTGAATCTTGCACGAGAAACAATGCAGAAAATCTCTGGGTTGTTTTTTTTTTTTAATATAAAGGCAGCAAGATTGGCCTTTTAATCAGGGAACTCACTGTTTCTTTCCTACCCCAATTTTTGTAAAAAACAAAAACAAACCACCACCTAATAAACATTCCATTCATTTTAAAAAAATATATATATGTAAAATAAGACAGCATAGGTACCCTGGAAAAAGGTTGGTAGAAGGAGAATAATTGTCCTCTTATCAAAACGTCTTTTTAAGTAGGAAACACTTTGATGGGTTTTTTTTTTCCCTTCCCAATTTTTGATTTAAAAAAAACATAATCAAAGTGCTAACTGGATTTTTAAAAATCATAAAGTAAAACTGCATGGGCACCCTTAAAACAACATTAGTGGAAGGAGATATAATTGCCAGCGTCTTTTTAAGTAGGAAACGCGTTTTTTTCCCCTGCCCAAATTTTGTAAAAAAAAGAAAAAGAAAAATGCCCAATAAGAATTCCATCTGAAATTTTAAAAATATATAAAATAAGCAACATGTACCCTTGAAAAAAGTTGGTGGAAGAGAATAGCAAATTGTCGACTTGTCAAACCATCTTTTTAGCTGTTGCTTTGATCTGCAGATGAAATGTTTTGCTAATTTTGCACAATTTATGCTGAATCCACGGTTGATTAAAATAAGAATCCACATTTTATATACAACAGTCCTAGAGATCATTTTGCATTTGCGCCTAACCTGGAGGGAAGTTTTTTTGTATTTTATGTACATTAATCCTTTAGAAATTGAAATGGCAATGAAACCTCTTTTGCTAGTCATTTTTTAACAGTGGGTTAAAGAGGCGACAGTAGGCTGGAATTAAATAAATGTAGAAATCTATCGTTTTCTATAGCTTCATTTATCAAAGCTGTATTTTATTAAACTGTACAGATAAAAACAGTGATAAGTGTTTAATATATATATATGTGTGTGTGTATGTATGTATGCATACATGCATACACACACACACACACACACACACACACACACATTATTTTTACTCCTCTCCAATGCATTTAAGACCTGGACTTTTCAAATTTAAAAATAAATGCTTGGTGTGTGTGTGTGTGTATATATATATATATTTAGTCTAGTTATCTTAGTCACTTTTTTTAACAAAAGAAACAATTGTCCTTTTTCTGTAGGCGAAAAACATTTCATGCAAATTATTTTTGTGGATGGATCTCTATTTATTATTGTCTTAGTGTGTGGCATGCTGTTTTCCTGTGCAGTTACATCAAATTGTTGGTGGCTTTAAAAAAAAAGGCGAAAAATATTAAAAATGTTTAAAAAAAAAAAACCACATCGAAATTTATTAAAAGCAAGGATGGTTTTTTTGTGTGGGAGGGTAATGTGTTGTCGTCTTAATTCCTGGTCAAAAACAATTGGTTCTGCAGTGACCAAATAAGGGGACGGGTGTTTCTAACTTACGACCATTCGTTTAGCGACTGTTCAAAATCGCAACAGTGCTGGAAAAAAGCGACGTGTTACAACCGATCCTCGCACTGACAACTGTCGCAAGCCAGTCACGTGGTCGCGATATGCTTGCATGGCAACTGGTGTGTATTTATGACGGTTGCTGCATTCCCAGTGTCGCGAGAGTGCTGTTTGCAACCTCCCCAGCTGACTTCTCACTGTCAAGTCAACGTGGGGAAGCTGGATTTGCTGAAGGACTGCGGTGATTCACTTAACAACCATGAACAAGAGAGGTAAAACTGGGTGTGACCCACTGAACAACTGCCTTTCTTTAGCCCTAGAGCAGGGATTGCTAACCTTTTCCTCACCGCATGCCAAAAGTGCACACATGTGCTTCCACCCATAATGCAATGCGCGCACGACCCCTCCCCGCCTGCTGCACATGTGTAGGTGACCCCTCCATGCACCCCCAACCCCTGCGCATGCACACACTTCCCCTGCATGCGTGGCAGATACCTGACAAGCAACTGGTGGGGGGGCGCATGCGCACATGCACCGTTGGGCTATTCCAGGTGACCTCTTGTGTGCCGGCAGAAATCCCTTCCTCCACTCATCCCATCCAACCATCCATTCAAACCAGGAATGAACCCCGCCAAATAAATCACAAGATCATGACACCCAAGACTTTCCTAGCCGTCTAGAGACTGGCCATTTAGTCTATAATCCTGTGCCCTGGAGCCCGAGTGTCTGAACTCTGGCAGCCTTTAAGACTTGTGAAAATGGTCAAGTCACTTTTTCAGTGCCATTGTAACTTTGAATGGTCACGCCAGTCACAAGCAAAGTACCAGCAAAGGAGGAAAAACTCCAGGAGTTCCTGAGACAGGAAGTCTAGTCCTGCCAAGTTTCTAATAAGGGTTAACGGAGAAGCAGTTTCTGTAAGCAACATTCCAGAATGTCTTCCTTCCTGCCTTTTTCCAGGATTAGGCCTGGTAATTTCTTCTAACAAAGCCACCCCGAACTGCTTAGGACAAAGAAGGTTCTAGCGAAGGTGTAACTTTTGTCAGAATAAACACCTGTTCTGGCTGCCACTTCTGGCATGCGTCACAGGACCCACCTTCCGATCCGTGGGTGTGGGCTTCAAAAATTTTAAGCAACTGGTTCTCCAGGTGGGCAAAAGGTGGGCATGGCCTAACCGGCCTCCTGCCAGTTTACGGTGAGAGCGGGAGTTTTTGTCCTCTCTTGGCTCCAGAGGCTCTGTGGAGGTCTGAAACAGGCCCATTTCTGGCCTTTTGGGGCCTCCATGCAGGCCCTACAATTGCCTGGCATCGAAAACAGGGGTGCTTGGAGACTCCTGGGAGCGGGCGGAGGGTGTGTGTGGCCAGCCAGGGTGAGATTTGCCAGTTTGCTGAACTGGCCATAAAATTAGCTACTGGTTAGCTATGGGTTTTCCCAGACCAGGGAGAACAGTGGTGGGATTCAATTTTTTTTACTACTGGTTCTGTGGACGTAGCTTGGTGGACGTGGTATTGCTTGATGGGCGTGGCAGGGGAAGGATACTGCAAAATCCCCCTTCCCTTCCCACCCCACTAACCTGCTTTCCAGCTCCGTTCTCCTATGCCGGGCAACCAAAGAAGATTCAATGGGAGACAGAGCTGGGATTCAATGGGAGACAGAGAAGAGATGGGGTTGGCGGGGCCAATCAGAGAAGGCATTGGCCGGTTCTCTGAACTACTCAGAATTTCCACTACCAGTTCTCCAGAACTGGTCAGAACCAGCTGAAGACCACCTCTGGGGGAGAACCGGTCGCAGCCCAACCCTGCTTGTAAATCTAGGACTGGCTGGAGTAGAATCGCTCTCTTCTGCAAACAGGCTTTGCAAGCTATTATAAATCTTAATCAAATGCAGAGCTAGGACAGGAAATCACAATACATTCAGGTACGGGCAGGTTGTCAATTCATTCACATTGCAACCAGGTGTGCCTTAAGAGCAGCTTAAATTGTTGTTTTTTTTCCCCCGCTGCCAAAGCAAGCTGTTATCTCTGGACTTCCTTGTTCAAAGTGCAGAAGGAGATATCAAGAGCTGACAATACGGTTTGGGGTTAAGAAATAAGACTTTTGAAAACAACCAGCAGCTTGAATGTGTGGGGTGACAGTTGGGTCAGGTGCTTTTTTGCTTTTGAGCAATTAAAGCAATTGATCTTCTTTGGCCCTGGATCGATCACTGAGAGATTGTCGCCAACTGTGTCCTCAATCGGATCTCTTGCAGGCTTAATATTTCATGCACAACAGGCGCGAAGGTGGGAGTTCACTTGGCGTGTTGATGGAACCCACCTCATTTGGATTATGGCTTATTTAGATGCTGGTTGGCCATATAGTCAACCATATTGTAGGGGACACAGTGGCTAAGACGCTGAGCTTGTCGATCAGAAAGGCCAGCAGTTCGGTGGTTCGAATCCCTAGCGCGGAAAATGGTCATAAGTAACTTTGAACTGTCACTAAACGAGCTGTTGTAAGCCGAGGTCAGAATGGCCAAGAGAGCAGCTACGGGAGGGGTATGGAGGTTCTGCCCATTTGTTGTCCGTGCAAAGAAGAGATGGACTTTCAGTTGGGCTGTGAGGGCGGCCATTTTGACTAGGTTCAACTGAGGAAAATGATGGTCTTTCTGAAGTAAATCCACACGTTTGGAATCCATTGATCAGCTGACCCAAAACTGACTTGTTGGAACAAATCAAGGAGAAGCTGTCATCCACCAAACCACCCACCCATCCATCCTTCCCATCCATCCATCCATCCATCCATCCATCCATCCATCCATCCATCCTTCCCATCCATTCATCCATCCATTCACCCAACCATCCTTCCCATCCACCCATCCACCTTTCCTTCCTTCCTTCCTTCCTTCCTTCCTTCCTTCCTTCCTTCCTTCCTTCCTTCCTTCCTTCCTTCCTTCCTTCCTTCCTATCAATCCATCCCTCCATCCAGCCATCTCTCTCCCTCCCTTCCTCCACTCATCCCATCCAACCATCCATTCAAACCAGGAAGGAACCCCACCAAATAAATCACAAGATCATGACACCCAAGACTTTCCTAGCCATCTAGAGACTGGCCATTTAGTCTATAATCCTGTGCCCTGGAGCCCGAGTGTCTGAACTTGGCAGCCTTTAAGACTTGTGCATTTCAACTCCCACAATTCCGCAGCCAGCCCTGCATGGCCGCAAGTCTTAAAAAGTTGCCAAGTTCAGACGCCCTTGCTCTGGGAGTTGATGGAGAAGCGAGTTGACCTCGCAAGTTTCTTTCAGGATCAGGGAGAAGCTGTCCTCCTAATCCATTCCTAAGTCTTCTCTTCGGGTTCTTTCCAAACCGGGGAGCTTCTACTGGAAAGCAAAGCCACCCCAAAACAAAGAAGGAACCTGCCAAGGTGTGACTTTTTGTCACTTTTAAACACCTGTTATGGCTGCCCCTATTCCAGACCCACCTTCCGATCCCGCTGGAAGCGACCCTTAACTCGCAGCGATTTGCATTCTGCTAAAAAACAAAAAAGGAAGAAGGAACCAACCCAGTTTATCCAGTTTATTTTAGAGAGAGAAAAACTGGGCCTGTTTTCTTCCACTTTTTTTTTTTAAGGGGGGGTGGGGGCAATGCTCTCACCTTCCAGAAACAGCTCCTGCCCTTCATATTCGCTGCCCTTCCCACCCCGAGTCTTCCAACGGAGTGACATTTGTTATTTTTACTTATCTAATTTAGCAAATGCCCCCCAATCCTCTTACGGCCCTCCAGATTGGTAACTGAATTAGTGGGGATTAGAGAAGCCGCTAAGGATGGCAAATTGGTTCCTTTTTTTTTTTCTTTTTTTGGGCCCGGTGGCATCTGCCGATCGGTGCACCGTCCCCTGGGGTAACCTTTTTAATTAAAGAGGACAAGGTTTTAGAATTAAAAGGATCAGCCAGGGTTAAGGAGAGATGGGTGGGCTCTGGGCCCAAAATGTTTTCGGCGATGCTGTATTAATAAATACATGGGGGTGGCGGTGGCTTTGATTCAACTCTGGTCTGGTTGCCGTTGGGCGCGTACCCCTTTGCCGACTTTGGATGGCGTTGAAAAATCAGCAAGGTCCTTGGAAAAATATTTTCCTTCAATGGGAACGGCGTTCCCTTCGGTAAGTGGATTTAGGAGGAAAGAGAGCAGTGTTAAAATTTATATTTCTCCATGGTGTGTTTTGATTCATGGCATTTTTAGAGCGGCCCCTCTCAAGAAGGGACTCTGGGTAGCGTACAGCATCACACTTAAACAAATCTATATATCTAAAAGCGGAATACCCCTCATGCATCATCACAAAATCTCCAAAACCGTGAAGCCTACAAACTTAAAATTTGGCCTGTATGTTCCTCTTGGCTTCTAGGGGCTCACTAAGAAAGGAATTTTCGAAATGACCATCCAGAGCATTAGTATATCCTATATTATTATTATTAACACGCTCTGATGCTAAGGAGTTCTACTCCCGCTCCCCACCTGAAATCTGTTCCAAATGCAAAACACAAGCAGAGGAGTTTCGGTTTCAGTTTTACTTTCACAGCGGCAAGCAGCTTTAGGACAGAACAACTGAGCTGAGCTAAGCTAAGGGTCCTTGCTGTCTCCTTCCTACTCACACAAGCAAATACTGTTTCAGTTTCCAAACTGCCCTCAACTCTCTCATACACTGACAAGACGCTAGCCAGATGAATACCACCGATGGATGCTGGTAGGCAGAGGCAGAATTTGAGAATTTGTATGCTCAGAGACATCTTGCCTTCCAAGGATGCAGGAAGGAGGAGGAAGGGGGTAAGGGGAGGAGGAAGGGGAAAGGAGGAGGAGGAAGAGGAAGGGGAGGGGGAGGAGGAAGGAGGGAAGAGGAAGGGGGAGAAGGAAGGGGAAAGAAGGAGGAGGAAGAGGAGAGGAGGAGGAGGCGGAAGGGGGAAGAGGAAGGGGGAGAAGGAAGGGAAAGAAGGAGGAGGAAGAGGAGAGGAGGGGGAGGAGGAAGGGGGAGAAGGAAGGGGAAAGAAGGAGGAGGAAGAGGAGAGGAGGGGAGGAGGAAGGGGAGAAGGAAGGGGAAAGAAGGAGGAGGAAGAGGAGAGGAAGAGGAGGAGGAAGTGGGGAAGAGGAGAAAGGGAGCAAGTAGGAAGAAGGGGAAAGAGGAGGAGGAGGAGGAGGAGGAGAACTGGTTTGTTGCTGGCTGACCTGCTGAATTGGAAGAAAAATGGGGGAGGGAGGAAGATGGGAGTTTGGGGAGGGGGCAGAGAACATTTAATCTGCCAACCTGTCAGCAGGTTTTAGAGCAGGAAAGTAGAGAGGCAGATTGGATGATAATCTCCCTTGATCCCCCAGAGACAGATGGGCCGAGGGGACCTTGCCAAGGTGAAGCCAGGAGCAGAGCAGGAATAGGAGACATAATTGATATTTTTTGAGGGGGAGGCAGGATGGAGTGGGGGGACGACGCGTGAGGAAGCTTAAATTTGCTTGCAAGGTTTCTAGTGCAAAAAACGCAAAAGTGGCTTCACTTTGGCCCTCGCCTCGTAAGTTATTTTTTTTGGGGGGGGGGGAAATGGCCCTCCCCAAATTGCAAGCTAGGACCCTCCCCCCACACTCCCCAGGAGGTAACACTCTCCTTCCTACAATTCCCAGCCTGCCCTTGTGGTTTGGGGAGTCAAGCTACCAGGGGGAGGGAAGAGGGGGGGGATGCATGTACGACCCTCCCCATCATACTATCCCACTTTCTGAGGGGTCAGCGGAATCTTCCCCCCCCAAAAAAAAAATTTATTTATTTTTGGCAACGTGCTTGCTTTGCAAGGCTGGGCACTCTAGAGGTCCGATAGACAGACCCCACTCATCCGTTCGGGCACGGAGCACAAGCCAGGCTGAAGAGTACAGAGGAGTGTGGGGTGCAAATCGACGCTGCCCCCGTTGCACATCTGGGCGGGCACCAGGTGTTCCGCAACCTGCCCCTCTCCTCCGTCCTTTAGATCAGGGTCTCCAACCGTGGCAACTTTAAGCCTGGAGGACTTCAACTCCCAGAATTCCCCAGCCAGCAAAGCTCCTCCGTCCTTTAGATTGGGGTCTCCAACCGTGGCAACTTTAAGCCTGGAGGACTTCAACTCCCAGAATTCCTCAGCCAGCAAAGCTCCTCCGTCCTTTAGATGGGGTCTCCAACCGTGGCACTTTAAGCCTGGAGGACTTCAACTCCCAGAATTCCCCAGCCAGCTTTGCTGGCTGGGGAATTCTGGGAGTTGAAGTCCTCCAGGCTTAAAGTTGCCACGGTTGCAGACCCCTGCTTTAGATTAGTTTCCCAATGGGAGCCGAGACCCCCGTCTGGCTTTGGAACCAGGTTAGTTCAGGGCTGGGTTTTTAAACCCCAAATCTGGGTTTGTCCATCCCTGTTTTGAGTTTTTAAGGTGTTTTTACTTTAAAATGTTAACTTTTCATATAGTATATAGATATCCAAAGTCCTTTGGGTATTTATGGATTTATTAAGCAAATTTAAATAGCCATTCAACTCATGCATAGAAGACCCTGTGCAGCTATTTCTTTTTTTTTCCCCAATACATTTTTTGTTTGTTTCTTTAAATACATCACTGAGTGTGGTTCCAGGTCTTTCAGCATTTTAAAACAAACATAATTTCATGTCCCTACTATTAGCTTTCTTATCTGATGTAATATTATTAAAAAATTACCTGGGCAGCTATTTCAATAAGATGGATGACATGCATGCATTCATACATACATGATGACGTATGTATGTATAGTGTGTATGTGTATGTCCAGGATACATTACTATATCAGATAGTAGCTAACATATAAATTTAATAAAGGACGCATTCAACGGATCAAATCACTTAAGTTTAAAAACTGATTTATTGTATTATTATATATAATAGTCAAGCAGTGTACTGGCACGAAGCCGAAAGCACCAGCCTGAGGATGGCAATGGGACCTCACTTGAAACATCACCAAGATAGTCTTAAACTTACACAGGAAAAGACCCGAACACACCTAGACCTGTGTGTGTGTGTGTGTTTGTGTGTGTATGTATGTATGTATGTATGTATATATGTGTGTGTGTGTGTCTATATATATATATATATATATATATATATATATATATATATATATATATATATATATATATATATATATATATATATATATATATATGTATACACACACAAATAAATCAACAAGCATCAACCAACAATACTACCATTACTACTGTAATTGCATTCCACGGAGATTCACCGCCGCGACTCTGCTGCCCCCTGGC
This sequence comes from Pseudonaja textilis, assembly GCF_049901715.1. Classification (NCBI taxonomy): domain Eukaryota; kingdom Metazoa; phylum Chordata; class Lepidosauria; order Squamata; family Elapidae; genus Pseudonaja; species Pseudonaja textilis. The sequence goes on along the minus strand of NC_141999.1, from coordinate 22,900,530 downwards.
GGTGAGAAAGTTTTCCGACTTCCGCGGAACGAGGAACCGAGATTTTCTCTTTCTTGGCGTTTACAGATTGAGTTGGAAGGACCTTGTAGATCATCTAGTCCAACCTCCCTCCCAAGCAGGAGAGTTTCCCCTTCAGGTTCGTTTTGTTTTTTAAAGAAAAGATCGGACAACCAATTGTCTGAAAAGTATAGGGTCTCCTGCTTGAGCGGGGGTGGGGGTTGGACTAGACGACCTCCAAGGTCTTGTTATCTTGCTTTGCGCCTCGGGAACACACAGCGGGTGGAGCCGCGCTGAAGTTTTGCGGGGCAAGGAAGGAAACCAGGGGTACGGGGGTGGAGAGGGGAGGAGGGGCAACCGGCAAGAGTTGGGAATCCGTGTCAGCGACCGCGTTCTCACACACATACACACAAAACCACCTTCCCAGGAGTCCCGAGGTTGACTTCATCCACGTTATCACGTGAAACCATCACATGCCTGGTGTGTGTGTGAGAGAGAGAGAGGGGGAGGGCGGGGGTCGCGCATCACATGAGATCAGCTGTTCGGGCTTTGGGCTGACACGTTTGTGCAAACGCTGCAGATCCGATGCAAGCCAGGCAAGGCGAGGCAAGTCCCGGCCCTTTGAACCCGGGCCCGTCCCTCCCCGACCCCCTCCCCCTTTTGGGCTTCCTGGCACGTCCCTTTGCAAAGCGAGGAGGGCCGAGAGGCGGGGGTGGGGTCCGCTGCTCACGTGAGCGAGGCTTTTTTCTTGTCCCGGGGGACAAGCAAGACTTGCTTTGACTTCGCTCCGCTTCTTCGGCTGCCGGAGGTTTGGAAGATGCTGGCCCGGTTCCGCCTCTCCTGCGGGCTCCTGCTAGCCGCCCTGCTCGCCTTTGCGCACGCAGGTGAGTTCGGAAGGCTCTCCGGAGGTGGGGGGGGTGAAAGCGACCCGCTGGGGTTACCGCGTGGTCCCCTTTCCTCTCTTGTTTGCTTGCCTTCTGCTTGGTCCCAGTTTCCCACAGAGGCCAGTTCAGTATTTGGGGAGCGAGGTGGGGGGGACTTAAAGGCACGGAGGTCAGCATGCTTAATCACAGGCCCCTTCCCAGCCAGGTGATACTCACCTGTGGGAGAGTGCGCCAGCAAGGGGAGGCTCAGTTTTACAGCTGTAAAAGCATAGGACCCCCCCCTCCACTTCCAACTTACTTGTAGACCCTGCCTCACCAGGTGTTATTCAGCGGTAGAGTGCGCCAGCAAGGGGAGGCTCACTTATACAGCGGCATTATTTGTTAAAAGTACATATTCCATTTATCTTCTGCCTATCTCACTCTGGGGCTGCCTAGGCAGTAAACGCTAGGGACTTTCCGGGTGCTTCAACGTGGCCCCCTGCCCTTCCTGGGGATAGGGGTAGAGTGCGCTGGCAAGGGGAGGCTCAAAGTTTTATTCAGTGACTCCTCCACTCCCAGCCTGCTTAATTACAGACCCTGTCCCACCAGGTGATATTCGCTGGTAGAGCGCGCCAGCAAGGGGAAACTTAGTTTTTGCAGTTGTAAAAACCCAGAATTCCTCCTCCAGTCATGTTAGCTCAGGAATTCTGGGAGTTGACGTCCACAAGTCTTAAACTTGTCAAGTTTGAAGACCCTTGCTCTAATATTTCCATCTGGTTATTGCTTATATTCTATTATATTAAAAATCATATATGCTAATATTCCCCCTCTTTCTTATTTCTACCTCTATTCTAGCTTCTAGTCAGGCCGCAGTTACTAAGCCTAGTGTTAATACCCATGTTTATATTAAACTTGGCATGTTTAAGACTTGTGGACTTCAACTCCCAGAATTCCTGAGCTAACATGACTGGAGGAATTCTGGGAGTTGAAATCCACAAGTCTTAAAGCTGTCAAATTTGAAGACTCCTAGATTAAGATATAGTCCTTCATTATTTGGTTATTCAGTGTTTCAGTGCGCCCTTCTAGTGCCAATCAATCCGTGCATTCTGAGTTTATCTCGCCCAATAAATAAACCTTGATTGTGGCTGATGAAATCTGTGAGTCACTTTCAGGAAATGGAGGTCTTGTGACTGATTTTTTTGATACCTTTAGCTTCTGAGAATTAAGAAGCCGAAAACGGATCTTCTGTTTCATTTCTGCAAAAGTAACTTGAGAAGAGCATCTGTCTCCCTTCCTCTTGGAGAAAACAAGGAACTAAAAGTTACTTGTTAACTGACTTGGACGTTTTTCTTGTAATTACAAAAAAAACCCAAAGTGACTTGTAATTTGAGAAAGGGTTGATTTCCAGCTATGCAGAGAGACTCAACAGATGCCTGAACGGGCCGCTTGCCTGAGACAAATGTAACCAAGCATGCAGATTAACAGAGTTGGAAGGGACCTTGTAGGTCATCTAGTCCAACCCCCTGCCCAAGCAGGAGATCCTACACCATTTCTGACAGAGGGCAGTCCAGTCTCTTCTTGAAAGCCTCCAGGGATGAAGCTCCCACAACGTCTGAAGGCTACTTCTGCTCCATGGGTTGATTGTTCACAGATTCATTCAGAGATCTATCTATCTGCTATTGGCTAGCTCCGTATGTCACATAACATTTGCTTGCAAGCAAACTCACAAAATTAACTCACAATGCACCATTAAGTAAATATTGAACTTTTTATATAAAAAAGATCAACTTTTACCCAAAATCAGGCCAGGCAGGCAGGCAGATTGAGTTGCTTGCAGAATCACAGATTCATTCAGAGATCTACCATTCTGCAATCTGCTACCTGAGTCTGCAGTGAAAAATGGAAGCTAGGAAGGTTCGGCTCCGCTTTTAGATTACCTAGAAAGCAAGAAATCTAACGGTTTCCCGCTTTCTAGCTAATCTAAATCTCCAGAACAGCTGATAGTTGGAACAGCTGGGGGGAGGGGGAGGAAAAATAGCAACTTACCAAAAATTAGGCTAACATAGGCAAGTTGGATGGAGCGCATGCCAGGTAAGCAGTGAGGGGGAGGGGAGGGGAGGAGCAGGCCCAGCCAGTGGTGCGATTTGCTGGTTCTTGGAACTGGGCAGAATCATAACAACCGGTTCTATAGAATTGGTCCGAACAGGTCGAATCCTATCCCTGGTCTGTATATACTTTGTTTTTGGACTGAATTTTCTCCAGTTAAAGGCTGTTCCTGGGAGGGTTTTTTTTCTCCAGCCGAAGGTAACCTGCACATTGGGGGCAAAGTTGGAGATAATAAAAGGATTCTTCTTGCTTATGTGACTGGGTTGCCTTTGTGCCACGCCCCTTTGGGTCATCACACCTAAGGCATTGCATCTAACTGGAAACCACCTTGAGTTTAGACAGGGTTTATACCGAAGTATTGTGCAAAGTTTTTCTTTTTTTTTTTAATCTTTCTTTCTCCCCCACCTCGCCCTTTTAGGCAAAGTTTTCTGGCTCTTCCGCCAGCATGTCGAGCGGCAACGCGAACAACAAGCCATGAGGGAAGTCCAGATGCGTTGGCAGCTACAGAGCCAGTTTAGGCCAACGATGCTAAATTCAATCTCCACTAAGGTGGGGCTCATCCCTCAACGTCTGGATCACTTCAACCGTCAAGAGAGCCGCGTCTTTAACCAGGTGAGAAAACGGCAGTTGAGAACGGACAGCTGTGTACGTTCAGATCGGCCCTGCCTTGGTGGTGATTCTCAGCTTAGGCCCATTGAAGAACTGTGGACTTCAACTCCCAGAATTCCCCTGTCAGTGTGCTATTGAATATTAAGATATGTGGACTCCAACTTGCATAGCTGGCTGAGGAATTCTGGGAGTTGGTCCACAAATCTTAAAAGTTGCCAAATTTGGGGACCCCTGCCTTAGTCAATGAACTATTGAATGTTAAGATATATATGGACTTCAACTCCCAGAATTCCCCAGTCAGTGAGCTAGTGAAGTTTAAGATTTGTAGACTTCAAATTCCAGAATTGTGCTGGCTGAGGAATTCTGGGAGTTAAAAATAGACAAATCTTAAAATTGCCAAATCTGGAGACTCCTACGGTGTTGGATGCAAATGTGAACAGTGCCCCGTTCTTAATTTTCTGCATTTTGACTTTTCTTGACTACTAATTTTATATTCGGTGATTTGATTCTCTTCCGTCTCACTTTCTTTCTTTCTGAATTTCAGCGCTACTGGATTAATGAGCAATTTTGGCAGCGTCCCGCAGGGCCCATTTTCCTCTACATTGGAGGGGAAGCTGCCCTCACGCCGTTTTCTGTGGTGGCCGGTAAGTGAGTCAGGACGAGCGGTAGCAGCCAGGAGGCCACGCTCTCTGGAGAGTAACGTTCAGCTTGGCTTTCTCTCCCTGGGAAGAAGCGAAGCTGGGATGCGCAGCTAGGAAAATGTCCAGGGTCCCAGCTCTGCAAATTTAAATCTTGTCATTGGGGACGCCATCTTGACTTTTTTGACTCCTTCCCTACAGAGCTCCCAGCTGCCCTGTAGAGAGGAGAGGCTTCATACAGGAGAGGCCTCATAGAATTACCATAGAGTCACCTGGGGTGTGGGAAGAAAATACCCCTTCCTGGGCACAATTGTACTTTCTCCCCCTTGTAGCACTGATGTTGTTACCTAGTTTGGTAATGAAATGTCGACAGGAAAACCACCAAGCTTAGAAAGCACCAAAGACCCCACATCACCCTGTTGCATTTTATTCTAATTTCAGGACATCATGTAGATTTGGCAGAGAAGTACAAAGCGATGGTGGTAGCATTGGAACATCGCTTCTATGGGACCAGCCTTAATCCTGATGGTTTGCAGGATGAAAATCTTCAATTCCTGTCTAGCCAGCAAGCGTGAGTTGCCCCAAATTCACCAGTTTTCATCTTGAGGGGCTGGCTAACATCCACATCCACCTTCTGGAGTTTGCTAGACTGTTTTGGGCCCATGTTTGCCAACGTTAGCAGTTTTAAGATCTGTGGACTTCAATTCCCAGAATTCCCCAGCCAGCATGGCTGGCTAGGGAATTCTGGGAGTTGAAGTCCACAGATCTTAAAATTGCGACGTTGGGACATGCTGGTTTAAACAGCTAGAAATCCTCAATGTTTTCTCTATTTCAGTCTGTATTTGCAAAAAAAAAAATGGGTCTGGTTTTTTATTTGATTAAAAAAAATATAAAAAATATAAATTTATTAATTTAAATTTTAATTTATATGCCATCCTTCTCAGTGACAAGTGACTCTAAGCAGCTTACAACAATATTAAAAACATCAGATAAAAATGATAAAAAAGAAATCAAATTATCAGAAACCAGCAGCAATTAAAAACCTTTTATTGCTGTCTTTTGACTTACAGGTCATGTAGGCTTATTCTAGATATGCGGGTAGAAGGAACTCCAAACATCCGGACTATAATTCTGCAGTTGCTGATTTTCAGATTCGAAGTTCAGCATCTCTTCCTTGTTTTTATTCTGACCATTGAAAAATCCATTAAATTTTTCCTTAGGCTTCTGAGATTTCAGGCAGAGTCTAAACAGGTTCGAGTCTATTTTTACTGCCTTGAGGTCTAGAAACCTGAGGCGTGAGTTGTCAGCCACTGGTTATTGCATTGACTTGAACCCAGGCCCATTTTAGACAGCATTTCAGGGGGCAGGAAGAGCTTACAACACCTTGTCCAGGGTGTGCCAGGCACAATCCGTAAAATTTGAGATGGAGAAACGCCCGCCGTGTCTTGTTAACACTCTCTTAAACCTCCTCCTTTTCAGTCTCTCTGATCTGGTTGCCTTCCGCCATTTTATCACCGAGAAGTACAACTTGAGAGCAAATCACACCTGGATTTGCTTCGGAGGCTCGTATCCTGGTTCTTTGGCTGCCTGGTTTAGGCTAAAGGTAGATGTCAACTCATAAAACATTCCTATGCCTGTTTAAGTAGTTGCCATTAAAAAAAAAAGGGATGGAGGAAGGAACTGTGGGAAGAGCAGTGCGGTAAAGCAAAAGTACATTCCAACTCTTTATCTTTAAACGATTGTAACTAAACTACCAGAGCTTTTGCCTGCGAATATATTTAATTGGAGAACATGAATGATGACACCCAGCCCGTGAAGGTGCTCAATTGGAGAATCTGATTTATGACACACCCAGAGGGGAGGGCGAAAATGGGGTCACGGGGGACTGTAAATGACGTAGGCCAGAGTTGGCTTCATACAGGGCAGGGCCAGTATGTCGCCTCTAATGAATCCTTTGAAGTTTTTTGAAGTTTGGCTCAAGAATCACGATTTAATTAGAGCGATTGCTGGAATCTTGACGGTAGGATCTGGAAAGCTTCCGAAATACAGGATTCCGTCTGCTTAACTAACCGCGAGACCACTTAACGACTGCAAGAGAATTGCCGGGGTTGTGATCGTTGAGTGAAGCAAAGATTTTGCTTTGCGAAGATTGCATTCCTGAGATTGCAATCTCAGTTGTGGCTGTTAAACGAGGATTAGCTGTGGGGAATCAAACTCTTTTTGCAGAAAGTGGAACCGTGAAAGGGGTGTGTGTGGCATCTTAACGGCTCCTCCTGCACATCAGAAACGGCTTTATGGAGGTCAAAGGCCAGGGAAAGGGAGTTAGTTGAAAGGCTATCTCCCTTCCCTCGCCGAGAGTCCCAAATATTACAGGGAAATTTTTTTTTTCCTTGCCTTTATTGATCTTCCTTCCTTTCTTTCTTTCTTGCAGTTTCCCCATCTGGTCTTTGCCGCCATCGCTTCGTCCGCCCCAGTTAAAGCCCAGGTGGATTTCACTGGCTACAACAAGGTCAGCTTTTGTCAGGACCCCCAAATAACTTCTGAATTCTGAGATGTTCATTATAGATGGATGGATGGATGGATGGATGGATGGATAGATGGATGGATGGATGGATGGATAGATAGGGAGGGAGGGAGGGAGGGAGGGTTGGATGGATGGATGGATGGATAGAGAGAGAGAGAGGGAGGGATAGATAGATAGATAGGGATGGATGATAGATAGATAGATAGATAGATAGATAGATAGATAGATAGATAGATAGATAGATAGATAGATAGATAGAGATAGGGATAGATAGATAGGTAGATAGATAGATAGATAGATAGATAGATAGATGGATAGATGGATAGATGGATGGATAGATAGGGAGGGAGGGAGGGAGGGAGGGATAGATAGATAGATAGGGATAGATAGATAGATAGATAGATAGATAGATGGATGTATAGATAGATAGATAGATAGATAGATAGATGGATGATAGATAGATAGATAGATAGATAGATAGATAGATAGATAGATAGATAGATAGATAGATAGATAGATAGATAGATAGATAGATAGATAGATAGATAGATAGATAGATAGATAGATAGATGGATGGATGGATGGATGGATGGAGGGAGGGAGGGATAGATAGATAGATAGATAGATATAGATAGGGAGGAAGGGATAGATAGATAGATAGATAGATAGATAGATAGATAGATAGGGATGGATGATAGATAGATAGATAGATAGATAGATAGATAGATAGATAGATAGATAGATAGATAGATAGAGATAGATAGGATAGATAGATAGATAGATAGATAGATAGATAGATAGATAGATAGATAGATAGATAGATAGATATGGATGATAGATAGGTGGATGGATGGATGGATGGTGCTTTCTAACTTGGAAGAGACGAAGCAGAGAGAAAAAAGCAAGCACCATAATTTATCTCTCTGTATAGTTGTTTTAGTATGGGCCACTTTGAGATGTGTGGCCTTCAACTCCCAGAATTCCCCTGCCAGCAACGCTAGCTACAAAAATTGTGGGAGTTGAAGTCCACATATTTCAAGCTTAAAAACCACCGAGCTGTGCACTACTTGCACAGTGAAAGATTCGCCTACATATTTCGTGGAAGGAAACAAAATCGGTGTTTTCCACTCTGTCAGAAGGAAAAAAGGAGAAGGAAAACAGCATGGTTCACGCACAAACTTAGTTCTCATCTTTTTTTTTTTTTTTAACGCATTGGTTAACCATTGTGGCCAAGGGAAGGTCTGTTGTGAAACCTTCGATTCCAGATTGAAGCTGCAATATTTTAGAAAGAAGCTGGAACGTTTGAGAACCCCCTTAAATGTCATTTTTCCTTTTGCTTCCATTCCTTTAGATTGTCGCTGCAAGTCTATCGAATCCAGTGGTTAAAGGTTCCAAAGAGGTCAGTTGTCTTAAAAAATATTTTTAAAAGAAAATTATTTTTAAAAGGGTTTTGTTAAAGTGAGAACAATACAAATTTAAGGGAAAATAAAATAAAAGTGATCTGAAGGAAGAGAAAGGAAAGAGGGAAGGAAGAGAAGGAATCATTCTATGGGGGAGATAGGCAGCATATAAAGAAGGAAGGAAGGGGAGGGGAAAGGGGAGGGAGGAGGGAGGAAGGAAGGAAGGAAGGAAGGAAGGAAAAGAGGGAGAGAGGGGGGAAGAGAAGGAAAGGGAAGGAGGAAGGAAGTGGAGAAAGGAAAGAGGGAGGGAGGGCAGGGGAGGGAAAGAGAAGGAAGAAGGAAGTGGAGGAAGGAAGGGAGGGAAGGAAGGAAAGAGGGAGGGAAGGAAGGAAAAGGAGGAAGGGAGGAAGGAAGGGAGGGAAGGAAGGAAAAGAAGGAAGGAGGGAGGGAAGGAAGGAAAGGGAGGGAGGGCAGGGGAAGGAAAGAGAAGGAAGAAGGAAGTAGAGGAAGGAAGGGAGGGAAGGAAGGAAAAGGGAGGGCAGGGGAAGGAAGGAAAAGGAGGAAGGAAGTGGAGGAAGGAAGAGAGGGAAGGAAGGAAGGAAAGAGGGAGGGAGGGCAGGGGAAGGAAGGAGAAGGAGGAAGGAAGGGGAGGAAGGAAGGAGGGAAGGAGGAGGGAAGGAAAAGGAGGAAGGAAGTGGAGGAAGGGAGAGAGGGAAGGAAGGGAAGGGGAAGGAAGGAAAGGAAGGGAGGGAGGGAAGGAAGGAAGGACGGACATCCGATATTCTTTACAGAAGCTATAAATACATTTATATTTTATAAATGGTCTCCATATTTCCACAGTTTATCCTTTCTAATCATTGGACCCCTAAATTACAAGATTCCCCCCAATTTTCAGCAAAAGTCAAAAGCAAATAAATTGACAAGTCTGAATCTTACCTGTCTGGGCTTACATTCCCTGTCCCTTGAAGTCCTATTGACTTTTAAGGCAAGAAACGTTGTGACCTCGAGATCCCTGGATCTCAAGAGGTTGGCAAGGCTGCTCCTCACTAGATTCCCTCCATCTCCTTTCCGCCGCGCCTTCTGGAAACCTGGGAAACCGAGGCCGGAATCCTTTTATCTGCGCTCACAATCTGACATCGACAATCTGCAATTTCACCGGGAGTATTTTGCAGGAGCATCCAAACTGAAAAGAGGGTGGCGCAACATGGTGCTTTGAAGCTTTGTCCTCCAACCCCCGCTGAGCATTTGAACCCAGAACCCAGACCTCTTGGCTTGCTAGCTCAGCTCGATGGCTTAGCATACTTCCTGAAGCCGAACCTAGCTAGAAACTCACCATTCAGCAATGCAAACTTGACCATGTGCGGATCTCAATTTTTTTTTTCCCCTCCTAATTCCATGTGCATTCTTCAGTTCTGCTGCTTTTGGCTTCCTATCCGTGTACCCTAACCCTAACCCTAACCCTTAACCTAATCTTACGTAGCTTTTCCTCTGGTAATATCACACTACTAACTAGAGTATACAAAACATTTGCTAGACCAATACTCGAATACACCTCATCAGTCTGGAACCCACATTACGTATCTGATATTAGCACAACTGAGAAAGTCCAGAAATATTTCACAAGAAGAGTTCTCCACTCCTCTACTCGTTGTAGAATACCTTATGCCACCAGACTCGAAATTCTAGAACTAGAAAACCTTGAATTATGCCGTCTTCGGTCTGACTTAAGCATGGTATATAAAACCATACATTGCAATGTCCTACCTGTCAATGAATACTTCAGCTTCAACCATAACAACACAAGAGCACACAACAGATACAAACTCAAGGTTAATCGCACCAAACTTGATTGCAGGAAATACGACTTCAGCAATAACAGAGGGGTCAATGTCTGGAATCCTCTACCTGACTCTGTGGTTTCTTCCCCAAACCCCCAAAACTTTAACCTTAGACTGTCTACTGTTGACTTCACCCCTTTCCTAAGAGGTCTGTAGGAGGCGTGCATAAGCGCACCAACGTGCCTACCGTCCCTGTCCTATTGTTTCATTTTTCTTTTATTTTTCTTATATGTACCCATTTCATGTATTCATAACTATGTATACACTTATACTTATTATCTTGTAAACAATTGACAAATTAAATAAAAAAAAAATGTCCACCCCCGCACCCAACCCAGGACCCTCCTAACTTTGGGTTGGGGCTTCTCTGCTTTCTCCCCCAGTGCCTGCAAAGAGTGAGAGAGGCCTTCGCTTCCGTGGACAGCATGGTGCGTGTCGGACGGCTGGCAAAACTCAGCCTAGATTTCCACTCCTGCAGCCCTTTGCAAGGGGACAAAGACTGCCAAATGTTGGTCGCCAACCTCGCCGACATCTTCATGGGAGCCGTGCAGTACAACTACGAGGCGATCGTGTCGGGCACCGTGGCCGGTCTCTGCAGCATCATGATGAACAGCAGCATTGGCACCACCTATGAAAGGCTTGTGGTCACCAATCGTGTAAGGCGTTTGTATTTCTGAGGGGGACACCACCGAGAAGGCCATGCCCTGGGTCCTGGTTGTGACCTCGGTGGAACCAGTGACAAGTGTGGCCAGAGAGAGCCAGTTTGGGTTAGTGGAGACCAGGTGACTGGGAGTTCTAGTCATACCTTAGGTAGAGAAGCCAGCTGGGTGACTTTGGGCCAATCCCCAGGAGTTGGTGAGATCTAATCCCACCTCAGCCATGAAAGTCAGCTGGTAGATCCTGGGCCAGTCACCAGGAGACAGGGAGTTCTGGTTCCACCTTAGGCATGAAAGGCAGTTGGGTGACTCTGGGCCAGTCACCAGGAGACAGGGAGTTCTGGTTCTGCCTTAGGCATGAACATCAGCTGGGTGACACCAGGAGACTGGGAGTTCTGGTCCCACCTTAGGCATGAAAGCCAGCTGGGTGGCCCTGGGCCAGTAACCAGGAGACTGGGAGTTCTAGTCCTGCCTTAGCCATGAAAGACAGTTGGGTGACCCTGGGCCAGTAACTAGGAGACTGGGAGTTCTAGTCCTGCCTTAGCCATGAAAGACAGCTGGGTGACCCTGGGCCAGTAACCAGGAGACGGTGAGTTCTAGTCCTGCCTTAGGCATGAAAGACAGCTGGGTGACCCTGGGCTAGTAACTAGGAGACTGGGAGTTCTAGTCCTGCCTTAGCCATGAAAGCCAGGTGGGTGACTTGGGCTAGTAACTAGGAGACTGGGAGTTCTAGTCCTGCCTTAGCCATGAAAGCCAGCTGGGTGACCCTGGGCCAGTAACTAGGAGACTGGGAGTTCTAGTCCTGCCTTAGCCATGAAAGCCGGCTGGGTGTCCTTGGGCCCAATCCCCAGGAGATGGTGAGTTCTAGTCCCACTTTAGGCATAGAAGCCAGCCGGATGATCTTCGTCAGGCAAGTCATCAGGCGACTGGGATTTCTAGTCCCGCCTTAGCTAGGAAAGCCGGCTGGGTGTCTTTGGGCTAGTCAACCCAGCCCCCCCTCACAGGGTTGTCGTCGTGTGGAAAAGACGAACAAGAAAGTGTGTTGGTTACGTTCTTCGCCTGGAGTTTATTTGTAGAAATAACCAAAGTGGGATAGCAATTCAACAGATCGCTAAACCCGGAGGCAGAATTCCGAGAGTCCTTAAGTCACCAGGACACGCTGGCTCTTCTTTGGGGCAGGTCATCCTGGACCAGATGGGAATGCCGTGTTTGCAGAACTCTCACGAGGAAATCCTGGAGGAGTTACGCAACAGCAGCATTGCGATGTCGGATCTGGCGGAGAGACAGTGGTACTTTCAGACCTGCACGGAATTTGGCTATTGTACGTGAGCATTGAAAGCATCCGGATTCCTTTCCCATCCTCCCCAGGCTGTTTACGGTGTGCTGTGTCTGTCTTCCTCCCCCTCCCTCCCTCTCCCTCTCCCTCCCTCTCCCTCCTTTGTCTCTCTCTCCGCCTTCCTCCCTTCCTCTCTCTCCCCTCCCTTTGTCCCTCCCTCCCTCTCCCTCCTCCTCTCCCTCTCCCCCTTTGTCTCTCTCTCCACCTGCCTCCCCTCCCTCTTTCCCTCCTCTCTCCCACTCCCTCCCTCTCTTTGTCTCCCTCTCCCTCCTCCTCTCCCTCTCCCCCTTTGTCTCTCTCCTCCTCTCCCTCCCCCTCCCCTCCCTTTGTCTCTCTCTCCCTCATCCTCTCCCCTCCCCCTTTGTCTCTCTCTCCACCTGCCTCCCCTCCCTCTTTCCCTCCCTCTCCCTCTCCCTCTCCCTCTCTTTGTCTCCCTCTGCCTCCCTCCCTCTCCCTCCTTTGTCTCTCTCTCTCCTCCTCTCCCTCTCCCTCTGCCCCCATTTGTCTCTCTCTCCGCCTTCCTCCCCCCCCCTCCTCCCCTCCCTCTCTCCCCCTCCCTTTCTCTCTCTCTCCCTCCTCCTCTCTCTCCCCCTCTGCTTCTTTGTCTCTCTCTCTGCCTTCCTCCCCTCCCTGCCTTCCCTCCCTGTCTTCCTCCCTCCCTGCCTCTGTCTCCCTCTCTCCCTCCCCTCTCCCTCCCCCTCCCTCCCTCTTCCTCTCTGTCTCTCTCCCTCCCCCTCTCCCCTGCCCTCTCCTTGTTCCTAGGTTACCTTCTCTCTCTCTCTCTCTGCTCTGGAGAATAACCGAACTCCCCTCTTCTTTATGGCAGCCCTCAGATATTGGAACCCTGCTATCACGTCCCCCCCCCCCCCAATCCTTCTTTTCACTAAACTAGACATTCCCAATTCCTGCAACTGGTCTTCGTATGTTTTACCCTCTCATCCCCTCATCCTCATTGTGGCTCTTCTCTGCGCTCTTTGGCCGCCTTACCAAGGCATTATAAAGCAATATTGATTCTATCCCTCAGTGTAAACCGCGTAAGGTAAAAGGAAAAAGTTCCCCTCCTTGCACATCCGTACTAGTCGTTTCCGGCTCTAGGGGGCGCTGGTGCTCACCTCCGTCACAAAGCCGAAGAGCCAGCGCTGTCCAGAGACGTCTCCATGGTCATGTGGCCGGCATGACTCAACGCCTTCGAAGGCGCACGGAACGCTGTTCCCTTCCCACCAAAGGGGTCCCTGTTTTTCTACTTGCACTTTTTTTACGTGCTTTCGAACTGCTAGGTTGGCAGAAGATGGGACAAGTAACGGGAGCTCGCTCTGTGACGCGGTGCTAGGGATTCGAACCACCAAACTGCTGACCTTTCCGATCGACAAGCTCAGTATCTTAGCCACTGCATCCCCTTTTGTAACTGTGTAGTAAATCCCATTTCAAAACGGCTTCTCCTCTCACTTTAGTCCAGACTTGCGAGGACTCAGAGTGCCCCTTTTCTCCCCGGATGAGCTTGGCCTACCAGTTAGATATCTGCACTCAAGTCTTCAACATCTCTTATCGCAATGTCAGCGAAGGCGTCTCTTTCACCAACGACTATTACGGGGCCGATCATCCCAAAGCAAGCCGGGTTCTTTTTGTTAACGGTATGTCGGCGTGTCACCTCAAAAATATTTCTTCCGTCTTTTAAAGTTGCCAGCAGAAAGGGAGTGGGGGAAAGCAGTGCATTCCTTAAATGCTTCAGATAATTGCTAGGCAGTCGAAGCTGTTGGCACGCAAGATTATTACTGGAGAGCATGATTGATGATTCTTGGCTATGGATGTGTCCCATTGGAGAATATGCATCCAGAGGGTGGAGGGAAGACCAGAGTCAAGGGAGAAATGAATGATGTGGCTTAGAGTCGGTTGCGCCCAGTTAACGCCAACATGGTCACTCCTAATAAATGATTTTTTAAAAAACTCTTGAGAGATGTGGCTAGAGACATATGATTTGAATGGGGGTGGATTGTTGGAACCCTGACACTCTGCTTTTGAAAGGGCAAGGGTCTCCAAATTTGGCAAGTTTTAAGACTTGTGGACTTCCAACTCTCAGAATTCCTGAGTTAACCTGCCTGGAGGAGGAATTCTGGGAATTGAAGTCCACAAGTCTTAAAGCTGTCAAGTTTGGGGACCCCTGTGAAAGGGCTAAGTGGGATTGGAACTGGCAAACAATAGGAGATCCCAAGAAGGTTGGAAAAACCCTTCTGCCAAGACACGGCAACGTGGGCACCGAGGTGGACGGGAAGTTGCCAGCAGCCAAACGTGATGTCTAGAGTGGATTTTATTTGGCTGAGAATGGGAAAACACACCAGCTCATTAATAAAGGAGAATATTTGTAACTCAGGGCTGACCTGAGGGATCCTTGGTGCTCTCTGAGCTTGATGGTTTTCTTGCAGACCTTTTATGACCCAGCTAGGTAACAGCATCAGTGCTAGAAGGGAGTGAGGTTTGTAAAGAGGAGGAGGAAGAGGAAGAACGGGGGGAGGAGGAGGAGGAGGAAAAAAAATAGCAATAATAATAATCCCAATTGTAATTGGAGCCCTTGGAGCAATACCTAAAGGGCTGCCTTGGTATTTGGAAATTCTGAATTTATCAGACTTGAATACCCTGATTCTACAAAAAAACCCACCCTACCTGGAACAGCTGAGATACTCCTATGCTACCTGAACAGTTCCTAGGTCCTGGGTTAGGACTGGAACTGTTGAGCTACCAACCAGCCCCAAAGGCTCTGAATCTCACTAAAGATTAGATGAAGATGAAGATGATAGTCCTTGTTGGTCTCTGGGCTTGGTTGTTTTCTTGCAGACAAAACTAGGTAACATCATCAGTTCTGGAAGGGAGTGGGGCTTGAAGAGGAGGAGGAATAATGTGAGGTCTTTGGTGGTCTCTGAGCTTGCTTCTTTTTCTTGCAAACATTATATGACCCAAACCAGGTAGCCTCGTCAGTGCTAGGAGTAACACTCGTGTTGTTCCCTACTTTGGGTCCCGAAATGTCTGCAAGGAAACAGCCAAGCTCAAACCAACTCACAGTTAAAAAAAACACAGCGTGGGAGAGAACTTAGCCGATTTTTAGCAATTTGTGCTTTGCAACACAGTACCAGATGTATTTTAGGCCTGGTGTCAGACAAGTCCTCATCTTACGACCGTAACTGAGCCCCAAATCCCTGCCTGAGACGGACTGATTTTTTCCCCCCGCTTTCCTTTTCAACATTTCGCAGGCGACATCGACCCTTGGCATGCCCTGAGTGTCCTCAAGAACGAGTCCGCCTCGGAACTGGCCATTTTAATCAACGGCACTTCGCACTGTGCCAACATGTATTCTCCTGCACCCGGGGACCCTTGGTCCCTTATCCGGGCCAGACAGGTGAGACTGGCGAAGGAGGCTGAAGCAAACAGACGGGAAGGTTGTGTGGGAAATGCAGCAGGTGGCATAATAAATAATTTTAAAAAAACCACAATAAGTAGTCTGAAACCGAGACTTTTGTGAGGTGTTCGCACCAGGGCTTCAATTTGAGGGCAAGTTGAACATTTTCCAAATGAAAATAAATCACTCAAATGGTTAGCACCAGCTAGAAACTGGGAGGCTGGAAGTTCTAGTTCTACTTTAGGCATGAAAGCCGGCTGGGTGGCTTTGGACCAATCAACAGAAGATAGTAGTTGTAGTCCCGCCTTACGGGTGAAAGCTGGTTGGGTGACTTTGGGCCAATCACTAGGAGACAGGGAATTCTAGTCCTGCCTTAGGCATTGAAAGCCAGGTGGGTGACTTTGGGTCAGTCCCCCTCTTCTCAGCCCAAACCACCTCACAGGATTGTTGTTTTGGGAAAAAGAGGAAGGAGTAGTATTCTGTATATTTTGCAGCCTTGAGTTATTTATAAAAATAATAAAGGCAGGTAGAAATGAATAAATAGAGGAGGAAGCAAGTAAGAACAGAAGATTGGCAAAGAATCAGCTGAGAAAGACAAACTAATACTTCTTTGAAGTTAATAAAATTTTTCTCTATTTTTTTCTTTTCCTTTCTTTCTTTAGCAAATTACCGCCTGGGTTGGCAAATGGCTGAATTTAGCAAAAATTCCCTGAGATAACCTGAAGACAAGAAAGAAAAGTAGCCGGACCATTTTGTGTAGCTAGAGATACGAAGCAACGCTGTTTGGACTTGCCTTCACTTAGAGATTTGCACGAAATTCCTTCGGCACACAAGAAAACTACCTCTTTTGCCACCTTGGCTCTGCTTTTTAACTTTTTTATAAAAATAAAAAAAAAACCACTATTTTGTAAATGCACATTTTTAAAAAAAAATGATTGAATGAACTCTGTGGATCTTGGCTGACTTAGCCTGTAGCACGAGGCCCTCACCGGGCTGGTACCTATTGGGACAAAATGTAAATTTATTACAATAAGAAATAAAGTTGATAAACCGTAGTTAAGTGGCTTTTTTTGGTGGCGGGGAGGAAATCTATGACCTGGATCGTTGTGCAAATGAAGTCATACCTACTTAAGTAAAAGGAAGCTAGAGAGGAAATGGAATACTGCTAAAAGGTATAAATAACCAAATTTTAATCTCGTGAAGGCGGAGAAGAACCTGATGTTCGCAGAGAATCAGCAGCATACAGAGAGAGAGACCCAAATTGTGAATATCTAGGCAATACCTTCTCTTACGGCCTACGGCCATCTCAGTAGACTTAACACCTGGGAAAAGTTTTCTTAAGAGTTCAAACAGGAAGTTGTCTTTTCTTTCAGATGGTCAGTTCAAAAGCTGCTTCATGCTGGCTCTTCCGCGTTGGTTTCCTGTCTCCGGCTCGGTTGGCATCCTCTGCTGCCAGCTCCTCCTTTGAGAAGTTCACCATTTCTTGATGTAACTCGCTGAGATCCTGGATCTCCAAGGCAAGGACGTAGAGATGATGAAAAAGGATTAGGTCGCTCCTTCGCAGACGCAGCTGGGAAGAGGGAATGCCAAACAAAACAGCTTTTATTATTTACCAAGGACCTGGATCAGGGGTGGGATTTACCGGTTCTGTCCGGCTCTGTAGAACCGGTAGCTCTGAAGAGGAGCAGACATAGAACCGGTTCTGTGTCTGCTGCTGTTTTGGCCCATCCGCCCGCCTGGGCTCTTACTTGACTTTTATTTCCTGATTTTTCGACCTCAGCTGCTGTGCGAGGCACAACTGCAGTTAAAAAAGCAGGGGAAAAAGTGCTTTTTCAAACGTTGCTTCCCTGCACGCAGTGCTGCTTAGATGCCCAGGCAGCAAGCTGATGAAGATTTACACGTGCACAGCGTGCAGGGAAACACATCATAAATCACCAAACTGGTAGTTAACCCTGTCGGATCCCACCCCTGACCGGGAATGTTTTGGGGGGAGTCCTCTCTGGAAAGAATAACTTTTACTGTTTTATCTGGATATATTAAAAAAATTCAAAAAGAGGTAGAAATGGGAAATTGAGGGAAGGAAAAAGAGAAGGGAAAATAAAATGTAAGATACAAGGGGAAAAAAGAAAAAGAAAAAGGCATTGACTTCTGACTCTTTAACATAATAGATTCCAGCCTCAACTTTGTGCTTTTACACATTAGTATATAACTAGCCATTTTTATAACAACAAATCTAATTGACTAAAAGCAAAGTCAAAGGTTCATTTTTTTCCCCACTATTACAAGCACAAAATGCCTTTGGAAAGGAATAACCTAAAAGCATCTTGGGGGGGAGAATTGCCAATCTGTGTTTGGATAAGGAATCCGTATAGATAAAAACGGGGATATTTGGCACAGTTCCTTTACAGGCTTCCATGTCATTTCAGTTACTGAACAAGCTTGAACAATGGGTCCTATGCAACAAAACGATATTTAATGTGGAGAAAAGCAAGACTGTACACCTCAGCAGGGAAAAAACAAAGGTACAAAGACAACTTAGGTGAAACCTGGCTCATGAGCAATAACTGTGAGAGGGACCTTGGAGTCCTAGTTAGATGATCAATTAAATATGAGCCAGCAATGTGTAGCAGCAGCCAAAAAAGCTAATACGATCCTTGGTGGTAAAAGAAACAGAGGCATAGAATCAAAATCACATGAAGTGTTAGCGGTACGCTTTATTAAAGCCTTAGTAAGGCCACACCTGGAATACTGCATCCAGTTTTGGTTACCAGGTTCCAAACAGGATGTTGAATCTTTTTCCATCTTTGGAAAAAAGTACAGAGACGAGCAACCAAGATGATGATTAAAGGCCTGGAGACTAAAACATATGAAGAACAGTTGCAGGAACTGGATATAGCTAGAGAAAAGAATGACGAAGGGGGACATGAAAGCAGCATTCCAGTATTTGAGGGGCTGCCACAGAGAAAAGGGGGTCAACTTATTTTCCAAAGCACCAGAAGGCAAAGACATATATTCCCTTCTATCAAAGATCTGCCTGTATGGTTGCTAAGAACAGATGCTGACTTGATCGCACATTGTCAATCAAAAAAATCTTCTAGAAAGCAACATCTTCTCGGACCTTTTTTGCCCCAAAGGGAAAACGGAGAATCTCACCATTTCTCTCTGCACCCAGAAGATTTTTCCATGGAGGCTGGTGTGTTCTCCCTCCAGGGGTTTGGCCTCTTCCTTGTCTGCCATCTCAGGGAGAGGTTCGTGAGACAGGTGAGCCCCCAGAAACGCTTTAGGTAAGGGGGGCAACCCTTTGAAGGGAGCTGCTTCCTCTTCCCTGGTCCAGGTGTCCATGGAGATGGGTTGGGCAATTTGGGTTCCTCTTTCACAGCGACCTGAGAAAAGATGGCAGGGTTTGTTTAATTCAAGAGCCTTCCAACTTGGCAACCTTTAAGACCTGTGGACTTCAACTCCCAGAATTCCTGGGCTAACATGACTGGAGGAGGAATTCTGGGAGTTGAAGTCCACAAGTCTTAAAGCTGCCATGTTTGAAGACCCCTGTTTAGACTTCTGACAACAGCCAACCAAACATGGCAGCTTTAAGATTTGTGGACTTTAACTCCCAGAATTCCTGGGCTAACATGACTGGAGGAGGAATTCTGGGAGTTGAAGTCCACAAGTCTTAAAGCTGCCATGTTTGAAGACCCCTGTTTAGACTTCTGACAACAGCCAACCAAACATGGCAGCTTTAAGATTTGTGGACTTCAACTCCCAGAATTCCTGGGCTAACATGACTGGAGGAGGAATTCTGGGAGTTGAAGTCCACAAGTCTTAAAGCTGCCATGTTTGAAGACCCCTGTTTAGACTTCTGACAACAGCCAACCAAACATGGCAGCTTTAAGATTTGTGGACTTCAACTCCCAGAATTCCTGGGCTAACATGACTGGAGGAGGAATTCTGGGAGTTGAAGTCCACCAGTCTTAAAGCTTGCCAAGTTTGGGGACCTCTGAAGTAGATGATGGTTTGTTTGGCCTTATAATAAATGACTTCGAGGAGGGAATAGAAGGGGAACTCATCCAATTTGCAGATGACACTAAGCTGGCAGGAATAGCCAACACCCCAGAAGACAAGCTCAGGATCCAGAAAGATCTTGACAGACTTGAACAATGGGCCCTATCCACCAACATGACATTTAACGTGGAGAAAAGCAACGCTTTACACTTAGGCAAGAAAAATCAATTGCAGAGTTACAGATTAGGCGTGACTTCTGACCGGTTTTCACACTTCAGTGCAAATAAAGTGTCATAGATCTTAGAGAAGTTCAGTTGTTAACTTACAGGTAGTGACAGTTTATAATTCATTGGCTGGATCCCTTGCCTTATGAAATACATCCTTTATAGGTAGGTAGTCCTTGCTTAACAGCTGGTTTCTTAGCAAACCTTCAAAGTTACGACAGATTGCCAAAAAGGTACGAGTCGAATTGTTTAGCTTTAGCAGCTATCACAAAATGGGATACTAATACCGGGGACAGTCACATACTTCTAGGCTCCGTTACGGTTGTAAGATGAGGACTCCCTGGTGCTGGTAATTCAGATATTTTAAACACCATGGCCTAAGCAGAATACCGAATAACCGAGTTGGAAGGGATCTCGTAGGTCATCTAGTCCAACCCCCTACCCAAGCAGGAAACCTTGCACTATTTCTGAAGATGGCAGTCCATCTCTTCTTCAAAGCTTCCGGTTATGAAATACGTCATGGAAGAGGGCTTTTAGTAGAAAGACCAAACTTTACATGAATGCCAGCATCATCTCAATTTGGTAAATCTGGAATAAAACTAAGCAGGCTTAAAAACCACCTGGAAATGCCAGGACTGAAGAGGGAGGTCGAGAAAACATCCTGGAATAACACTATACTGAATTTCCTTTCCTAATGGATTTTTATTCCACCGCAAAAAAACAAACAAATCCACCCAGGGAGACAGAAATAGCCGTGGAAAAATAGAGCTGTAAATCCTTATTTTTTAAAATGCAGTTTCCTGACCTTTCTTACAACCTTACACATACACACACACACACACACACACAAAAGCCAAGAAGTACAAATTAGCAAATTTTTCAAGGAAAGCTTCGGTTGCTAACAGGGTGGGATTCAAAAATTTTAACAGCGGGTTCTGTGGGTGTGGTTTAATTGGTGGACGTGGCTTGGTGGTCATGTTATTGGCTGGGCGTGGCCAACTCAATATCACTCACATTGAGGCATGCATCTCCTCGCCTGGCCTCTCGTGACTGTGGGGACGCTGCAAAATGGTGTGAAAAATGGTCATAAGTCACTTTTTTCAGTGCCATTGTAACTTTGAACGGTCACTCCACACAAGCAAAGTACCAGCAAAGGAGGGGGAAAAAATTCCAGAGAAATTCCTGAGACAAGAAATCTAGTCCTGCCAAGAATGTAATAGGGGTTAACGGAGAGGGAGTTTTTGTAAGCAACACCAGAATGTTTCCTTCCTGCCTTCCTTACAGGATTAGCCCAGTAATTTCTTCTAACAACCAGTTCTTCCAACTGCTTAGAATGTTAACAACCGGTTCTAGCGAATAGGTGCAAACTGGTAGAATCCCACCCCTGGTTGCTAACCACACAATGACTTGTGCGTTCTTTTGGCCCAACCTTTTTCGAACTCACATCATTGTTATAAGACTTTCCTCAGGTTGTTGCTATAATTATGACTTCTGATTTTCTGAAGCTTCCCAGCCCTGACCCATCAAAACTTACCTTCCAATTCCATTCTTGGCTTTTTCATCTTAGGACATCTCCATTGAATTCTTCAGGATGGGACGTCCAGCTATTTTCACCCTCTGAAAAAAAAAACCCCAAGAATTGTTTTCCCAGAGGAATTAACCAGATGCTCAAAATTGGCAGCCTGTTTTTAATTTAATTTTTTGTTTTAGAGGCTGAATTCAGGGTGCTGTTTGCGCTGGAGTTAGCTTTGGAAGAAAGGACAACTTGCTTAAAGGCGTCCAATTCTGAAAGTGAACTGGGAAGAGGAGAGGTGGGGAATTATACCTCAGCAGGTAACTTACTCATAGCAACCACCCTAACTCACCTTTTGGTGAACTCTGAGGTTGTTTACTTGTTGGGCTTGTCCTGAAAAATGCCTCTGTATGCTCTGAAAATCCACACCTAACTCCGTAGTTGCCAGCAGGGAAGTTAATTCAAAATTCACAGGTGCCCAGGTGAGAGAAAGCAGCGTCGCCCCAGGTTGCAGGACAGAAGGATGGCAGTGCCAAGTGGTGCAACTCTTGTATTGTATGAGAAGTACATCCTACGCGATAGGCGATAAATTTCAGAAGTTAAAAGGAGGAAGTAATGAATCACACCACAAAAGAGCTGGTTGAAAGGAATGCAGGCAGCCACTGAATGCCAAGGTGCAATTGGCTGGTGACTTTTCAGATTTAGACATAACAGAGTTGGAAGGGAGGGACCTTGTAGGTCATCTAGTCCAACCCCTGCTTGGGCAAGAGAGTATTTCAAATATTAGCCTCTACCTAGAATTGAACTCACAGCCTCCTGATTGTAAGGAGAGAACTCCACCTCTAGGCCATTGCACTGGACTGTCTAGCTTCTACCACTGCACCTTAGAGAATATCTTAACATTGCACCTGTGTATGATTTGCCAATTGCACAGTGGCAGTTAGGACAGCACTCCAGAGGGTTAATGCCATTGCTCAGAAGATCATTGGTTGCCCTCTCTCTTCTTTGGAAGAGCTTTATAGCTCCCACTGCCTTAAGAAAGTTCAAAACATCCTCAAAGATCCATCTCATCTTAGGAACCCTTTTTTTTTTAACCATCTGGCAGATGGTACAGGACAATAATAAAAACAAGCACAAACAGGCTGAAAAACAGCTTCTATCCCTGGAAAGTAGCTGTATTGAATTCTGCTATGTAGTGCAATATTAATGCAATATCAGGGGTTTTCAATTCAATATATAGAAGGTGAAGGAGTTGTGTTTGTGTTTTATTTTTATGTATGAGGTACACTGAAGATGGCATTTAATTTTGTTGTATGAGATGCAAGGACAATGAAGTAAACTAAACTCAAGAAGAGATTGTTTTGCCTGCCTGGAGAGCCAGACCGTTCAGAGCTGAAAAGGGGTAATGACAGATTTGCTGGTTTGTTTATGATGCATTGACAGGCAGTTCTCGACTTACAACAATTTGCTTAGTGACGGTTCAAACCAGAGGTGGTTATTCAGCCGGTTCTGACCAGTTCTGGAGAACCAGTAGCAGAAATTTTGAGTAGTTTGGAGAATCAGCAAATCCTACCTCTGACTGGCCCCACCCCCATCTATTCTCCGCCTCCCGAGTCCCAGCTGATTGGCTGGGTCTCCTTTGGTTGCCCTGCACAGGAGAACGGAGCTGGAAAGCAGGTTACGGGGTGGGGAGGGAATGGGGATGTTATTTATTTATTTAATTTATATTGTCGTCTATTTGCCCATGGCGACTCGAGGCGGCTTGCACAATGTAATACCATATTTAGAACAAAAAAATAAAAACAATAAAACTAACAAAAAGAATAAAATAAATTAGTAAAGTACACTGGAACAAAATTTGGGAAAACGAAAAACAAAACAAAACAAAATCAAAAATCAACTCCTACCCCCGCTCCCTGATGACAGCAGATCCCATTAGCCACCTGATGGGCTCATATTATTTTATATATTATTTTATATATTATATATTATTTGGGCTCAATTGTGGTTGTAAGTCGAGGATTACCTGTATACAGGTAGCCCTCAATGTACAACCGTTCCTTTAGTGACCGTCTGAAGTTACAACAGCACTGAAAAAAAAAACATGGATTATGACTGATCCTCGCATTTATGACCGTCACAGAATCCCCATGGTCCCCTGATCAGAATTTTGGTGTTTGGCAACTGACATGTGTTTAAGGTGGTTTTGGTGTCCCCACATCACATGATGATGACTTTCCCAGGGAGTTTAGGAGAGCTAATAGCTTGGGCAATTACCCAAAGAAAACAGTACCTCTGACCATGTGCAGAATGTTTTCCTTGCATGGAAAAAAAAAACTTTCATCAACCTTCGAACTACTGCAGAATATTCGCAGATTTCAACGGGGACCAATGTATTTGGTGATAAACCATTTAGTGGAGGGGGCTTCAAACTTAACAGCTTTAAGACTTGTGGACTTCAACTCCCAGAATTCCTCTTCCAGTCATGTTAGCTCAGGAATTCTGGGAGTTGAAGTCTAAAAGTCTTAAACTTGCCAAGTTCGAAGACCCTTGATTTAGTGTAACTAGAACCGTACATTTCTTTAATTGTTGCACTTATCTTTTTTATTATTATTATCATTATCAAGGACTGTCTTTTCGTTTTCAAATGCTACTTGAATGCCAATATTGAAATAATTCAAATATTATGCCACAAAGAGGCGCTAATGCCAAGTAAGGGCAAGGAAAGGAGTTTCATTTCTCGCTACTGAGCATGCCCGAAAATACGCACACGCGCATTCTCAGCCAGTCAGGTCCTTTCGGCCATCTTGAGCCGGCGGGAGTCACGTGACGCGATTAAATATGGCGCTGGTGAGTAGTTTATAGTGAGATTTCTTTTTCTTTTTTCTTTGCTTTTCGTGGCAAACCGATTTCAGCAGAAATAGACCGGATTCGAACTCGATACTTCGGTTTTCGACGAAGGGCAATGAAGGTTTTATGAGCGAAATGACCCCCAAAGCTGTCAAACCTCTCCTTTAGCTCCCCTCCCGCCTTGTTCACAGATATTTTGCATTATTAGATATTTATTTTGCCCTTATTTATGTATCTGTGCATGTGTGTTGCCTCAGAACTCAAGCCTCCCGAGTGCATGGAGCTGCACATCTATTCCCTGAATTCGGGGGGCGGGGGGGGACACGTTTACCTTTGCAAAAGAGCTTTGCCTCTTGAAAATACAGGTAGTCCTCGACATACGACCACAATCGAGCCCCCAATTTCTGTTGCTGAGTAAGACCGTTGTTAAGTGGATTTCTCTGTTGCACAGGTGAATCACTGCAGTTGTTAAGGTTACTAACTCGGTCATTAAGTGGATTGGGCTTCCCCATTGATTTTGCTTGTTGGAAGGTCCACAAAAGGGGATCGATCACTTGACCCTGAGGACACGGCTACCCTCATAAATAGGAGTCGGTTGCCAAGTGTCTTGAATTTGCGTCACGGGACCATAAGGATACCTCAATGGCCATAAGTGTGGAAAATGGTCCCAACCAGTGGTGGGATTCAAAAAATTTTACTACTGGTTTGGTGGGCATGGCTTGGTGGGCATGGCAGGGGAAGGATACTGCAAAATCCCCCTTCCCTCCCCACCCCACTAACCTGCTTTCCAGCCCCATTCTCCTGTGCAGGGCAATAAAAGGAGAGACCCTTTTCAGCTGGGACTGGGGAGGCAGAGAAGAGATGTGGGGGTGTGTGGATTTAGAGCTACAAAACAAATCTGCTACTGGTTCTACGAACTACTCAAAATTTCTTCTACCGGTTCTCCGAACTACTCAAAATTTCCACTACTAGTCCAGTACTGGTCAGAACCTGCTGAATACCACCTCTGGTCCGAACTTGCTTTCTTCAGATCTGAAACTTCTTGGATGAGAAACAACGTTTTTAAAGAAAAAACAAAGTCTAGTTTAGTTGCCTTTAGAAAAAAGTACTTTTGGGACAACCGTGACCTGGATTGACTGAGAATGTCCATAGACATTTACTTGCTGTGTAGCTAAAAATGCTGACCAGCTGGTGGTGCTGTTAATTCGAGGAAAATTCACTGTCAAAGCCAAGGGCAGCGTTTGCCTGAAACCAGGCAGGGTTGGGTCCGATTTGTAGTTGGGCTGTGTCCTTTATCCTCAAGCACAAAACCCTCCTGTTGCAGGATACAGGTAGTCCTTGACTTTCAACCACAATTGTGACTGAGACTTCCATCCCAAGTGATGCAGTTGTTCAGTCTCACGTATGACTGTGACCAATATTACAACTGTTTTTGAGGGATCCTCTGAGCTTCCTTGTTTTCTTGCAGACATTTCATAACCCAACTAAGTAACGCCATCAGTGCTAGTAGGGAATGGAGTTTGCTGACATTTTGTATCTAGCATCCCTGCCCATGTTGGTGGGAGTGATCTTGGGGGTTCCTGATGATAAAATAAGAGGAAATCCCACTCACATCTAGCACTGATGATGTTACCTAGTTTGGTAAAGGAACGTCTGCAAGAAAACAAGCAAGCCCAGAGAACCAAGGAGCACACAGTCCTCCTCCTCCTCCTCCTCCTCCTTCAAACCCCACTCCCTTCTAGCACTGATGATGTTACCTAGTTGGGTCATGAAATGTCTGCAAGAAAACAAGCAAGCACCAAGGATCCCTCATTTCAACCCTGAGCTACAAATATTCTCCCACTCCCAAAAACTATTTTTGCTGTGGCCGTTAACCGAATCGCCCATCCTTTAAGCAAATCATACCGTGGTTAAGTGAATCTGCCTCCCCCCCATTGACCCCCCCCAATTGAGCTTGCCTGGCAACTGGCATGTACTTACGACAGTTGCTCCGTCCTGGGAGCATGGAATTTCCCCATTCGCGACCTTCCCAGCTGGCTTCCAACCAGCAAAGTCAATGAATTCGCTTAAGGACTGCCTGATTCACTCAACGGCAGCAATATGCTTAATCGCAGGGGCAAAAATGGTTGTAAAATCAGACACAACTCACCGAAGAGCTGCTTGGCTTAGCAATGGAAATTGTGGTTCCCAACTTTGGTCGTAAGTCGAGGACAACCTGTAACGAGGTTTAGCGACCTGCAGGAGGTGTGACTTGAGAAAACCTAACCAACTTTCCTGCCACTTCTTAGCTCAAGCCAGAAGAGTTTCCTTCTTTGTAGAAAATATTGCCTCGGCTTCGTTCTCTCTCCAGCTCCGGCACAGAAAACTTTTGACCTCCTTATACTCTCGGTTCAGCAGCACTTCCGAAGGTCTTTCTTCAAATCCCTGGAAAAATAGAATATTTCAGTATCTCTCCAACCGCTTCCACGACATTGAAACCATTGTTGAAATCAGCCAGAAGTTTAAGAGATGGAAAATGGAGAAAGGAAACAAGTAGGTGTATCTGGGAAGAGAGGGGAACTGTAAGAATCGCCCTGTAATTCTTGCTGTAGTAATAGATTCCTGCATTGGACAGAGATGGAGTAGATTCCAGCATGGTGGCTAGGGAACTCTGGGAATTGAAGTCCATGCTGGCTGGGGAATTCTGGGAATTGAAGTCCTTGCATCTTTGACTGGGGAACTCTGGGAATTGAAGTCCATGCTGGCTGGGGAACTCTGGGAACTGAAGTCCTTGCATCTTTGACTGGGGAACTCTGGGAATTGAAGTCCTTGCATCTTTGACTGGGGAACTCTGGGAATTGAAGTCTATGCTTTTTTAAATGTGTTGACTGGGGAACTCTGGGAATTGAAGTCTGAATCTTCATGTTGGCTAGCGAATTCTGGGAATTGAAGTCCACTCATGACACACGGAAGTCTTCCATAACCGAAGAGAATTAATTTCTCAAGGGTTTTTTTAAATCGTTTCCCCTCACAGGTACGATGCTGACCTACACCAGCGTTATGGCAATGACATCGCAGCCGCCATCTTCGTCCTGAAGCTGCACGGAGGGATCCGGTATGTGCGATGCCTATTTTTGTCCACAGATACCTGGATTCCCACTTGACCACAATATTTGTGGTCTTAAAATTAGCTGGCCAACCTAACTTCAACTCTTTCAGGAGAGAAGGTTGTAAAAACAATGTCAACTCATAAAACATTTTGTATACACGTTTTATAGTTGACAACAGAAAGAAAGGGGGTGGTGGGAGTTTCAAAGAGCAGGCGGCAGTGTGGAATCGAAAGGACATTCCATTCATATTTTCTTCACTTACTGATTAGATGACTGAAGCTTCTGCCAGGCAAAAATCTAATTGGAGAGCATGATTGATGACTCTTGACTATGGACGTTTTTCATTGGATGATACACCCAGAGGGGTGGGAGGGTGGGAAAAGCAGGGTCAAGAATAACAGTGAATTACATATCTCAAAGTTGGCTACGCCCAGGTAAATGCCGGAGGTAGAAGGTTACCTTCAAGTAAATCTTCTTTTTAGTTTTGAGAGTGTGGCTCAAGGCTGATGATTTAATTGGAGTAACTCCCAGAATCCCGACAAACAATGCAGGCGGAGTATAAATACAGGTATTCCTGGACCTTTCAACTAGGGGATTGGGATTCTACCGGTTTGGGCCGGTTCTATAGAACTGGCTGTTATGATTCTGCACAGTTCGGAGAACCGGCAAATAGTGCCCCTGGCTGGCCCCGCCCCTCTCCGCCCTCCCCTCCCAGTCAGTCCTTATCGCGCAGGCGCAACATTGCGTGCATGTTCGACGTCGCTGACTGCGTTCTTCTCTGCCCTATCATTCCTTAAAGGTATTTCGGTTTTTTTTCCCCCTCCTGACGATCAGCTGTTCCGATGATCAGCTGTGCAGAGATCCCCCCTCGCTCCCCGAGGCTCGGGAGGGAAAAAGGGCTGCCGCACAGAGACCCCACACGCTCCGGTTTTTTTGCCTTCCTGGGCCTCAGGGAAGCCGCCTGGGAGCGAAAATGCAGGCAAAAAAATGGGGGGAGGGGAATGCTGCAAAAAGAAGAAGAAGCCACGCCCACCCAGTCAGATGGCCACGCCTACCTAGCCACGCCCACAGAACCGGTTGTTTAAAAATTTGAATCCCAACCCCTGCTTACAACCACAAATTGAGGCCGAAATGTTCTGTGGTTAAGGGAGACCTTTGTTAAGTGACTTGTACCCCATTTTACGGGCTTTCTTGCCACCGTTGTGAAGCGAATCACGGTGGTGGATAAGTTAGTAACCCGGTTATTAAGCGACTCTGGCTTCCCCGTTGACTTCGCTGGTCGGGAGGTCGCAAGTGGGGATCATGTGGCCCCGGGATGAGACGGCAACCGTCATAAAGATGAGTCAGTGGCCAAGTGTCTGAATTTTGATCGCAATGATCACGGGGAATGCCACAAAAATCGCAACTGACAAATAGCCACCAATCCCCTTTTTTTCAGTGCCGCTGTCCTTTTGAACGGCCCCTCGGAGAACGGTGAAGAGTGGTGTGGTGGCCTAGGGGTGGAGCTCTCGCCTCACAGTCAGGAGGCTGTGAGTTCGATCCTAGGGAGAGGCAGATGTTTCTCTCTCTGGGCACCATGAGAATCTCTCTGCTGAAACAAAACTCTGCCCTGGGGACAGGAAGGGCATCCAGCCAGTAAACACTCGGCTCCATTCAGTTGCCCAGACTCCACAGCGCAGGGCCTTATGGGGTTGTTAAAAGAGGATGACGATGACTAAGAGAGCTATTATAAAGTGAGGAGCACCTGCAAATTCATAAAACAGCCATCCATATTTTGCATCTTTGCTTCGCTTAGCGTCTTCCGTCCCCCACCAGATGTAACTGGCAGCCATGAATACGTGGCCTACTCAGTGGCCCCTTCAGGACCTAGTGGGTTTCGTATCCCAGCAGTCAAAAAAAAGTCGGGAGGGCTGCAATTTGTTAGTACAGGTCGTCCTCGACTTAATGACAATTCATTTAGTGACCGTTCAGAGTTACGATGGGCACCGAAAAAGCGACCAAAATTGGGATCGAAATTGGGACAAGAACAGCCCTAAAAATGACGCAAAACTCAGCCAGCAAACGCCTCACCGGAGAACAGACGTTATGGGCTCGGTTGGGGCTGTGAGTCGAGAATCGTCGGGGTTGAGACCAGGAGGGCTTTTAAAATTATTTCCCCCCCCCTTAAAAACAAGGTTTCTTTTGCTCTAGTTTCCAGGACCAAATGGATTGGTACCGTGCGGACCCGAACCAGACAGAAAACATGGATTTTCTAGACTATTGTGGGAAGTCCTTGGAAGCGATTGATCTCAGCGGTACCTTCATCAGCTACATCGGCCTGAAAAACTTTGGTGAGGAATCGGCCTCCGTTCGGGGCCAAGGAAGGTTTGGGTGGCAGTAAGCCCTCCCCCGCCTCCCCCTTCCTCCCTCCTCTTCCTCCTCCCTCCCTCTCTCTCCCTCCCTTCCCCATTTCTGTCCTTCCCCTGTCCTTCCTCACCTCCCCCTCCCCTCCTCCCCATATTCTCCCCTTCCCCTCCACCGCCATTCCACTCCTTCCTCCTGCCCCTCGCCCTCCTCTTCCTCCTCCTCTCCCTCCTCCTGTCCTTCCTTCTCCCTCTCCCCCATTCCTCTCCTTCCTCCTTTCCCTTTCCCTCTCCCCTCCCTCTCCCCTTCTCCATTCCTCTCCTTCCTCCTTTCACCTGCCCCTTCTCTTCCCCCCTCCTCCTCCTTCCTCCTCCCCCTTCCCCACTTCTTCCTCCTCCTCCCGTATTCCCCTTCCTCCTCCTCTTCCCCTCCTCCTCTTCCTCTTCCTCCTCCCCCTTCCATCTCCTTCCCATATTCCCCCCACCTCCATTCCACTCCTTCCTCCTGCCCCTCTTCCTCCTCTTCCTCCTCCTCCCCATATTCCCCCTTCCTTCTCCTCATTCTTGCCCCTTCCCCTGCCCATCCTCTCCTCCCTCTCCCCCTCCCCGTTCCTCCACTTCTTCTTTCCTCCCCCCCTCCCCTATTCCTCTCCTCCCCCTACCCATCCACCCCTCTTCCTCCTTCCCTTATTTCCCCTCCTCCTCTTCCCCCTCTCCGTTCCCTCTTCTCCCTCTTCCTCCCCTCCTCCTCTTCCTCCTCTCCTCCACTCCCTCCCCTCTTCCTCATTACCCCTCCTCCCCTTTCCTCCCCTCCTGGTCCTCCTCCCTTCCCCCTCCCTTCTCCCCCATTCTCTCTCTCTCTCTCTCTCTCTCCCCGTCTTTGGATGAATCCATTTTACACCTTGCTTTTCTTTTCGGGGCGCTTACGTAGCAGATTCCCGTTTTTTTTCCCATGGCCGGCAGCGCCTGTGCGCTCAGACCTCACTTGCTAAACTTTCACAGCCGGGCTGGGCGGGTGGTTAGACTTGAAGGTGCTGGCCTCTCCCCTCCCCGTCCGGCACCCACAGCCACTACGCCAACCCTAGCCGGGCGGCGTAGCGCACATGCACAATCGATGCCCCGTCCGCTTTCATTACACCTCACGCTTCTCCCCGACGTGAGTGACGGGGCCACGTGCAACTTTTGCCTCGTATATCTCATCCGCTTAACGCAAAGCATCGCAGACGTTTCCCGGAGGCTCAGGGGGTGGGTGGGTTGTGCGTTGGTTTTGGTGCCCGTGTCCCAATCTCCTTTCCGCCTGGATCCCTCCCCACAGCGAACCTGAAAGGTCTGAAGCACCTGGACCTGAGCGGATGCCCCCTCGTCGACAACTGGTGCCTGAGCCTGCTGCACCCCTTTGCGGACTCCCTGCAGACCTTGTCTTTGGCCGGCTGCTCCCGGATCACGGAGAAAGGGCTGCCTTGCCTCCACCACCTCCAGTAAGCGCGGCCGGGTAGCAGGAGGGTCTCTTTCACCCCAGGGCTGGGAAAAGAGAGGAAAGCAGAGCTGGAATTTCTCCAGGCGGCGTCGACGGTGGCGTGAGTCCTCGCATCCTTGAGTTGGAAGGGAACGTTAGAGGTCATGTAGTCCAACCCATGCTTTAGCCGCCACTACAACATACTCCGCTTGGATGTTGAATTCTTCCAGCATAAACTCAAGTCTGTGAGCCAGAGGGGGTACAGTCTGGTGCCCCTGGGAGATTTATATTATTTATTTGCACCCCACCTTTTTATTATTTTCACAAATAACTCGAGGGGGCTGACATATCCAACACAATTTCATCCTGTTTTCCTCACCCTCAGAGGTGGGTTGGTAGAGGGACTTGCATAAAGACACCAGCTGGCTTTTCTACCAAAGGCGGGACTAGAACTCCCAGCCTCCTAGGGATTGGGCCAAAGTCACCCAGTGGGCTTTCATGTCTAAGGCGGGACTAGAACTCCCAGTCTCCTGGTGATTGGCCCAAAGTCACCCAGTGGGCTTTCATACCTAAGGCAGGACTAGAACTCACCGTCTCCTGGTGATTGGCCCAAAGTTACCCAGCCAGTTTCATACCTAAGGCAGAACTAGAACTCAGCATCTCCTGGCTTCTAGCCTGGTACCTTCACCACGAGTCCAAGCTGGGCTCTGATATTTGGCTTTTGAAAGTTTTGGAAGAAACATCAAGTTGAGGGAGAGGCTAAATATTACCAATTAGGCATGAAAGCCAGCTGGGTGACTTTGGGCCAATCACCAGGAGACAGGGAGTTCTAGTCTCGCCTTAGACATGAAAGACAGCTGGGTGACTTTGGGCCAATCACCAGGAGACAGGGAGTTCTAGTCCCGCCTTAGACATGAAAGCTGGCTGGGTGACTTTGGGCCAATCACCAGGAGACAGGGAGTTCTAGTCCCACCTTAGGCATGAAAGCTGGCTGGGTGACTTTGGGCCAATCACCAGGAGACAGGGAGTTCTAGTCCCACCTTAGGCATGAAAGCTGGCTGGGTGACTTTGGGCCAATCACCAGGAGACAGGGAGTTCTAGTCCCGCCTTAGACATGAAAGACAGCTGGGTGACTTTGGGCCAATCACCAGGAGACAGGAAGTTCTAGTCCCGCCTTAGACATGAAAGACAGCTGGGTGACTTTGGGCCAATCACCCGGAGACAGGGAGTTCTAGTCCCGCCTTAGGCATGAAAGCTGGCTGGGTGACTTTGGGCCAATCACCAGGGGACAGGAAGTTCTAGTCCCGCCTTAGACATGAAAGACAGCTGGGTGACTTTGGGCCAATCACCAGGAGACAGGGAGTTCTAGTCCCACCTTAGGCATAAAGCCAGCTGGGTGACTTTGGGCCAATCACCAGGAGACAGGGAGTTCTAGTCCCACCTTAGGCATGAAAGCCAGCTGGGTGACTTTGGGCCAATCACCAGGAGACAGGAAGTTCTAGTCCCGCCTTAGGCATGAAAGCCAGCTGGGTGACTTTGGGCCAATCACCAGGAGACAGGGAGTTCTAGTCCCACCTTAGGCATGAAAGCTGGCTGGGTGACTTTGGGCCAATCACCAGGAGACAGGAAGTTCTAGTCCCACCTTAGGCATGAAAGACAGCTGGGTGACTTTGGGCCAATCACCAGGAGACAGGAAGTTCTAGTCCCGCCTTAGACATGAAAGACAGCTGGGTGACTTTGGGCCAATCACCAGGAGACAGGAAGTTCTAGTCCCGCCTTAGACATGAAAGACAGCTGGGTGACTTTGGGCCAATCACCCGGAGACAGGGAGTTCTAGTCCCACCTTAGGCATGAAAGATGGCTGGGGGACTATGGACCAGTCACTAGGAGACAGGGAGTTCTAGTCCCACCTTAGACATGAAAGCTGGCTGGGTGACTTTGGGCCAATCACCAGGAGACAGGGAGTTCTAGTCCCGCCTTAGACATGAAAGGCAGCTGGGTGACTTTGGGCCAATCACCAGGAGACAGGAAGTTCTAGTCCCACCTTAGGCATGAAAGCTGGCTGGGTGACTTTGGGCCAATCACCAGGAGACAGGGAGTTCTAGTCCCGCCTTAGACATGAAAGACAGCTGGGTGACTTTGGGCCAATCACCAGGAGACAGGGAGTTCTAGTCCCGCCTTAGCCATGAAAGACAGCTGGGTGACTTTGGGCCAATCACCAGGAGACAGGGAGTTCTAGTCCCGCCTTAGCCATGAAAGACAGCTGGGTGACTTTGGGCCAATCACCAGGAGACAGGGAGTTCTAGTCCCACCTTAGGCATGAAAGCTGGCTGGGTGACTTTGGGCCAATCACCAGGAGACAGGGAGTTCTAGTCCCGCCTTAGACATGAAAGACAGCTGGGTGACTTTGGGCCAATCACCAGGAAACAGGAAGTTCTAGTCCCGCCTTAGACATGAAAGACAGCTGGGTGACTTTGGGCCAATCACCAGGAGACAGGAAGTTCTAGTCCCGCCTTAGCCATGAAAGACAGCTGGTTGACTTTGGGCCAATCACCAGGAGGCAGGGAGTTGTAGTCCCGCCTTTGACAGAAAAGCCAGCTGGTGTCCTTATGCAAGTCCCTCTCCCTCAGCCCAACCCACCTCTCAGCTGTGAGTTCTAATCCCATTTGGGGCATGAAATCTGACTCGATGGGTTTGGGGCCAATTCCTTTTTCTTAGCCCAGCCTGCTTTGCAGGGTTGTTGTTGCAGAGAAATTAGGAAGAAGTCATTTTGCTAGGTACCTTTACCGCCTCGAGCTATTGTGGAAAAACAAAGGCAGGCTAGAAACAAAAAATTAAATCAGGAAACGGCAGGCTCACCCTTTTCCGAGGAAGGGGAGAGGGTCCGTGGAAGCCATGAAAAAAAACCCTCTCATTCATTCCCTTGCAGGAATTTGGAACGCTTGGATGTCTCCAACCTGCCTTCCGTTTCTCATCCGCTGTTAATTCGGATTCTGCTGGAAGAAATGTTGCCCCAGTGTTACATCGTGGGAATGGACGACCGGGAGAACACGGACTCTCCCGAGAAACGAGGAAACGAGGGGATTTTCCCCGCGCCCAGCAGGATCTCCACTTGAATCACAAAACTGGATTTTCTTCCCGTCGGACACCGCGGTTTTAAAGCCGACCGTGGCTGACCGAGCTCCTTGGGAATTGTCTTGAGCCAAAAATCGGCACAACTGATGTGGCGCCAGGCGAAGGAACGTCTGAAGGGTCCCAATGAGTTCATTTCTTCTTCTTTTTTTTTTTAATGGCAGCGGGATCATAAATAGGGACTTCCGATTTAAAGGTGTCTCGTTTCCCACGTTTTGAAGGAGATGACTTGAAATTCAGGTCACTTTTCAAAAAAAGAAGAATGGTTGCACCTTTGATTTAATGAACTGAAAAGTTGAACGGTTCCCTTGATGTAACTTGCTACCAAATGGGTGTCAGAATTCTGGCAGTTACCCCAATTAAAACATGAGTCTCGAGCCAAACTTCCAAAACTAAACAGAATTTATTTGGGAGTTAATATATTGGCACTGTCTGGGTGTAGCCGACTCTGAGACACATAATTCACTGTCACCCTTGACCCTGGTTTTCCCCACCCCCTGGGTGTATATCATAATTTATATTCTCCAACGGGACACATCCATAGCCAAGAGTCATCAATCAAATTCTCCACAATTAATTTTTTGCGGGGCAGAAACTTCAGTCCCCTAGTTATAAATCTCTGAAAAAACTATGCATGGAATGCACTTTCGATTTCCAAGCAGCCGTGCTGCTCTTTTCAAACCTCCTTTCCGCGCCCTCCCTTTCTGTTAGCAACTCTAAAATGGGCATAGAAATGTTTTATGAGTTGACCATGAGGCTGAATTGACTTTCGGACACCCACCAACCGCTTAACTGGTGGAATTCAAATTTTTTTGACTACTGGTTCTGTGGGCGTGGCAGGGGAAAGAATACTGTAAAATCTCCGGTCAGAGGTGGGATTTGCCTGTTCTCCGAACTACTCAACATCTTCACTTACCGGTTCTCCAGAACCGGCTGAGTATCACCTCTGCAACAGTTAGAGCAGGGGTGTCCAACCTTGGCAACTTTAAGACGTGTGGACTTCAACTCCCAGAATTCCTCAGCCAGCAAAGCTTGTGGACTTCAACTCCCAGAATTCCTCAGCCAGCAAAGCTTGTGGACTTCAACTCCCAGAATTCCTCAGCCAGCAAAGCTTGTGGACTTCAACTCCCAGAATTCCTCAGCCAGCAAAGCTTGTGGACTTCAACTCCCAGAATTCCTCAGCCAGCAAAGCTTGTGGACTTCAACTCCCAGAATTCCCCAGCCAGCAAAGCTTGTGGACTTCCAACTCCCAGAATTCCTCAGCCAGCAAAGCTTGTGGACTTCAACTCCCAGAATTCCTCAGCCAGCAAAGCTTGTGGACTTCAACTCCCAGAATTCCTCAGCCAGCAAAGCTTGTGGACTTCAACTCCCAGAATTCCTCAGCCAGCAAAATCTTGTGGACTTCAACTCCCAGAATTCCTCAGCCAGCAAAATCTTGTGGACTTCAACTCCCAGAATTCCTCAGCCAGCAAAGCTTGTGGACTTCAACTCCCAAGAATTCCTCAGCCAGCAAAGCTTGTGGACTTCAACTCCCAGAATTCCTCAGCCAGCAAAATCTTGTGGACTTCAACTCCCAGAATTCCTCAGCCAGCAAAGCTTGTGGACTTCAACTCCCAGAATTCCTCAGCCAGCAAAGCTTGTGGACTTCAACTCCCAGAATTCCTCAGCCAGCAAAGCTGTGGACTTCAACTCCCAGAATTCCTCAGCCAGCTTTGCTGGCTGAGGAATTCTGGGAGTTGAAGTCCACACGTCTTAAAGTTGCCAAAGTTGGACACCCCTGCGTTAGAGAGACTGAGGCGAGCAAAATGCCCTCGAAGAGGGTGGATTTGAACTTTAAAAAGGGAGATTTTCTGGAAGAGAATAAAAAAAAAGAAAAGAAAAAAAAGAATCATTCCTCCCCTTTTCTCTCTCAGGGAAGAAATCCGATTGGCAGGTAGACTCCCCCTGAATGAGGAGGTTCTGCTTCTCAGAGGGGGCTGGTGATAAGAGGAAGGGCGGAGTGCTGCTTTTCAGGATGCAGCTGTGAGCTCACCTGGAACCCTCTCCCCTGGGGGAGGGGGAAAGCTCTTTTGCATATGCAGATAGATGCTGGTTTATCCTGGCTTCCTCCCCACCCCCACCCACACCCACCCCACCGTACATAATTGGGGCTTTACCCATCTCAGTTTACCAGACCTGCCAGGTGAAGCTCCACTGGGGGTGTGTGTGTTGGGGCTTTGTTGAGAGCTCTGGGGTGTAAAGTAGCAGCTGCAAAGCACCTGAGCTCCAGCACGGCTGCAGGCGGTTGATGGAGAAAACACAGGGGTTTTTTTTGAGTCGTGGTGGTGGTGGTGGTGGTGGTGGTGTTGTTTCGCAAGTGGGAACATGCCTCGGCCGGCAACGGGCAGGATTTGCACGAAGCCGCCCTTTGCCACAAGCGGAGTAAGGGTGGGGGAGAAGGCGTGGTGGGGCCTGGTCGCCCGAGCATGCCATTCCATGGGTTCTTTGCACACACGCACACGGAGCACTTCCGACGGTCCCCTCTCCCAGAGGCGTGAAGAAGGTAGGAGAACCGCCTCACGGATTCAGCCTGCGGAAGTCGTCCTCGGTTCAGCCAAGGCCTCACCTGTAACCAGGTGAGCTTTTCAGCCTAAGCGGGGCGGGGGTGGGTGGGTGGGGAGAGAGGTCTTCAAACATGGCCACTTTAAGACGTGTGGACTTCAACTCCCAGAATTCCCCAGCCAGCCATGACTGGAGGAGGAATTCTGGGAGTTGAAGTCCACAAGCCTTAAAAGTGGCTAATTTTGGAGACCTCTGGTATAGGGTCTCCTGCCTGGGCAGGGGGCTGGACTAGAAGACCTCCAAGGTGCCTTCCAGCTCTAATCGGATTGATTGATTGATGTGTATGTGTGTGAGAGAGAGAGAGAGAGGAGTGATGGCAGCTTTGATCAGCCTGGTAGTGAATCTTTGGCCAGAACTGCCTGGGGAATTCTGGGAGTTGAAGTCCACATGTCTTAAAGTTGTGCCGAGTTTGAAGGCCCCTGGCCTAAGGCACCTGGCCGGGTGATGATTAAGAGTGACAGGTGGTTCTTGGAGCTCCTATTGCTCTTAACTGCAGCTAGTCCTCAACAACCTACTCGTTCAGCAACCGACGGCACTGTGGGAAAGAAAAAGCCAACTTAAATGACTGTTTTTCACGCTTAGCAACCGTTGCAGCCTCCCCACAATCAAAATTCAAGGCGCTCAGCAGCTGGTTCCATATTTACGTCCCCCAGGGCAGGGGCCTGTCATGCTACTTTCTGACGAGCTGAGTCGACAGGCGAGCTGGATTCCCCCTCAACATCTGGGTTGCTGATTTGGATCCACCGCAGGGATTCAAGGGTGGCAAGAGAGGTTGCGAAAGCGGGGAAAAAATCACTGGAGCAAGGCCCCTCTTGCTTCGACAGCCAAAATGTTGGAGCCCGTGTTGGTCATACATCGAAGGCCCCGGCTGCCTGGGTTCTGTAGTTCTCCACCCTGAGTGAGACTAATCTCAATCTCTCTCTCTTTTTCTCTCCCTCTCTCCCTCCCTCCCTCCCTCTCCCTCTCCTTCCCCCTCTCTCTCCCTCCTCTCTCCCTCCTTCCCTTCTTCCCACCCTCCCTCCCTCTCTCGTCTGTGAGTCTCTGCATTCCCACTGCAAGATTAATTTGTGTGTGTTTGTGTGCATACGTGTGTGTGTGGTATAGATCTACCCCTTTTGAACTGTGAGGTCTCTTTTCCACCCCACCCCCTACCCCAATTCTAGAGAAAGAGGTTAAGTGTCGTCACCCTTTATTTTTAACCGTCTTGCCTGAATCTTCTCCCACCTGGCCGAGTCGCAGCCCCGTTTTATCACCACCTTCGGTTTCTGGTTAGTTCTGAAATGGAGGTGACAAAATTGTAGGTGATTAAATTGTGTAATGAGGCACAAGGCTCCTCTGACACACTATGACGCTATGCCCTAGACTGCCAGGTGCCTTGTGAGTCCTTCCTTCCTTCCTTCCTTCCTTCCTTCCTTCCTTCCTTCCTTCCTTCCTTCCTTTCTTCTCTTCCTCGTCCTCTTCCAACTTCCTTCTCTTCCTCCTTCTCCCTTCCTCTCCGTCCTTTCCCTTTTTCCCTCCTTCCTTCCTTCTTTCTCTTCCTCTTACACCTTCCTTCCTTCTCCCCCTCCCTCCTTCCATCCCTGTCCTTTCGCTTTCCCCTTCCTTCCTTCCTTCTCTTCATCCTCCCCCCTCCTTCCCTGCCTTTCTTTCTTTCTTTCTTTCCCTTTTCCCCCTTTTCCTTCCTTCTCTCCCTCCT
This sequence comes from Pseudonaja textilis, assembly GCF_049901715.1. Classification (NCBI taxonomy): domain Eukaryota; kingdom Metazoa; phylum Chordata; class Lepidosauria; order Squamata; family Elapidae; genus Pseudonaja; species Pseudonaja textilis. The sequence goes on along the minus strand of NC_141999.1, from coordinate 22,862,273 downwards.
TCCTTTCTTCCTCCCTCTCCTCTTCCTTTTCTCTTCCTCTTACATCTTCCTTCTCTCCCTTCTTCCTCCTTCTCCTTTCTCCTTTCCTTCCTCCTACTCTGTCCTTTCCCTTCTTCCCTCTCCTTCCTTCCTTCCTTCCTTCCCTCCCTCCCTCCCTCCTTTCTTTCTCTCTTTTTTTCTTTCTCTTTTTAAATTCTTAGACCTTCTGCGGTTTGACAGCCGACAAGTTTGTGTAGGGTTTCTTTTTTTCCTCTTTTTTTTAAAAAAAGATGTGTTACATGTGAAATTCGCCTGGGATATAAGGCAACTCACTAAAAATGGAACTTTTTTGTCACACCTCTGAGCGTTGCCCACGGCTCCTCAGTTCCCTGAGGAGTGAGTGTGTCTTTATCTTTCAAGCAGTTCTTTGCTGTCATTCTTGGGTTTTTTTTCCCCCCATTGGGGGCAATTTCTTCATTAGAAGAGCAATGTCATGCGCCCCTGGTGGAGATTGACTCTGAGAGAAAGGAGGGACAGCCGGGCTGCAGCTGTGACAACGATAAGAGGACAGACATGCATACGGGAGAGCGCTGGAAACAAAGCATGGAAATATCTCTAGTTTTGTCATTCCTCCCTGAGTTTGTCGTCCTTCCCAGGGTGTGTTATCTGTGGACGTCCTCCAGCCCTTACCTTGCCTGGTTTGTGTTGCTTTTTCCCTTCTTCTTGTAACTGTTTGTGTGGGAGTTTTTTGTCTTCCGTCCAAGATATTCAGAACTGGAAGCAAAGTGGAGGAATAAAAGGGGCTTCACCTGTTTTCTGTGACTGTGTTTGTTTTGTTCTGGGTCATCACAAGCTACTTCTGTTTCTCCTTGAGAAGAGTGATATAGGTAGTCTTCGACGTACGACCAAAATCAAGCCCCAAATGCCCATTGCTAAGGGAGACAGTTGTTAAGTGGTTTGGGCCCCGTTTTACAATCTTTCTTGCCACGGTTGTTAAGTGAATCACTGGGGATGTTAAGTTAGTCCCACGGTTCTTAAGCAAATCCGGCTTCCCCATTGACTTGGCTCCTCAGACGGTCGCAATAGGAGAATCACGGGATACTGCAACCGTCATAAATATGAGTCAATTGCCGAGCGCCTGAACTTCGATCACGTGACCATGGAGATGTCCTAATGGTCATAAGTGTGAAAAATGGTCAAAAGTCACTGTTTCTAGTCCCATCTTTGGCATGAAAACTGGCTGGGTGACTTTGGACCAGTCACCAGGAGAGAGTGAGTTCTAGTCCCGCCTCAGGCATGAAAATCAGTGGGTGACTTTGGACCAATCACCAGGAGGTGGTGAGTTCTAGTCCCGCCTCAGGTATGAAAATCAGTGGGTGACTTTGGACCAGTCACCAGGAGGTGGTGAGTTCTAGTCCCGCCTCAGGTATGAAAATCAGTGGGTGACTTTGGACCAGTCACCAGGAGGTGGTGAGTTCTAGTCCCTCCTCAGGCACGAAAGTCAGTGGGTGACTTTGGGCCAGTCCCTCCCTCTCAGCCCAACCCACCTCACAGGGTTGTTGTGGGGAAAATAGGAGGAAGAAGATCTATATGTTCACCACCTTGAGTTACTTATAAAGCAATAAAAGGCAGGATTTTTTAAAAAAATCCAATAAAACAGATAATAAACTCATTGCTTACTCCATCCTGCTAAGCTATGATGCCCAGTTCTGGTTGTGCCATGATGGCCGCCTGGGAATTTCTGCCCTTTCCCCAACTACTTTCACACAAATATATAAAGCATTTGCTAAGTGCTTTTCAGAGTACTTGGCAAATTCCTCCGCCCTCGTTTAGGATGCTCGCCCCTTTTTCCAGATGAGATAGCAAAATAACACACACCAAATACTCCTTGGTGAGAAGAGCACCATTAAAGGTCTGGGCATCTGCTTTTATTTCTCAACGATTGACAGGTCAATATAAACGTAAGCTTGACCTAGCACAGTGTTTTTTCACAGTGTTTCACAGTGTTTTTTCACTTTTAAAAGAGGTGTGGACCAATTCCCAGAAACCCGCAGCCAGCCTCAATCCCAGCAAGTTGAGGTGTGGACTTCAATTCCCAGAATTCCTCAGCCAGCCTCAATCTTGACAACTTGAGGTCCGGACTTCAACTCCCAGAATTCCTCAGCCAGCTTCAATCTCAGCAACTGGAAGAGGTCTGGATTTCAACTCCCAGAATTCCCCAGCCACCTCTTCCAGTTGCTGAGATTGAGGCTGTCTTGGGAATTCTGGGAGTTGGAGTCCACACCTCTTAGAGTTGCTGAAATTCAGGCTGGTTGGGGGATTCTGGGAGTTGAAGTCCCGGAATCTTGTTGCTGAAATCGAGAAACACCGCTATAAACAAAAGGAAAGCTGCAAGATCACACGCACAGCGACAGTTTCACTTAGCAACTGCTTCTCCTAACGGCCAGGTCGCTGGTTCCAATTGCGGTCACTACAGGAGGACTACCTGTAATTTATTTCTTGCAAGCTGAGAGAACTTAACCTGTGGGTTGGTGACTGAAACCTACAAGGCTGTACTGGAGAAACCAGCATTTCTGGATCTTCAAGTTTGTAATATCTATATATCTAAGTGTAGGAATAAAAGTGGCCGATGATTGGCTGCCACTTTCTGGTTTCCGATGAGATGGAAATCTGATTGGGAAGCAGCTCTAAGAGGCAGGGATTTCAGCAGGACTGGCTGGGGAATTCTGGGAGTTGAAGTCCACACCTCTTAAAGCTGTCCAGCTTGACTGACCTAGACTGACCCACACATGTCAAAAAGAATTTGACAGGGAGTCCTTGACTTAACGGCCACAATTGAACCCCAAATCTCTGTTGATAAATGAGACGTTGGTTGATTTTTTTTACCCCATTTTATGACTTTTTTTTTTAGCCACGGCCATTAAGCGAATCACTGCAATTGTTAAGTCACTCACCTGGTTGTTAAGTGAATCTGGCTTCCCCATTGACTTTGCTTGTCAGAAGGCCACAAAAGTGGAATCACGTGACCTTGATGGCTGCAACTGTCATAAACACGAGTCAGTTGCCAAGCATTTGAATTTTGACCGAAGGACTCCCAAGGATGTTGTAATGGTCATAAGTGTGAACAAATAGGAGCCAGCTGTGTGCAGCAGCAGCCAAAAAAGCCAATCCAATCCTAAGCTGCATTAACAGAGGGATACAATCAAGATCGAAGGAGTTACTAATACCACTCTATAAAGTCTTAGTAAGACCACACCTAGAGCACTGCATCCAGTTTTGGTAACCACATTATAAAAAAGATGTTGAGACTCTAGAAAAAGTGCAGAGAAGAGCAACCATGATGATGAGGGGGACTGGTGGCTAAACCATACAATGAACAGTTGCAGGAACTGGGCCTGGCTAGTCTGGTGAAGAGAAGGACCAGGGGAAACAGGATAGCATCTTCCAATATTTGAGGGGCTGCCCCAGAGAGTAAGAGGGGGGTCAAGCTATTTTCCAAAGCACCTGAAGGCCAGAAGAAATAAAGGATGGAAATTGAACAAGGAGAGATTCAACCTGGAAATAAAGAGGAACTTTCTGACAGTGAGAACAATAAACCCATGGAACAGAAGTTGCCCTCGGAAGTTGTGGGAGCACCATCACTTGAGACTTTCAAGAAGAGACTGGACTGCCATCTGTCAGAAATGGTGTAGGGTCTCCCGCTTGGGCAGCGGGTTGGACTAGATGACCTACAAGGTCATTCCAATTCTGATTATCTGTTCACTGCTTAATAAATCATCATTTAATCATTTCAGCAGAGCTCCGGCTAATTCCCGGGCAATTCAATATAATTAAAATATAGAATCCTCCCTTTCCCCCCCACCCCATTAATGCAGGTCACATTGTGTTTGTTATGGGAAAATCTCCATGACTCTGACAGACGCCTCTGCTGAAACATCCTTTGTTCCCATGGGGCGGTTTCTTGTTTTCATCTGGAATAAACATTCCAGTCTCTCTCTCTCCTCCCCTCATCTGTTTGGCAAGCTGTGAAGCAGTAAAAATGAAAGCAGCCTGAAGACACTTTGAAAGCTTGACATAGTAGCCAAAAATTACGTCACTGAAAAAAAGTGACCGATGACCGTTTTTCACACCTGGGACCGTTGCAGCATCCCCTGTGGTCACCGGATCAAAATTCGGATTCGCTTTTGCAATTGACTCATATTTACGATGGTGGCAATTTTTGCAAATCTGGTTCTCCAACTTTTAGGGGCCTGGATGCTTGGGGAGCAACCAACAGCGACCTTTTAATTCTTGAAACGTTTTCTGCCCCCACCGGGAGCTGAACTAGTTTGGCTGAATCGGGTGGCCTGCGGGTTTTTCCCGCATGGCCCACCTAGTCATCCATCTTCCTCCCGCAAGGCAGAAAATTCTGCTGGAAATTTCCACCAAGCATTCTCTGCTCCGCCAGCGATGTGTTTGCACTGGATTCAAGGGTGCCAAACTCTGGATCTCAAAAACTGCCAGGATGTCAACATCGGCTAATTAGCGTTGACTTTTGCTTCCTTTCCTTCAAAAATATTAAAGAGTTTAAGCCTTAGCAGGCTGTCCTCGAGTTATGACCAAAATGGAACCCAGAATTCCCATCGTAAGGCGAGGCACCCAGGTGACCGGACCTGATTTGACACCTTTTTTGTGTGGTTGTCATTTAAATGTCGTGGCCATTAAGTGAATCAATGTATTCCTATGGGTGCTTTTGCTAGTTATTGGCTGGAAAGGCACAAAACGGGCAGAATGCAGGTTTGCAGGCTGACTCTGCCGACTGCCAGCAGTTTGATCCTGACTGGCTTGAGGTTGACTCAGCCTTCTACTCTTCTGAGGTCGGTAAAATGAGGACCCAGATTGTTGGGGCAATAGGATGACTGTAGTGTAAACCATTTAGAGAGGGCTGGAAAGCATTGAGAAGTGGTATATAAGTCTAAGGGCTATTGCCTTCCTTCCCTCCCTCCCTCCCTCCCTCCCTCCTTCCTTCCTTCCTTCCTTCCTCCCTCCCTCCCTCCCTCCCTTGTGGTTAGAATGCAGTATTGCAGGCCGACTCTGCTCATTGCCAGGAGTGCGATCCTGACCAGCTCAAGGTTGACTCAGCCTTCTGTCCTTCCTTCTGAGGTGGGTAAAATGAGGACCCAGATGGTTGGGGGCAAGAGGCTGACTCTGTAAACTGCTTAGAGAGGGCTGTAAAAGTACCGAGAAGCAGCATATAAATCTATTGCTAATCCTTTTGCTACTAATCCTATTGCTTTGTTAAAGGGATTACAGGATGTACCAGCTTGTAAGTTTTGAGGAAGGGAAATCCATTTCCTAAACAAGTGACTTTAAGAAATCCATGCTGGGGAAATTTCCCAGAAAAATCCTCCACCATGGTTTGGCTTGGGAATCGGTGAATTTTTGAGGGCTCCTGAAAAACTCCAGCCGGGAGTGTGTGGGTGGGGAGGAATTCTTATTTTTGCATTTTAATTCTTCGCACGGGTTGACAAAGGACATCTTCCAGCCAAACCTCCGTTAGGACAATTGCTTTGTTTTTAGTTTTGCATCATGAGTGATTGCAAAACAGGAAAAGGAACTGGTAGGTAAACATGTAAGATACTGGTAACCTTTAGCCTTCAATTCCTGGTTTTTCCAGCTTTGACACTTCAGTGCGGGTTCACGAGACCTCAAAGAAGGAAGAGGTTTCAGGCTCACTCTGCCCACCTGCCGTCTGCCAACTGTTTGAGCCTGACCGGCTCAAGGTTGACTCATCCTTCCATCCTTCCGAGGTCAGTAAAATGAGGACCCAGATTGTTGGGGGCAAGAAGGTGACTCTGTAAACTGCTTAGAGGAGGCCGTAAAGTACTATAAAGTGGTATATAAGTCTAAGTGCTATTGCTATTTTCCTTCCTTCCTTCCTTCCTTCCTTCCTTCCTTCCTTCCTTCCTTGTGGTTAGAATGCAGTATTGCAGACTGACTCTGTTCATTGTCAGCAGTTCGATCCTGACCGGCTCAAGGTCGACTCAGCCTTCCATCCTTCCGAGGTCAGTAAAATGAGGACCCAGATTGTTGGGGGCAAGAAGGTGACTCTGTAAACTGCTTAGAAAGGGCTGGAAAGCACTGAGAAGCGGTATATAAGTCTAAATGCTATGGCTCTTCTTCCTTCCTTCCTTCCTTCCTTCCTTCCTTCCTTCCTTCCTTCCTTCCTTCCTTCCTTCCTTCCTTCCATGTGGTTAGAATGCAGAATTACAGGCTGAATCTGCCCACTGCCAGCAGTTCGATCCTGACCGGCTCAAGGTTGACTCAGCCTTCCATCTTTCCTTCCGAGGTCGGTTAAATGAGGACCCAGATTGTTGGCAACCCTGGGACCCTGCGACCCGTCATAAACACGAGTCCTTTGCCAAGTGCCTGAATTTTAATCACGTGACCATGGGGGGGAGGGGATTGCAACGGCCATAACTGTGAAAAACAGTCCCTTTTTCCCAGTGCTGTTGTAACTGCGAATAGTCACTAAACGAACACTTGTAAATCGAGGACAACCTGCCACGAGAACGCCTGCCTCTTGTCTCTCGGGGTGGCCCTGCTTCTCTGCCGGGAACAGGGTGTCCTTTCATTCAGACTTTTCCTTGAAGCCCTACAGAAAGACAACAGCAAGCGAGGACAAAGAGGTCAGGTTATGATAAAAGGAGAATATTTGTAGCTCAGGGTTGAACTGGGGTGCTCTCTGAGCTTGGTGGTTTCTTTACAGACGTTTCATGACCCAATCAGGTAATGTCATCAGTGCTAGAAGGGAGTGGGGTTGGGGAGGAGGAGGAGGAGGAGGAGGAGGAGGAGGAGGAGGAGGAGGAGGAGGAGGAGGAGGAAGGTCGGACTGTGGCTTCTTGATGTTCTCTGAGCTTGATGGATTTTTTGCAGATGTTTCATGACCCAACTAGGTAACATCATCAGTGCTAGAAGGAGTGGGGTTTGTGGAGGAGGAGGAGGAGGAGGAGGAGGAGGAGGAGGAGGAGGAGGAGGAGGAGGAGGAGGAGGAGGAAGGTCAGACTGTGGCTTCTTGATGTTCTCTGAGCTTGGTGGCTTTTTTTTGCAGACATTTCATGACCCAATTAGGTAACGTCATCAGTGCTACAAAGGAATGGGGTTGGAGGAGGAGGAGGAGGAGGAGGAGGAGGAGGAGGAGGAGGAGGAGGAGGAGGAGGAGGAGGAGGAAAGTCGGACTGTGGGGTCCTTGATGTTCTCTGAGCTTGGGGGTTTTCTTGGAGACATTTCATTACCCAACTAGGTAACATCATCAGCACTAGAAGAGAGAAGGTTCGTTCTCATTCTTTTGAAGTTCAACATTTATAGAAAAAGAAATCTGCTGTTATATCGATCATGATTGGAGCCTTCAGGGTGTTAGCAGAATAACAGAGTTGGAAGGGACCTTGGAGGTCTTCTAGTCGAACCCCTCCTCAGGCAGGAGTCTCTATTACACCATTCCGGATAAGTGGCTGCCCCATCTCTTCTTAAAAACCTCCGAGATACCCGAATAAGTTCCTCAATATCTAAAATATCGAATTTATCAAACCTGAACCGTGGAAAGAAGAGAGTCCACTCCTGGGCAGTGAGCCAAGCCGCGCGTGGGGTGCACTGCCCCGCGTGACAAAACCAGCATAGCAACAGATGCACAACTCCTAAGAAGCCAGCAGGTTGAGTAGGCAGGATGCTGAAAAGATTCTTCCCACGCTGTATGTGGTTAAGAAGACGACTCTGGCTAAGTGGGGAAAGGAAAGCATTTCTAAAAATAAGAAGGAAAACTTGGTTAGGAGTTTTATTTGCAAGCCTGGCTCAGTCTGTGCGGTTTCTGGTGGATAGATAGTTCTCCTCTAAACTATTAAAAGTCAGGTGCTGTATCTAAAAATAAATGCAAGGGGGGCATGGATGGATGGATGGATGGATGGATGGATGGATGGATGGATGATCTGGTAGGTAGATGATAGAGAGAGGGAGGGAGAGAGAACAGGATGGATGGATGGATGGATGGATGGATGGATGGATGGATGGATGGAAGATAGACAAACAGAGAGGAATAGATGGATGTTGGATGGCTGGATAGATGGATAGATAGATAAGTGGATGATAGATTGATAGATATAAATAACAGATATTTAAATAGATAGATAATATAGAAGATACCAGGAGATGATAGATATAGATAACAGATAGATAGACAGACAGATAGACAGACATGATATAGAATAAGTAGATAGAGGAATGGATGGAAAATGGATGAATGGATGATAGAAAGATAGAGGAATGGATGCATGATGATTGATAGATAGATGATAGATAGATAGATAGATAGATAGATAGATAGATAGATAGATAGATAGATAGATAGATAGATAGATAGATAGATAGATAGATAGATAGATAGATAGATAGATAGATAGATAGATAGATAGATAGATATAGATAGATGATAGATACATAGACAGACAGATATAGATAGAATAGATAGATAGATAGATAGATAGATAGATAGATAGATAGATAGATAGAGATATAGATAGATAGATAGATAGATAGATAGATAGATAGATAGATAGATAGATAGATAGAAAGAGATAGATGGACAGAGTGATAGATAGATCGATAGATAGATAGATAGGTAGATAGGTAGATAGATATACGGACAGACAGACAGTCAGTCATAGATTGGTAAAAAGAAAGAAAGAAAGAAAAAGAAAGAAAGAAAGAAAGAGAAAGAAAGAAAGAAAGAAAAGAAAGAAAGAAAGAAAGAAAGAAAGAAAGAGAAAGAAAGAAAGAGATAGAGGTAGATAGATGATAGACACAGATATAGATAGACAGAAATAGATTGGTAGATAGACAAGACAGACATAGATAGATATAGAAATAGATGATAGACAGACAGACAGATATAGATAGGCAGATATAGATTGGTAGATAGATAGATAGATGATGGATGGATGGATAGATAGATGATGGAGTCGGAAGGGACCTTGGAGGTCTTCTAGTCCAACCCCTTGCTCAGGCAGGAAACCCTGTCCCATTCCAGACCAGTGGCTCTTCTTAAAAGCACCCACAAGATGTTCCAGTGATTGACTGCAGAAACAGGCTTGTTTAAACTTGCTGGATTTAACCAGTGTCAGAAATGGTGTAGGGTCTCCTGCTTGGACAGGGGGTTGGACTAGATGACCTACAAGGTCCCGTCCCAACTCTAATAATCTGTCATTATCTGCATAGCTTTCTCACAGGAGTCCTCTCAATTTGGAAAGAGGACTGAACGTGGAATGTTCCTGTTTTCGTCTTGAGTGTTTATTTTTGGAGGAGAAAAGGAGCAGTTGACACCCGAAAGCTTCTTAGGAAATGTTTGTTTTCTTCGCATTTGACTTCGCTTAGCCTCTTAGATCTGGTTTAGTTTGCTTCCATGGCTTCTTGCTGGGACAGAGAACAAAAACTTACTAGAAAATATTTGCTTTTTTAGTACTTGACTGAGCTTGACGTTAAAGGCATATTTAATTTGCTCCTTTTACGGCTTGGGGTTTGCTCAGGGAACTAGATTCTGGCACTCTAAGGACGGGCATTTACCAGCAGGCTGTCCAAGAAGGAGAAAGAGCATCTCTGAGCATATACAGAGGGCTTCCAAGTAAGCCCAAAGGAGTTAGAACTGGAAATGGTTCATAGGTCAATGACCAAAAAAACGAAATCAAGAACCGATTTCGCCCTGTTCTCCCCCTGTTCTAGGAGCTCAGGGACCCGACTCCCTCCCTTCTGGCTCCTTCAGATGTAATCATGAGGACTAGCGCCAGATTCCAACCTGCCAGCTTTAAATGGCTGCTGGATCTTCCTTCGCGGCGCTTGGCGAGCCCCCCCAAGAGATGCTCAGCCCTTCCTGGACCCATCCACGATTCCAGAGAGAGACAATTTCGCTGGGGAGGGGGTCCTGTGTGTACCCCCCCCCCGAATCGGGAGCGCACACGCTGCGCTTCCCTTGCTCCAGAGGCTTGGGCAGCGGGAAGAGGAAGGAAGAAGGAGAAACAGAAGAAGGATAAGAAAAGGGGAAAAGGAGGGAAGGAGATACAGAAGGATAGAGGAGAAAATAGAAGGAGAGGGAGAAGGAGAGGAAGTGGGAAGGAAGGAGGAGGAAGAGGGAAGGAGAGAAAGAAGAGGGAGGGAGAAGGGAGAAGGAAGGAGGGGAAAAGAGAAAAAGGTGAAGGAGATAGAGAAGGATAGAAGAAACAAAGAAAGGAAGAGGAGGAGTGGAAAGAACGGAGGAGGAGAGGAGGGGAGGAAGAAGGAGAACGGGAGGGGGAGAAGAAGGAGAGAGGAAGACAGGAGGACAAAAGGAAATGATAGAGAAGGAGAATCAGAAGATAGAGGAAGAGAAGGAGAGGAGGAAGAGAAAGGGGGGAAGGAGATTGAGAAGGATACAGAAAAGAGGAAAAGGAGAAAGAAAAAGGAGGAAGTGTAGAAAGAAGAAAGGGGAGAAGGAAGATAAAGTGAAAAGGGAAGGAGAGAAGAAGGAGGGGAAAGGGAGGAGTAGAAAGGGAAAAGGGAAGGAGATAGAGGAGGAGAAAGAAGAGGAGAGGAAAAGAAGGAGGAAGAGAAAGAAGAGGAGGAGGAGAGAAGGAAGGAAGGGAGAAGGTGAAAAGGGAAGGAGAGAAAAGGAGGGGAAAGAAGAAAAGGAGGGGGAAGGGAAAGGAGGAGAAAGAAGATGAGAGAGGAAAGAAGGAGGAAGAGAAAGAAGAGGAGGAGGAGAAAGAAGGAAAGGAAGGAAAGGGAAAGGGAAGCAGAAAAAGGGGGGAAAGGGAGGAGAAAAGGGAAAAGGGGGAAGGAGATAGAGGAGGAGAAAGAAGACGAGAGAGGAAAAGGGGAGGAAGAGAAAGAAGAGGAGGAGGAGAAAGAAGGAAAGGAAGGGGAGAAGGCGAAAAGGGGAAGGAGAGAAAAAGGAGGGGAAAGGGAGGAGTAGAAAAGGGAAAAGGGGGAAGGAGATAGAGGAGGAGAAAGAAGACGAGAGAGGAAAAGGGGGAGGAAGAGAAAGAAGAGGAGGAGGAGAAAGAAGGAAAGGAAAGGAAAAGGGGAAGGAGAGAAAAGGAGAAAGGGAGGAGGAGAAAGAAGGAGATAGAGGAGGAGAAAGAAAGAGAGAGGGAAAGGAGGAGGAAGAGAAAGAAGAGGAGGAGGAGAAAGAAGGAAAGGAAGGGAGAAGGTGAAAAGGGAAGGAGAGAAAAAGGAGGGGAAAGGGAGGAGTAGAAAAGGGAAAAGCGGGAAGGAGATAGAGGAGGAGAAAGAAGACGAGAGAGGGAAAGAAGGAGGAAGAGAAAGAAGAAGGAGGAGGAGGAGAGGAGGGGGGGGGACCCGCACGGCGCAACCTCCCCGATTCTCCCAGGGATTCAGGTGAGCTCCACCCTCGCTTCTCCCTTTTTCCACTTCCCTCCGCGCGTCGTCGCGCTCACAAGGCAGCCGGCCAGCCCAGCGCCGGAGCCAGGTATGCCGGCCCTGCCCGGAGGGGCTCCTAGGATTCAAGGCAGGTGGGCGAGGAGGACCTGGGGGGCTGGAATCCCCCACCCGCCCCACCCACTATGTAAGTCTGGGGGGGCTTGAACCCGGTGGGGGCAGGGGGCAGGTTTCTACTCTGTTCCTCCAGGAAAGACCCCTCCCCAATCCCGGAGTCCAAAGGAAGGCTTTGGCTTTCCTTGGGGTCTTTTTTGGGGTGTGTGTGTGTTCAGCCTGAAGACCCTTCATGGGTGGGTTGGGGGGTGGATGGGGGGGCTTGGAAGGGGAAAAAGAAGAAGCCAACAATCTGCATAGAGTTATTTGGGATTTGTGGGTGCCCCAGACTCGTGACTTGATCTGGTCTATCAAGAAGCCCCCCAAGAATCAAGAATATTGAGGCGATGCTGGGAACGCGATGAAGAACTCTTAGAAATTATTTCAATCGCTAGCTGGCTATCCCGTCCTTTTCGCGAGGAAACGATGTGGTGGGGCTTAGTTTTTTTGGGGGAGGAAAGTAAGGAGGAGAAAATTCTGCCTCTGCTTACCAGCCTCCATCGGTAGTCATCTGGCTAGAGTCCTGTCGGTGTGGGAGAGAGTTGAGGGCTGTTTGGAAACGGAAGCAGCAGCGTTTGCTGTGTGAGCAAGAAGGAGACAGCAAGGAGCCTGGGGCATGGCTGAGCTCCCCGGCCGTGGGAACAGGTTTCTTTTCAGGTGAGGAGTGAGAGAGCTGGGGCTGTTTGGAAACAGAAATAGTATTTGCTGTGTGAGCAAGAAGGAGACAGCATGGAGCCTGGGCGTGGCTTAGCTCAACTGCAGTTGGAACAGGTTTCTTTTCAGGTGAGGAGTGAGAGAGCTGGGGGCTGTTTGGAAACTGAAACAGTATTTGCCGTGTGAGCAAGAAGGAGACAGCATGGAGCCTGGGCGTGGCTTAGCTCAACTGCAGTTGGAACAGATTTCTTTTCAGGTGAGGAGTGAGAGAGAGTTGAGGGCTGTTTGAAAACAGAGAGTATTTGATGTGTGAGCAAGGAGACAGCAAGGAGCCTGGGCGTGGCTTAGCTCAACTGTTCTATACTAAAGCTGTTTGTGCTGTGAAACCGAAACTCCTCTCCTCTGCTTGTGTTTTGCATTTGGAAGAGATTTCTTTTCAGGTGGGGAGGGGGAGTAGAACCCCTTAGCATCAGAGTATGTTAATAATAATAATATAGGAAATATTAATGCTCCGATGGTCGTTTGGAAAAATCCTTTCTTAGTGAGCCCCTAGAAGCCAAGAGGAACATACGGGCTGAATTTTAAGTGTTTCAAAGATATTTCAGGCTCCGTAGAGGCTTCTCCTTCTGACCTTTGAGGGGGTCCAAGATATTATCTTGGATAATATCTTCCTGGGTTAATATCTTCCTGAGTTTAGATAATATCTTCCTGAGTTTCTTAGGAGGGCGAAGAAGGTTTGCCAAGTCTTCCTCCATGGGAGAGAAATGCAATGAAAACCGGCTTCGAAGTGGTTTTTTTTCCCCCATTGCTCCAAGTTCTTTCCCCCACAAAAGGCCATCACTGCACCGGAGGAAGGTATGGCCCGTTTAACGTCCTATTTTATCCCTTGTCAGAGGCCCGGAGTTACCTGCATAAGGGAGTAAAAAAAATGGGATAAACAAATAAAGCAGAATATTGGTAGGTCAGGGTTGAACTGGGGGCTCCTCGGGTTTGATGGTTTTCGTGCAGACGTTTCGTTATCCAGCTAGGTTACATCATCAGTATCAGGAGAAATAAAATGGGGAGACCTTCCTTTTTGTCCACGCAGGTGAAACGCGGGCCTCCTAAAGATTTTTTTTGGGGGGAGGCGGGGTGCATGAAAGGAGCCCTTTTCACCCCTCTCTAGCCCGGCCTCTCGGGGTGGGGGTTCAAAGCGGTTGCGTTTCCCCCGGCTGCCTCTTCCGCTGGCTGGAAGGATTCCCACGCAGTGCCGGGAATCTGTTGTGTCACGTCCCCTTTTCCTGTTCTCTCTGGCAGTTCGTTAAGGGACCGTTTGAAGTTACAACGGCACTGAAAACAGCGACCTTTTTATCCTTTTTCAAGCTTATGGCTGACAGTCGCGGGCCTCCCCATGGTCCCCGGTCAAAATTCAGACGCTCAGCAACTGGTTTGGTTGTGTTGTCCTGGGCTCACCTGGCCCCCTTTTGTGACCTCCCTTCCTTCCTACCTCTGTTCTTGTTTTCTTCCTTCTTCCTCCCTCTGTTCTTTTCCCCTTCCTTCTTCCTTCTTCCCCCATTCTCTTTCTTCCCCTCTCTTCTCTCTCCCTCCCTCCTCCGTCTTCTTGTTCCTTCTTTTTTCCTTCCTTTTCCCCTATTCTCTATCCCCCCCTCTGTTCTTGTTCTCCTTCCTTCTTCCACATTCTCTCTCTCTCCCTCCTCTTCTTGTTCCCCTTCCTTCTTTCCTTCCTGCCTTCTTCCCCCATTCTTTCCCCATTCTCTCTCCCTCCCTCTTCTTGTTCCCCTTCCTTCCTTCTTTCCTTCCTTCCTTCTTCCCCATTCTCTCTCTCCCTCCATTTATTCTTGTTCCCCTTCCTTCTTTCCTTCCTTTCCCCATTCTCTCTCTCTCCCCCTCCTCTTCTTGTTCCCCTTCCTTCTTTCCTTCCTGCCTTCTTCCCCCATTCTTTCCCCATTCTCTCTCCCTCCTCTTCTCCCTCCTCCTTCCTTCTTGTTCCTTCCTTCCTTCCTTCCTTCCTTCCTTCCTTCCTTCCTTCCTTCCTTCCTTCCTTCCTTCCCCCATTCTCTCTCCCTCCCTCTTCTTGTTCCCCTTCCTTCCTTCTTTCCTTCCTTCCTTCTTCCCCATTCTCTCTCTCCCTCCATTTATTCTTGTTCCCCTTCCTTCTTTCCTTCCTTTCCCCCATTCTGTCTCCCCCTCCCTCCAAAGTCTAACAAGACCCACTTCCAGAAAGATTGCCTGGCTTCTTCTGGGTTGTTCTCCAGACAGAAGTAAACATGTGTTGCTAACTTAACCACGGCAGAGATCCACTTAACATTCTCCGGCCAGAAGCGTCGTAAAATGGTGGGAAGCTCCCTCAGCGAATGTTTCACTTTGCATCTGAAATGTTGGGCTCCGTTGTGGTCCGACTTCAAGGACTGCCTTGTACTTGCAGCCGTAATGGCCCAGAAGGACCCACGCTAATGCACTCCGGCTTGTTGTTTTCGTTCCGAGATGGATTTCGTTCCCGTGCCAAGGAACGAGAAGCAAAACAGGGCCAAGTCCCACCAGACTGGGAAATGACTTCACACAGAGGCACTTAGCAAACCCCAGAACATTTCTCAGGCTTTGGTTCAGCCACCACTTTCCTTTCTCCATTAACCTGGGAGGCATCGGTCCTTTTTTAAAAAACGTTGGTCTCGCTCTCTGGAAAAAAATATATACGCATACATACATACATATGTTTTCTTAAGTTTTTGCAGGTACTTACATGTATGTTATTCATCTTTGTTCGGGTATTTTCCCACGAGATAGATAGATAGATAGATAGATAGATAGATAGATAGATAGATATAGATAGATACACACACACACACACACACACACACACACGGCTTTCTTAGGAGGTGCTTTTAGCCAGGCCAGGCCAGGTTGTGTTTCTCAATGCTGCATACCAGGACAGAAGGGGAACCTGCTGATAGGCGGTGGGGTAACTTTGGGATTTGGGATGAGCGAGTGGGCAAATCCAGGAATGATAAGGGTTTGGTGGCTGTGATGGGCTTGGCCTGCTCGGGTATAGACAGGTAGTCCTCCATTAAGAAGCATTTGTTTAATGACCGGTTGAAGTTACAACAGCAGGGGAAAAAGTCACTTGTGCCCTTCCTTCCTCCTTGCCTCTGTTCTTGTTCTCCTTCCTTCCTCCCCTTCCTTTCCTTCCTTCCTTCCTTCCTCCCTTCCCTCCCTTTCATTCCTTCCATCCTTCCTTCCTTCCTTCCCTTCCTTCCTTCTTTCTTTCCTTCCTTCCTTCCTTCCTTCCTTCCTTCCTTCCTTCCTTCCTTTCTTTCTTTCTTTCTTTCTTTCTTTCTTATCTTCCCTCCCTCCCTCCTGTTTTTGTTCTCCTCCCTTCCTTTCTCTCTCCCACACCTCCCTGCCTCTGTTCTTTTCTTCCTTCCTTCTTTTCCCTATCCATCCATCCATCCTTCCTTCCTTCTTCCTTCCTTCCCTATCCAGCCTTCCTTCCTTCCTTCCTTCCTTCCTTCCTTCCTTCCTTCCTTCCTTCCTTCCTTCCTTCCTTCCTTCCTTCCTTCCTTCCTTCCTTCCTTCCTCCCTTCCCTTCCTTCCATCCTTCTTCCTCCCTTCCTTCCTTCCTTCCTTCCTTCCTTCCTTCCTTCCTTCCTTCCTTCCTTCCTCCCTTCCCTTCCTTCCTTTCCTTCCTTTCTTCCTTCTCTCTCCTCCTGTTCCATCCATCCATCCTTCCTTCTTTCCTTCCTTCCTCATCCATCCATCCTTCCTTCTTTCCTTCCTTCCCTATCCTTCCTTCCTTCCCTATCCTTCCTTCCTTCCTTCCTTCCTTCCTTCCATCCATCCATCCATCCAAAGTCCAACAGACTCATTTACAGAAATATTAGCTGGCTTCTGGTTGTTCTCCAGACAGTTCCAAAGTTCTTTTCAATTTGACCTGCTATTTTATTTATGTCCAGGAAAGATATCAGCTGGCCATAAACTTCTCCCACTGGCACATTCCTTTCCCAAAAAAGCTCCCCTGATAGGATGGTGTTTGTTTTTTTCCTTTACGCCTGCCTGTCAGATGCTTCTGGGCTCACCTCCCACCATCCTGGCACCGCATCCCATCAGATACCAGCCTTTAGAATTGGCAGCCTGGGATGCCCTTGTGAGGCTGGCTCCATCCAAGCACCCTCTGGGGGGACTTTTCAGATAAGCTGGGGTGGTTCTGTTTTTGGAGAAATATGTCTAGTTCTTGGAGGTGGTGGAGAGGAGACGCAGCTAATAATCCTTGACTTACAACTGTAATTGACCCTAGAATTGTGGTTATAAGTTGTGTCAGCCGTTAAGCATGTTATTACATCACCGTGTCCAATTTTACCAAAAAATTTTTTGCAGCAGTTGTTAAAGGAACACCAGAGTCATTAAGCAAATCCATTGTCCACGATATGTTTTATTTGCCAGAAATTGGTACTAAACACCCGTTTCTAGCAAAAAATACAAACAAACCACTATTACAAATTGTGGCCCTTTTAAATACAAACCGGTTACCAAACACAACCTGCAATCACCTAGTTTTGTCCCCTGAATAGAATAACAGGGTTGGAAGGGACCTTGTAGGTCATCTAGTCCAACCCCCCCTCCCAAGCGGGAGACCCTACATCATTTCTGACAGATGGCAGTCCAGTCTCTTCTTGAAAGCCTCCAGGGATGAAGCTCCCACAACTTCTGAGGGCAACTTCTGTTCCATGGGTTGATTGTTCTCCCTGTCAGAAAATGTCTCCTTATTTCCAGGTTGAATCTCTCCTTGATCGGTTTCTACCTCAGATCTGACACCCAATCATCCCTGGCCATCAAGATGTAGAATCTGACTTGTAAAACACAGGTAGGCTTTGCGCCCCAAACTTCCTTCGCTAAGCAAGATGAAGTGAGTTTTGCTCCATTTACAAATCACTGTGCAGTTACTAAGTGAATCACAAGGTCCTTGAGTGAATCTGGAAAACTGGCATAAGTACATGCCAGTTGCCAAGCGCCCAAATTTTGATCACATAACCCCGGGATGCTGCAACGGTCATACGTGTGAAAAATGGTCATATGTCACTTTTTTCAGTGCTGTTATAGTTTGGTCACTAAACCAGTGGTTGTAAGTGGAGAACCACCTGTACCATTTTTGGCATCTATCATAACCTCAAATGATCACTAACCTCTTTGGAGAACATGAATGATGACACCCAGCCCCTGAATGTGCTTCATTGGAGAATCTGATTTATGACATACCCGGGAGGGAGCGGGGAAAACAGCATCACAGGGGACTGTAAATTAAGTATGCCAGAGTTGGCTTCATTTAGGTCAATGCTGACATGTTGCTCCTAATAAATATTTTGACTTTTTTTGAAGCTTGGCTCGAGGCTCATGATTTAATTAGGGCAATCGCCGGAACCCTGTCACTAGGATATAACAATCTGGCCAGTCTGAATATTTTTTGGTGCATTCGGGAAGACTTAAGCCAGTCTGCGCCATGTCCCTGTCGGAATCTGACTCAGAGGGGGAGGCTGAGCAGCTGACAGGGAGTGGGAGTGTGGCTCCATTGGCTGTGGAAGAAATTGGGGAGGGGCAAAGTCTGGCTGGGCAGAGCAGGAGAGAGGTAGAGCAAGAGAGAGGGAATTTGGAGGAAGACCCAGGCCCGCCCCCTCTTCATCCTAGGGCACGCAGGGAGGAATGGAGAAGAGAGCAACGTGGGTTGCATGGCTTACGGGGGAGGAAAGGGCCCTGATTCCTTTCATTAGCCACACCTGGGAAGAGAGTTTAAAAGAGATGCGTCAGCTGGGAACAAACGTGAGCTTATCTTGTGTTTGCTTTGGTTATCTGCCTTCCTGGCATCCTCTCAACTGTGTGTGTTTTGCCATGTTTTCAAGTCTGAAATTCCTTCTCCTGCCCTGTCAAGTTAATTACTTCAGTTTAATTTGTTTGGATTTTTAGTCACAGTCTGTATGTACTTTGTTTTGGACTGAATTTCCTCCTCTTCAAAGCTGTTCCTGGGAGAGCTTTTCTCCAGCCAGACGGTAACCTGGACATTGGGGGCAAAGTTGGAGATAATAAAAGGACTCTTCTTGCTCATTTAACTGGGTTGTTTTTGTGCCACGCCCCTTTGGGTCATCACAGTCTGCCTGTTTTTCTTTCGGCCTGGAAAAGGAGGTGGCCGGCATAAAAAAACTAAAGAAATAAAACGTGAGAGAGGATCATCATTTGAAAAGTTTCCTGCCCGAGCAGGGGGTTGGACTAGAAGACCTTTGAGGTCCCTTTCAGCTCTGATATTCGGAGGGGGGGGGAACCACACTTGTGTAAACTGTGTTTGCTTGGAGGATCTGAAAAGAAGCTCAGTCAGCAACCGGTTCTCAGGATTAATAAATAAATAAAAGCCCGCGGGTGAAGGGAAAAGACATTTTTTACGGCCAGATTTTTTTTTGATAAGGCTCATGGTTTTGTTTTTGGGGGTGGGGGGCAGAATTTTGTCTACCTCTATAAATGGGTACAATTCAAGCTTTTATCTGTTCAGAGGACAGATCAACTCTGTTGCCGGTCGGGCAGAGCAACCTGTATTCTGGGTTTATTAAGCAGGGGGCAGGTCGTAATTATTTGGCTCTTATTTGAGGGGTATCTCAGCCCCAAAGGTACATTAGCACAGGGGTCACCAACCTTTTGGACCTCAGGGACCCCCAAACTCATAATTTTAAATCCCGTGGACCAGAGACCCTGGGAAAATCCCCCCAAAAAGTCTGCAGGAAAATTCCCCACCCTGTTTTCCTACCGATCAATTGTTCTTTATTTGGGATCGCAGCTCCATTCTCAGGGGGAGAGAGAGACTTTTGGCTTCATGCAAGGAAAGCAGCAGAAGCAGCAGAAGTCTTTCTTTCTCTCCCCCAAACTCCTCCAGAAATGAGTCTTTGTGAAACTTGTCGCACCAGCGAAGCCTCTTAGAGCAGGAGGCCTTGCAGGGTCCCAAAGACTCATTTCTGGCGGAGTTTGGGGGAGAGAAAGAAAGACTTCTGCTGCTTTCCTTGCCTGCAGCCAAAAGCAGAAGAAGAAAGAAGCAGGCCAGCCGCGTGGGGCAAGTCGGGCAAGTTCCTCCCCTCCACCCTTCCCCCCCTCCCCTCACTACCTCGTGTTGTTTGCAATGCAAGCATTGTGTTCTTGCGGGCCATGTGGACAACACAACCTTGTGTTCCTGCACAGCCTGGATTAATTGCTTTGGGGGGTGACATTTCTCTGCGGACCATCAACATTTTCTCGCAGACCGCCAGTGGTCCCGGCCCACTGGTTGTTGACCACTGCATTAGAGAGCATCAATACGTGACATGGTTGAGACAAAGAAAACGGGCGGCTTGTCTTCCAGCAAAAAGTGGAGGCCCTCTTTGTTCAGGGAGAGCTTCCTTTAGTAACAGTTCTCAGTTGCAAAGGGTGAGGAAGGAGTAACTGTTCAACCAAACCCTCGCGTTGACGGCTGTCATAGGTCTGTAGAAAGGCGTCTGTCAACCTCAGTCCCTGGAACAGGTTTGGATTTTTGACTCCCAGAATTCCTCAGCCATCTCTCCCAATTGTTGAGATTTGGGCTGGTTAGGGGATGCTGGGAGTTGGAGTCCACATGTCTTCAGGTTGCTGAGATGGAGGGTGGCTGGGGAATTCTGGGAGTTGGAGGCCACACGTCTTCCAGTTGTTAAGATGGAGGCTGGCTGGGGAATTCTGGGAGTTGCAGGCCACAGTTCTTCCAGTTGTTAAGATGGAGGCTGGCTGGGGAATTCTGGGAGTTGGAGGCCACACTTCTCCCAGTTGTTAAGATGGAGGCTGGCTGGGGAATTCTGGGAGTTGGAGGCCACACGTCTTCCAGTTGTTAAGATGGAGGCTGGCTGGGGAATTCTGGGAGTTGCAGGCCACAGTTCTTCCAGTTGTTAAGATGGAGGCTGGCTGGGGAATTCTGGGAGTTGCAGTCCACACTTCTTCCAGTTGTTAAGATGGAGGCTGGCTGGGGAATTCTGGGAGTTGCAGTCCACACTTCTTCCAGTTGTTAAGATGGAGGCTGGCTGGGGAATTCTGGGAGTTGCAGTCCACACTTCTTCCAGTTGCTGAGATTGACAAACATCGCTGTAAAAGGGAAGGAAGATCATATAAGCACAGTGGCAGTTTCACTTAGCAACTGCTTCGCTTAATGGCCACGTTGCTGGTCCAGATTGCGGTCGTTGAAAAAGGAATACTTGCGAGCTGAGAGAGGTTTCCGGCTGAAAGTTTCAGGGCTGCTCACAAAAAAAACCTCCAACTTTTCCAGTTATGTTTGTCTAGCTGGGTCTATGCTTGGAAATCAAAGAGACCAATAATTGGATATCTCATTCTGGCTTCTGGGGCAGACTTTCTCCCAAATTGGAGAAAAGGAAGAAATCTTACTGGGGAAAAAGAGCCATTTTAGGAAAATTGACAGCTAGTCCTTGACTTACGACCACAACTGATCCCAACATTTATGTCGCTAAGTAAGACATTTGCTGAGTGACTTTTGCCCCGTTTTTATGACCTTTCTTGTCGCATTTTGTTATCGGAATCCCTGTAGTTGTTAAATCAGTAACATTGTTGTTAAGTCACTTTTTTTCGGTGCCGTTGTAACCTCCGAGGCCACTAAACGAACCATTGTAAGTTGGAGACTCCCTGTATTTTCAATTTGCTCTTTCAAATGTATTTGCCAATAATTCACCAGGCGCCTTCACCTGTTTGAAAAGCCTAGTTTTAAAATCTGTGCCAGTCCGGTGCCATGTTAGCACAGGTAGGAGGAAGCCAGTCACCTTGGAATTGGCAACATGAAATTTTAACGACCTACTCACAGGTGTTAAGGTACAATTCCAGATAATTGTTTTCTCCACAACTGGTTCATCGTCTCGCTTTTGCAAAACCTTCTGGCCAAGCCTGATGTCTTGCCCTGGAGGAGGAAGGTAAACAGCTGACAGGGAGTGAGAGTGTGGATCCCTTGGCTGTGAAAGAAACTGGGGAAGGACAAAGTCCAGCTGGGCAAAGCAGGGGAGAGGTAGAACAAGGGAGAGGGAATTCAATGAGGAAGACCCAGGCCTACCCCCTCTTCATCCTAGGGCACACAGAGAGGAACGGAGAAGAGAGCAACATGGGTTGCGTGGCTTATGGGGGAGGAAAGGGCCCCGATTCCCTTCATTAGCTGCAGCTGAGAACACAGTCTATAAAAGAGGAAGCTGCGCACACAGAGTTGTTGGGAGCCAACGTGAATTTATCTTGTATCGTAGTGGCTTATCTGGGTTCCTGGCGTCTTCCCAACTGTGTGAGTTTTGCTGTGCTTTCAAGTCTGCCATTCCTTCTCCTGCCCTGTCAGATTAATTACTTCAGTTTGGTTTGTTTGGATTTTAAATTACAGCTCCTGTGTACCTTGTTTTGGACTGAATGTTCTCCACTCAAAGGCTGTTCTTGGGAGAGATTTTCTCCAGCCAGAAAGTAACCTGGACACTGGGGGAAAAGTTGGAAATAATAAAGGGACTCTTATTGCTTATTTGACTGTGTTGTTTGTGCCACATCCCTGATCATCGCACCTGAATCAATGGAGGCTGAGGACCACCACAGTGGTGGAGAAGTTTTGATCAACTTTGGAGAAGAGCTAATCTTGTCCAAGAGGGGGGTTAAAAAAAGCTGCATTTGAGACAAATAAGACATAAGAATTTATTTGTCATTACACTCGCAAGCGGGTGCAACGAAATGAGGTTTCATTAAGAATATTTTAATGCCTTCTTTAAGACAGGCTTCTTGCTTACATAACCCTTACATAGCAAGAAACTTGGTGTAAGAGGCCATTAGAATATTCTTCCTGTTACGACATCCTGCATTTAATGACCACATTTGGGGTGGAGAGAGACAGTAAGGAGGTGTAATGGGATAGCAGGTTGTTTGCAAGCTCTTCAGCCTTCTCTGAAAATCAATTTTATGGGCTAAGCAGCAATGTTAGAGAAAAGAAGAATTAAGGGGGACATAATTCCAGTATTTGAGGGGCTGCCCCAAAGAAAAGGGGGTCCGTTTATTTTCCAAAGCACCAGAAAGGCAGGACAAGAAACAACGGATGGAAACTAATCCAGGAGAGAAGCAATCTGGAATTAAGGAGAAACTTCCTAACAGTGAGGACAACTAACCAGTGGAACAACTTGCCTCTAGAAGTTGTGAATGCTCCAACACTGGAAGGTTTTAAGAAGAGACTAGATAGTCACTTGTCTGAAATAGTATAGGTTCTCCTGCTTGAGCAAGGGGCTGGACTAGAAGACCTCCAAGGTCCCCCCCAGCTCGTTCTATTCTATTCCCAGAATTCCCCAGGCAACTGGTGTGTATTTATGAGGGTTGCATAATCCTGGGGTTATGGGGTCACCGTTTGCAACCCTCCCAGCTGGTTCCCAACCATCCAAGGCAATGGGGAAAGCCCGATTTGTTTAGGGACAGAATTATTTGCTTAAGAACTACAGCGATTCACTTAACAACTGAGGCAAGATTGTCATCATATGGAGAAAACCCGCTCCCTGTCAGCTGTTCGTCTTCCTCCTCGGATTCAGACTCCGACAGGGGCATGACAGGGAGCTATGCTGTTTTTTTTAGCTCAGCTGAGGCGCGGCACGAATCAGCTGAGCGAAAAAAAATCCAAGGGAATATAGGAGAGGTAACGGTGGGGGCAAGTGGGTGGGCCCAGCCAGAGGTGGTATTCTGCCGGTTCTCCAGACCAGTGGTCGCCAACTGGTGGGCCAAGGACCACTGGTGGTCCGCGAGAAAATTTTGGTGTCCACAAATTTCCCCCCAAAGCAATTAATCCAGGCTGCGCGGGAACACAAGGCTGCACCGCCCACGAGGTCCACGCACCCACTGG
The DNA here is from genome assembly GCF_049901715.1 of Pseudonaja textilis. Classification (NCBI taxonomy): domain Eukaryota; kingdom Metazoa; phylum Chordata; class Lepidosauria; order Squamata; family Elapidae; genus Pseudonaja; species Pseudonaja textilis. The sequence continues at coordinate 22,839,214 of NC_141999.1, read as the reverse complement.
CCCCCACCGTTCGGCTAAGCGCAAACCTTACCTTGAGTAGAGCCACACGAACTGGAACTGGAAGGTAAGACCAACGGCGGGGAAGAGAAATCCGCCCCAGGGTGGCTTGCTGACGTTGGTGGGAAAGTCGGTCCCATATTCCGGAGCTGCAGGAGTCACAGGACCGGCCCTTTGGTCATCCCGGAGCAGCTCCTCCAGTCTATGGCAGGCCGGTGCACCCGGTTGGAGGAGCAGCTACTCCGGGGTGTCCAAAGGGCCAGTCCTGTGACTCCTGCAGCTCCGGAATATGGGACCAACTTTCCCACCAACGTCAGCAAGCCACCATCAGTCAAAATTCATATTAGTGGTCTGTGGGATTTAAAATTATGGGTTTGGTGGTCCCTGAGGTCCAAAAGGTTGGCTATCCCTGCTCCGGACTACTCAACATTTCTGCTACTCCTATGCCAGAACCAGTCCAAACCGGCTAAATACCACCTCTGACCCAGTTGTGTGAACCCAGTTGTAACAGTAACACGAATCTCATTATCTGCTTTTCTTTTCTCTTTGCATGCCGGCTACTTGTTCTCCGCTACCAGGAGGAGAAAAATGAATATTTCCCGGTGCCTCTCAATTGCCACAGCATTACTAACCCTGGTGGCTCTCAAGGCCTACATCGAATGGACGGCCGAGAAGGAGGAACGATACCCCGTGCCCCGTGCTGTTCGTTGGGAAGGTGGCTTCATCACCCCCATCCAGCCTTTCAAGGATATCTCTCCGGCCTTCATCTTCCATCACTTTAACGCCTCCTTGCAACAATTCCGCCACAGCATCCCGCGGGCAAAAGCTTACTGGAACGATAAGCAGTACAAAAACTTCCGGGCGTTAGAAGAAGGTTCGGCGGTCAATGCTTCCCGGAATAAATGCCCCAGCGCCGACGTGGAGGAACTGGCCACCAAGATCAAACACTTCAACTCGTATCCGGAGCTTTATAAGAATTTCATCCTCTACGGGGACTGCAGGAATTATTCCCTCCTGATCAACGAACCCCGTAAGTGTGCCGAGACGAAGAATAACACCTTCCTGCTCTTGGCCATCAAATCCGTGCCGGGCAATTTTGCCGCCCGCCAAGCCGTGCGGGACACTTGGGGGCAAGAAGGAGAGCCCGGCGGGCTGGCCGTCCGCACTGTTTTCTTGCTGGGCACGGCGGAGGGGCAGTTCGGGCCCCGCCTGCAACACTTGGTCCATTTCGAGAGCCGGAGCTTTGGCGACATCTTGATGTGGGATTTTGAGGACACTTTCTTCAACCTGACCCTGAAGGATTCCCTTTTCCTGCGCTGGACGCTGGACTATTGCCAGGGCGTCCGTTTCATTCTCAAGGGGGACGACGACGTATTCATCAACACCCCAAAAGTCTTGGGGTACCTGAGCTCGGTGGACGCTAACAAGCCCCTCTACATGGGGCAGGTGATGTCCAATGCTTCGCCCTTCCGGGTCCATCGGAGTAAATACTATGTGCCAGAGTCGTTTTACGTGGGGCCCTATCCTGCTTATGCGGGAGGTGGGGGCTACATAATCTCCGGACCCCTAGCCTCGTTGCTCCTCCTCATTTCTCAGTTCGTGGCCTTCTACCCCATCGACGACGTTTACACGGGGCTGTGCTTCCAAGCCCTGGGCATTCCTCCTCAGCCCCACGCCGGCTTCATGACCTTCGATATCGCCGAGAAGGACCGGGAAGACCCTTGCGTGCACAGCCAGCTGCTCTTGGTCCATCGGCGCAGCCCCCAGCAGACCCTCCACCTCTGGAAGCAAATCAACGATCCAAATCTCCGATGCGGACAGGAGGCATCGAAGCCCCAACCGCAGAAGCCGCCGGGATTCTGATGGAACTGAGGAACGGATGACGTGGGGTTTTTTCCGTCCTCTGGCCTGCAGTGGGGAGAGGCTCAGGCCCAAAATCTCATCAGAGTATTTCAAAGGGGACACCCTCCCCCACAACTTTTAGCGTGCTTTTGAAGGGCAGGAGCTGGGAATGTTCACCCCCTTGGGGCCTGGTCAACGTGGCTGCCATCGGCCTCTTCTTAAAATCCCTGTTTGTCTTTCTGGAGATACCCTGGTAGAAGGCAGAGCCATACCAAGAGTTCAGGAAACGCTGTTTACAGATCTAAGAACCATCCTTATTTTTCTACCAGGCTGGTTGGAAAAGGGACACAGCCTCTACCTGGCCTTACCTGAGAATGCCAGGGCTTCAAGTTTGCTTCCCTCACCTGGTGCCCTCCCAATTGGCCAGCAAAAGCTGGATTTCTAAGAGGAACCTTCCTCCACATCTGGAGGCTACTCAGAGAGCCAACCTGACCTGCCTGGATTGCAGAAGGTGAAGTATTGTCCACAAGTGTTTTATTTTGTTTTATTTTTTTTCCTTTGGGGCCCGAATGCTTGGGAGCCAATGCCTCCCTCCCACAGTTGGATAAACCAAGAAACCGAGGCACGAAGCCAAGCCTTAATAACCACGGAGCGCTTCATGCAACGTGGCAGAAGAAAAGTGGAAATAAGGTTATCATCGGAAGTGAGGATAGCCGTGGTGGCACAGTGGCGAGAATGTAGCATTGCAGGCTAACTCTGCTGATTGCCAGAAGTTTGATCCTGACCGGCTCAAGATTGACTCAGCCTTCTGTCCTTCTGAGGTGGATAAAATGAGGACCCAGATTGTCAGGGGGCGAAATGCTACCGGGGATGTAATTTGGACCCTAGGATAGTTTTGGTGCCCGATAGGATCTCCTTCTCCGTTCCACCGATCCTTATGCCTTTGGACTCCTTGACCATTTCTGTATCCTCATCTCTAGCAAAATTCATGCACTTTAAAATGTCCAGACCCGTATTATCCTTCACCTGTCAAGAGGTAATGGTCAGGTTTTGCAAGTCTGAGACATGAATCCGTAAATTGGTCAGAAAACTTCAACACTTCTCGAAATGCACTTGCTGTGTCGGGCCCATCCAGGTGAGAATATCTTCTACTCCAAGCCCCTGAAAGGATTTGAGATAGACAAATATGTATATATATATATATCTCCTTTCCAGAAGAATTACAGGATTGAGGACTTGCAAACGTCAAACTGTTTCCGTCAGCTGCCACTTATGCTACGATGCAGGTGCTAAGGGAGAGAGAGAGTGGGGGACAAAATGTATTCCTTTAATGAGCCTTGTCCTAGGAGACCCTCCATTTAGTTGACTCTCTAAATCTTGGAGAGGTCTGCAAAAGCACCGCGTGAAGCGATAGCGAAGCCTAAGGGCCCTTGCTATTGCTGATGGTTTAGGGCAGGGGTGTCAAACTCAAATTCCAGGGGCCTGATCTGGCCTGCAGGGTGCTTAGATCTGATCCGCAGTGAAATTACAGTTAACAGATAATCGGAGTTGGAAGGGACCTTGTAGGTCATCAAGTCCAACCCCCCGCCCAAGCGGGAGACCCTACACCATTTCTGACAGATGGCAGTCCAATCTTTTCTTGGAAGTCTTAAGTGATCCTGCTCCCATAACTTCCGAGGGCAACTTCTGTTCCATGGGTTGATTGTTCTGTCAGAAAGGTTCTCCTTATTTCCAGGTTGAATCTCTCCTTGATCAGTTTCCCATTCATTATTCCTCTTCTGGCCTTCAGGTGCTTTAAAAAATAGTTTGACCCCTTCCTCCTCTCTGGGGCAGCCCCTCAAATATTGGAAGGCTGCTCTCCTGTCTCCCCTGGTCCTTCTCTTCACCTGACTAGCCAGGCCCAGTTCCTGCAACCGTCCATCGTATGTTTTGGCTTCCAGTCCCCTCATCATCCTGGTTGCTCTTCTCTGCACTTTTTCTAGAGTCTCAACATCTTTTTTATAATGTGGTGTCCAAAAATTGAGTTTGACACCCCTGGTTTAAAGAGAGCTCAGTTGCTTTTGACTTGACCAAATGGGGTGGGGGGGAATGGGATGCCCCAGCTTCTCCTGCCCACGCTGTAACCACCTCCTGCTGTAATAAAAACGTGACTCGGGTACCATCAGTCTTGGAGAATGTCGACTGGCGATTTGTGTGAACAGGTGTTTCGGGGGAAATGTCGGGCTTGGATCTTGAAAGCAGCAGGTTACGGGTAGGCCTCAACTTAGGACAATTGAAAATTTCCATTGCTAAGCGACACATCTAAGTGAGCTTTTCCTCCTTTTAGGACTTTCCTGGCCACCACTGTTAAGTGAAACAAGGCAAGGGCTAAGTTAGTCACCCGGTTGTTAAGTGAATCTGGCTTCCCCATTGACTTTGCTTGGCGGAAGGTCGCAAAAGGGGATCACGTAACTCTGGGACGTCATAAATATGAATGTGTCTCGGTTTTGATCACAAAGATGCTGCAATGGTCCGAAGTGTGAAAAATGGCCGTGTCACTTTTTTTCAGTGCCGTTGTAACTTGGAACGGTCACTGTCATGCCCGTCGGAATCTTGATTCGGAGGGGGAGGCCGAGCAGCTGACAGGGAGCCAGAGTGTGGCTCCATTGGCTGTGGAAGAAACTGGGGAAGGGCAAAGGCTGGCTGGGCAGAGCAGGGAAGAGGTAGAACAAGGGAGAGGGAATTCAGAGGAAGATTCAGGCCCACCTCCCTCTTCATCCTAGGGCACGCAGTGGGGAAGGGAGAAGGGAGCAATGTGAGTTGCATGGCTTACAGGGGAGGAAAGGGCCCTGATTCCCTTCTTTAGCTTCAGCTGGGAACACCGTGTTTAAAAAGGGAAGCTGCGCACAGCAAGTTATTGGGAGGAAATCATGAGTTATCTGTTATTGTCGGGGCTCATCTGGGTTCCTGGCGTCTTCCCACTGTGTTTATTTTGCTGGCCTTTCAAGTCTGCAATTCCTTCTCCTGCCCTGTCAAGTTAATCACTGCAGGGTGGTTTGTGTGGATTTTTAGTTACAGTCTGTATGTACTTTATTTCCTGATTGAATTTCCTCCACTTAAAGGCTGTTCCTGGGAGTTTTTTTTCCTCCAGCCGAAGGTAACCTGCACACTGGGGGCAAAGCTGGAGATAATAAAGGGATTCTTCTTGCTTATTTGACTATGTTGCCTTTGTGCCACACTCCGGGGTCATCACAGTCACTAAATGAACTGTTGTAAGTCGAGGACTACCTGTATTCCCTGCAGAGCGTATCTAATAAAAGCTCAGATTTCTTTTTTTTTTGCAAAGAGGCAGCCAGGAAAACTATGCCAACACAAACACACACACACACACACACGTGCTGAGAAGAACATGTTGATACGTCGTGGGGCAGATGGTGCCCCTCCACAGGTATTCACACACACACACGGGCGCCATTAGCCCAAAAAATATATATATTTATTGATTTTCCAACTTGCCCCATATGTGCGATTAGATAGGCTGGCATCCACCCATTATTCCCTTTAACCCGCTAATAATTGTTATTTTCAGTTGTAACAGCTTTTGAGTAAGAATAACAGAACAGCGTGAATTCCACTGAAGGAAGAGCCGGGGAAAGAAAATTTTGCAGCAAATATCCACAAGGGAGACGTTCGAACTCAAGATTCCCTGCGTCTCGTTCCTTGCAATCCCCATATTTATTCATTTCTAAAACCAACCCGGGGCAAAGTTTTCCATCCTCCACCACCACCACCCCCTTGCTCAAAGTCATTTCCTTCCTGAAGAAAATCCACACTCCTTTGGCAACCGTTTTCTCGGAAAGACACCCCTTTAAGCAAGGGGTGGGCTTCAAAAAATTTTTAGCAACCGGTTCTCTGGCCGGCTGCTGGGTGAGCGTGGCCATGGTGGGCGTGGCCTAGTCGGCCTCCTGCGCCACAGCCGGGCGGGGAGGGGTTGTTTTCGCCTTCCCTGGACTCCGGAGGCCAGAAACGGGCCTGTTTCCAGCCTTCTGGGAGGCCGTTTTTTCACCCTTCCACGTGCCCCCTGTATTTATCTGGGATCCAAAATGGCCTCTTGGAGACCCCTTGGAAAGTCTGGGTGGGCAGGGCCAGCCGGTCGTTGCAACTACCAGTTCAGCGAACCAGATGTTAAAATTAACACCCGGGTCGGCCAAACCGGTACGAACCGGTAGCATCCAACTCCTGCCTTTTAAAGGGTTGTGATCAATTAGCTGGCGCCTCATTCGAGGCCGATCTCCGTGCTCCGGCCAAGAAATAAATTGATCGTGTCTCTTTCCACGGTGGAATATGGGAGGTAGGGGGCACCTCAACTTCAAGCCCCCTTCGGGAGCTCCCCCCACTATGGATTTTTCCTAAAAAAAGATATTCCCCTCCGGAAAGTGATCGGACAAATTGAACCCTTTCCACAGTGGGACGCTAAGGAGACACCAGATTTGCTAGCTGAATTGGGGGCTGTGAGTAAAATTGTGAACGTGTCAAAACCCAGAGACGCTCCCTAGTCTATTAAAGCAGCAAGTTTAAGGCAACGCCAGTCCATCACCGTTGAGCTGGGAGAGATTTCTGTGCTTTTAAGGGAAATACCGGCAGCTTTTCCCAGCTTTTTTGTGCAAACGATAAAAATAAAAATGACCCCAGTTGGATCACTTGAGGCTATTCAATCCTTGAATGCTAATTTCTAAAACTCCCATCAGCCTTCTGTAAAAACCCTACAGCTATTGTTGTTATGACCCTCTGACTATTGCTATAGTGACAAAGTAGTAGCTACTCCCCTTTGCTTTGAAAATGAGGGGGAAAGGAACTTTTCTTAAAGGCCCGTGAAGAGAAGAGCGGAGGAGCAATCGAAAATGGACAGCTGGGGTGAATCATAAAAGATGAATACGTTGCTCGAAAAACAGAATGCCAGGCGGGGCCCCAGTGCCAGACTATATCTCAGACCCCAAATAGTGCCAGCCCAATTCTATATTTTCCAAGAACCCAGGAGGAGAGGGAGTGTCCCTTGAGCCAGAAACCAAATTCAAAGAGAAGTCTTCGAAGATCAAAGCGGGCCGAAAGGAAAACCCACCTCCTCCCCAGTTCTACAGAAATGCACCTAGCGGTGCATTAAACCTCCTTTTAACTGTCCCCAGAAAGTGCGGCGCTCGCTCATCCTGACTTGTCTCTTGCCACAGGCTGACTAAACCCACCCCTCTCTCTTCTTCGGAGCTGGTCTTTAAAAGAAAAAAGAAAAATGGAAGTGGAACGATAAAGCCAAGTGGCCCACTTTGGGAAGAAAATCTCGGCGGGATGCAGAGATGACTTCGACCGGAAACAGAGGATGGATGGAATACCGGATAAGCATCCCCAACGAAAGAGAGAGAGATTTTGGGGTGGGGTGGGGGCGTGACCGGGATGGATGATGGAGATGCCAACAGGCCCGACTGGCACCCTGGCATGATGGGGGGGGCACCAGCCCTCGGGGTTGGGGGAAGGGTGTCCCCCGCTAGGCCGGGATTCACTTCTCGAAGTGATCCAGAGGGTAATGTTCTCCGTATTGGTTCAGGTGACGCTCCAGCGAAGTCTGCTGCTTGGCGATGTGCCAGGGCATCTCGCTGTAGACATCCGAGAAGAGGAGTTGCGGTTTGGGCTTCAGCTTCCGCTCGGCCTCCTCGAGGGCCTCCATCACCTGGAGAAAGAAGGAAGGGGTGGCGGGGGACGGGAGGGGAAATGCAACCGTGAAGCAGAATAACAAGAGTTGGAAGAAGGGACCTTGGGGATGTTCTAGTTCCAACTCTCTGGCTCGGGCACGTTGCCAGGGCTTCGATCCTGACCGGCTCAAGGTTGACTCAGCCTTCCGTCCTTCCTTCCGAGGTCGGTAGAATGAGGACCCAGATGGTTGGGGGCAAGAGGCTGGCTCTTCAAAGCTCTGTAAAGCACTGTGAAGTGGTATATCAGTCTAAGTGCTGTTGCTATCCTTCCTTCCTTCTTTCCTTGATGGGTCAAATAAGGACCCAGATGGTTGGGGGCAAGAGGGTGGCTCTGTAAACCATTTAGAGAGGGCTGGAAAGCACTGAATATATAAAGTCTAACTGCCCTTCCTTCCTTCCTTCCTTCCCTCCCTCCCTCCTTCCTTCTCTGATCCTTCCTTCTTCTATCTCTCTGATCCTTCCTTCCTTTCTTCCTTCCTTTCTTCCTTCCTTCCTTCCTTCCTTCCTTGATGGGTCAAATAAGGACCCAGATTGTTGGGGGCAAGAGGCTGGCTCTGTAAACCATTTAGAGAGGGCTGGAAAACACTGAATATATAAAGTCTAACTGCTATCCCTTCCCTTCCTCCCTCCCTCCCTCCCTCCCTTCCTTCCTCCCTCCCCTTCCCTTCCCTTCCCTTCCCTTCCCTTCCCTTCCCTTCCCTTCCGAATGCAGTATTGCAGGCCGACTCTGCTCATTGCCAGGAGTTCAATCCTGAGCAGCTCAAGATGGACTCAGCCTTCCGTCCTTCCAAGGTCGGTAAAATGAGGACCCAGATTGTTGGGGGCCAGAGGCTGACTCAATGTAAACCGCTTAGAGGGGGCTGTAAAGCACTGAGAAGCGGTATATAAGTCTAAGGACTATTGCTATTGCTATTTTCTAGAATTCAACTGAAGTAGCCTTCCTTTTGGGGGTGATTCCCAGAGGATGGCTCTTTAAAAAAAGCAACTTTGGAATCCTGACCTGGATGACTGAGAATCTACACCGCAGACCTTCTCTCTGAGACTTTGGGGGAAATTTAATTGGCCGCCCGGGGTCCTCCCGGCCCCAGGGGCACGTATATCTTTGGGCTCAACCACTGACCCGTTTGCGGGATTTCTTCCGCCAGCTCTTCTCCTGCTCCTCATCCCACCAGTTGCGGCTCGTCATGTAGTGACGGAGTCGTGAGATGGGATGGTCTTGCTTGTCCCAATAATTGACTTCATCCACCGAGCGGTAGGCTGAGCTGTCATCGCTGGTGCTGTGGTGCCCGATCCTGGGAGAAGGAGGCGACAGGGGGGAGGGACCGGGGGGTGGGACACAAAGTTGATTTTGACCAGACCCCTCTTCCAACCGCCTGGTCCACTTCCAAACCAAAGTGGTCTTCAGCCAGTTCGGACCACTTCTGGAGAACCGACAGCGGCCATTTTGAGTAGTTCGGAGAACCGGCCAATACCGCCTCTGTCTGGCCCCACCAACCCCATCTCTTCTCTGCCTCCCATGGAGTCCCAGCTGATTGGCTGGGTCTTCTTTGGTTGCCCTGCACAGGAGAACGGAGCTGGAAAGCAGGTTAGTGGGGTGGGGAAGGAATTTGCAGTAACCTTCCCCTGCCATGCCCACCAAGCCACACTCACCAAGCCATAACACACCACCCAGCCATGCCCACAGAACTGGTAGAAATTTTTTTTTTTTGAATCCCACCACTGGAAGAAAGAGAGGAAGAAAGGGAAGGAAGCAGAGGTGGTATTCAGCCGGTTCTGACCAGTTCTGGAGAACCGGAAGTGGATATTCTGAGTAGTTCGGAGAACTGGAAGTGGATATTCTGAGTAGTTCGGAGAACCGGCCAATACCACCTCTGACTGGCCCTGCCCCCAACTATTCTCCGCCTCCCGAGTCGCAGCTGATTGGCTGGGTCTCCTTTGGTTGCCCTGCACAGGAGAATGGAGCTGGAATGCAGGTTAGTGGGGTGGGGAGGGAATGGGATTTTGCAATGCATCCTTCCCCTGCCCTGTCCACCAAGCCACACCCCACGCCCGCCCACACCCAACCAGCCACGCCCATCCAGCCACACCACACCTACCCAGCCAAGTCACCCACGCCCATCAAGTCACAACCACAGAACCGGTAGTAAAAACATTTGAATCCCACCATTGCTCTACACGCACCTGTAGGTCATAGCCTCAATGAGGAACGGTTGGTTTTCGGCCACGGCTCGGCGCCGGGCCTCCTTAGTGGCATTATACACGGCAAAGACGTCGTTGCCATCTACACGGATAGACTGGATGCCGTAACCGGGACCCCGGGCAGCTGGGGGGGTGCAACAAGACGTATGAACACACTTGGGAGTCCTGTCTTTCCAGAACCACTTCTGCTAACGTATATATATATATATATATATTTTAATGAAAGGTTTCAATTTTAATTTAAGTTGAGTTTAAAATCTAGATCTAGGAAGGTTTCTGAATTCAGGATTGCAGAATGGTTCCTAACACCAGAATTGAGGTAGTCCTCAGCTTATGACTGGTCGTTTGTCTCACCGATTCCATCGCCCCGGTATTGTTCAGAGGTTGGAGTGGAGATGGCGTAGCCGTTGTTCCGGCAGAAAAAGATGACCGGGCAATCGAGGGTGGCGGCAAAATTGAAGCCGGCGTGGGCATCCCCCTCGCTGGACGTCCCTTCGCCGAAGTAGCAGATGACGATGCGGTTTGTGTTTGCCCGCTTGAAGGCATAGGCGGCCCCCACCGCTAGCAAGGGAAGGAGAGAGAGGGGTCAGGCTGTTCATTCTTGGAGGGGGGGGTTCCCCCAAACATTAAGAGCCTGCGTTGGCTCGGACAGTGAGGAGGTTGGGGAGGAGCCTGGGCCAGTCCTGACAGCTCTCCAAGCTGTAATTGGGAAATCTCTTGAAAGACTGTTGGCCGGGACTTTGCTGGAGCGGAATTCACTGTAAACTCAATAAAAGAGGTTTATGGGACGAGGAGTCGGCTTTGTGCTGTTGGGGAAGTCTAGGTCAGAAGAGCGGATGGGGTCTGTCGGGGTCTCCGGAAGCAAAAACCTGGGACTCTGACGAAGTCTCACCTTGTGGGATCTGGGTGGCCAGCGGAGATGAGATGGTGACGAAGTTCAAGTCTTTGCAGCCGTAATGCACGGGCATCTGGCGGCCTTTCCCGGGGTCACTGGTGTTGCCGTAGCATTGGGCCATAAACAGGTCCAGAGGGTAGCCCCGGTGCATCAGCACACCTGGGAGAAAGAGAGGGAGAGAGAGAGAGAGAGAGAGAGAGGGAGAGACCAGGTTAGAAGTTTCAGTTGTCTTCTGGCACTAGGCTGGCTTTGACACCGTGTCAGGTGTTGTGGTCGACCTCTTTGTGTGTTGGGGGTGGGAGGTAATAAAAGATATTTATGAGACAAAATCACAAAGTAATAACGATAAACTGAGATTTATTTATTTCTTCCTCCCTCTCTCCTTCTTCCCTTTTTCCCCTTCCTTCCTTCCCTTTTCTCCCTTCCTTTCTCCTTCCTTCCTTCCCTTTCTCCTTTCCTCTCTCTTTCCTTTTTCCTCTTTCTTTTTTTCTTTTTCCTTTCTTTTTCTTTCCTTCTCTTCCTCTCTCCCTTCCTTCCCCTCTCTTCCCTTCCTTCCTTCCTTCCCTCTCTCCCTTCCTCCCTTCATTCTTTCTCTTTCTTTCTGTCTCTTTCTTTTTCCTTCCATCCCTCCCTTCCCTCCTCTCTTCCTCCCTCCCTCCCTCTCTCCATTTCTCCCTCTCTCCCTCTTTTTTCCTTTCTTCTTTTTCTTTCCTTCCCTTCCTCTCTCCCTTCCTTCCCCTCTCTTCCCTCTTCCCTTCCTTCCCTTCTTCCTTCCTTCCTCTTTCTTCCCTTCCTTCCCTCTCTCTCTTCCTTCCTCCCTTCCTTCATTTCTCCCTCCCTCCCTCTCTTTCTTTCTGTTTCTTTTTCCTTCCCTCCCTCCCTTCCCTCCTCTCTCTTCCTCCCTCCCTTCCTCTCTCCATTTCTCCCTCTCTCCCTTCCTTCCTTCTTTCTCTCTCTCTTTGTTTTTCTCTTTCTTTCTTTTCCTTTCTTTCCTTTCCTTTCCCTTTCTTTCCTTTCCTTTCTTCTCCCTCCCCAGTTGCTACTGACTACGAGTAGCATACATACACCGCATTTACTGCAATCCCTTACTAGAAACCAACCCACCCCCCCCAGCTCTACAGCCTGCTCCAAAGCAACTGCTTGACCAGCTGCCTGCTTAATCCCTCTCCCCTTTCAACTGCCTGTAATCTGCCAACTTGTATTGTTGGCGCTTCCTTCAAGAGGATTATTTCCAGCAGCTTCCTTTCCCCTAAACGAAGATGCCGGATTCCAGAAAAGGGAGGCAGGAGGGTTAAGCGGGTGCCAACGGGAGGCCATGCTGCGTTTGATGTCTTTCTGTTCCTGGTACCTCCTCCGTTCAAAACAAGCCAGGCCGGTCAATCCCAGATATGAAGTCCTTTGACATTGACTTGCTCAAACAAGCTTTATCCCGGGTTCATGAGGCTATCGTGCAACATGCGGCTGCTTTAAAGAGGTACCAGCTGATGCAACGTGCACCCCCAAGCCTGCTCCCAAAACACCCAATCTCTGGGCTCAAGATACTAACTGTAAGGGGAAAGGAAGGTCACGGTTGGACAGTTTGGTCTAGTGGTTGAGGAACAGGTGACAAACGAGGAGACGTGGGGGCTACTCCCGCCTTAGAAACGAAAGCTGTCTGGGTGACTTTGGGCCGATCACCAGGAGATGGTGAGTTCTAGTCCTGCCTTGGGCATGAAAGCCAGCTGGGTGACTTTGGGCCAATCGCCAGGAGACAGGGAGTTCTAGTTCCGCCTTAGATCTGAAAGCCAGCTGGGTGACTTTGGGCCGATCACCAGGAGACAGGGAGTTCTAGTTCTGCCTTAGGCATGAAAGCCGGCTGGGTGACTCTGGGCCAATCGCCAGGAGATCGGGAGTTCTAGTTCTGCCTTAGAAATGAAAGCCAGCTGGGTGACTTTGGGCCAATCGCCAGGAGATGGTGAGTTCTAGCTCCTCTTGAGCATGAAAGCTGCTTAGGGGATTATGGGCCAATCACCAGGAGACAGTGAGTTCTAGTTCTGCATTAGGCATGAAAGCTGACTGGGTGACTTTGGGCCAATCACCAGAAGATGGTGAGTTCTAGTTCCGCCTTAGCCATGAAAGCTGACTGGGTGACTTTGGGCCAATCACCAGGAGACGGTGAGTTCTAGTTCCTCTTGAGCATGAAAGCTGCTTAGGGATTATGGGCCAATCACCAGGAGACTGGGAGTTCTAGTCCCGCCTCATCCATAAAAGACGGCTGGGAGACTTTGAGTGAGTTACACTCTCTCAACCCAACCCACCTCTCAAGGCTGTTAACAGGGGAGGAATTCAGCCGGTTCAGGCTGGTTCACGCAAACTGGATGTTAAATTTACATCTGGTTCGCCGGAACGGGAGTTGAACCAACCTGCTGGCCCTGCCCACCCCTCCCCAGAGTCCCCACGTGGCCAGTTAAATGCAGGATCCGCGTGGAGGTTCTGGGAGGATGAAAAATGGCCCTCGTGGAAGTTCTAGAAGTCTGGAAACGGCCCTGTTTCCAGCTTCTAGGGGGCCTCTGGGGCCGGTGGAAGCTGTTTTCACCCTCCCAGAGGCCCGAGGGAAGCCTCCGGACTCTGGGGAAGGTGAATAGCAGCCCTTCCGGAAGTTCCGGTAGGCCACGCCCACCATGGCCACACCCACCCAGCGGAGAACCGGTGGTTGGTTTAGGAATCCCACCCTTTTCTGCTACTGTGGGGAAAATAGGAGGAGGAAGATGGGTTGGATACGTTCTCTGCTTTATTGGTCAAAATAATAAAGGCGAGATACAAACCATCCAGGAAGAATAAAGAAAAGGTGGAAATATTGTCCCATGCAGGTCTCGGGATAAAGCCATAATAAACCAAAAGCAGCCCAAAAAAGTCCATGCAATTCTAAGTTGCATTAACAGAGGGATACAATCGAGATCAAGGGAGTTACTAACACCACTCTATAAAGCCTTAGTAAGGCCACACCTAGAGTACTGCATCCAGTTTTGGTCACCACACTATAAAAAAGACATTGAGACTCTAGTAAAAAGTACAGAGAAGAACAACCAGGATGATGAGGGGACTGGAGACTAAAACATATGAAAAACCGTTGCAGGAACTGGGCCTGGCTAGTCTAGTGAAGAGAAGGACCAGGGGAGACAGGAGAGCAGTCTTCCAATATTTGAGGGGCTGCCGCAGAGAGTAGGGGATCAAGCTGTTTTCTAAAGCACCTGAAGGTCCGACAAGGAGTAATGGATGGAAACTGAACAAGGAAAGATTCAACCTGGAAATAAGGAGAAACTTTCAGACAGAACAATCAACCAAGGGAACAGAAGTTGTGGGAGCACCATCACTTCAGACCTTCGAGAAGATATTGGACTGCCATTTGTCAGAAATGGTGTAGGGTCCCCCACTTGGGCAGGGGGTTGGACTAGATGACCTACAAGTTCCCTTCTGTTATTCTATTCTAAATATAAAGAACGGTTGCAGGAACTGGGCCTGGCTGGTCTAGGGAAGAGAAGGACCAGGAGAGACAGGAGAGCAGCCTTCCAATATTTGAGGGGCTGCCACAGAGAGGAGGAAGGGGGTCAACCCATTTCCTAAAGCACCCGAAGGCCAGACAAGGAATAAAGGATGGAAACTGATCAAGGAGAGATTCAACCTGGAAATAAGGAGAAACTTTCTGACAGGGAGAACAACCAACTGATGGAACAGAAGTTGCCTTCAGAAGTTGTGGGAGCTTCATCACTGGAAACTTTCAAGAAGAGACTGGGCTCCCATGTGTCAGAAATGGTGTAGGGTCCCCCACTTGGGCAGGGGGTTGGACTAGATGACCTACAAGGCCCCTTCCAACTCTGATTATCTGTTATCTTGTAATGTAAACCAAGATTCTCCTCCTCTCCTTCGAAATGTTGCCCCCTGGTGGCTGCTTAGCTACTATGGCCGAAGAAGAAAACGCCTGCGGGAGGCTCACCTGCTTCTCGGTACTGTCCGAAGACCAGGTCAGCGTCGTCCAGAGCCGCGATGCTGCCTACATGGGTGCCTTCTTCTCCGTAGTTGGTCATATAAAAGGAAATTCGCCCCTGGGAATAAAAAGGAGGCCAGGACTGTGAATGCTGGCCCAGGGCTTCAGGTCCGAAGCCGAAAAGAGGCTAATAAAGGAGGATATTGGTAGCTCAGGGTTGACCGGAAGGGTCCTCGATGTTTTGGGTGTTTTCTTGCAGATGTTTTGTTATCAAACTAGGTAACATCATCAGTGCTGGAAGGGAGTGGGATTTGCGGAGAGGAGGAGGAGGAGAAAGAGGAGGAGGAGGAGGAGGAGGAGGAGGAGGAGGAGGAGGAGGAGGAGGAGGAGGAGGAGGAGGAGGAGGAGGAAGAAGAGGATTGTGGGTTCCTTGGTGCTCTCTGATCTTGCTTGTTTTCTTGCGGACGTTTCATTACCAAACTAGGTAACATCATCAGTGCTAGAAGGGAGTGGGGTTTGTCAGGGGAGAAGGAGGAGGAAGAGGAGGAGGAGGAAGAAAAGGAAGAGGAGGAGGACTGTGGGGTCCTTGGTGCTCTCTGACCTTGTTTTCTTGCAGATGTTCCTTTACCAAACTAGGTAACATTATCAGTGCTACAGGGGAGTGCTGTGTTTGTGGAGAGGAGGAGGAGGAGAAGGGGAAGAGGAGGAGGAGGAGGAAGAAGAGGATTGTGGGGTCCTTGGTGCTCTCTGAGCTTGCTTGTTTTCTTGCAGACGTTTCATTACCCAGCCAGCTAACATCATCAGTGCCAGTAAGGGGTGCAGTTTGCCGTCGGTTTATATCCTGGCAGCCCCCTGGCCCCGTGCCAGGTAAGGCTTTCTAGGTGAAAGCTGATGCCTTGTCTTGGATCCGGATGCCAATGGTCACCCCATGGTGTTGGCACGAGGGGCCACCCAGAGATCCCCTGCCCTGCCCCTCCCTCCCTCCTTTCCTGCCATCCTCTCACCTGTCTCTGGGACTCGTAGAGGATTCGATCCATGGTGTTGAGCAGCGTCATGCTCTTGTAGAATTTCAGCACTTCCTCCTGGGAAATCTGCAAAGGTAGGGAGGGCGGAAAGTGAAAAATCAGGTTTTTAGGCATGTTTTTTGGGGGTAGGTAAGGTGGGGGCAGAAGCCTAGATCAGGGATCTCCAGCCATGGCAACTTAAGACTTGTGGACTTCAACTCCCACCATTCCTCCTCCAGGCATGTTAGCTCAGGAATTCTGGGAGTTGAAGTCCACAAGCCTTAAACTTGCCTGTTTGGGTGGAGGGTTGGACGAGATCAGGGGTCTCCAACCTTGGCAACTTAAGACTTGTGGACTTCAACTCCCAGAATTCCTCTGACTGAGGAATTCTGGGAATTGAAGTCCACAAGTCCCGTCAAGTTTCCAAGGTTGGAGACCTCTGATCTAGATCTATGGAAGAAAGGCAGGGCCTGCAAAGTGTGGGCGTGACCAAAGGCTGGCTGAGGAATTCTGGGAGTTGAAGGCCACAAGTCTCCAAGCTTTGCTGGCTGAGGAATTCTGGGAGTTGAAGGCCACAAGTCTCCAAGCTTTGCTGGCTGAGGAATTCTGGGAGTTGAAGTCTACAAATCTCAAAGCTTTGCTGGCTGAGGAATTCTGGGAGTTCCTCAGCCAGCAAAGCTTTAAGAGTTGAATTCTGGGAGTTGGAAGTTCACAGGTCTTCAAGTTGCCAAGGTTGGGGACCCCTGGCCTAAATCTCACCTGGGGATCCTCACTGGGGTTGACAATCTGCCCCTGCCGGTCCATGACCCGGTAAATGGGGATCCCCGAAATGATGTTGGGTTGGATGAATTCCAGCTTGTCGATATACTCAGCCGAGGCTCCGGGGAACTGAGGTTTCTCCTCCAGGGAGGTGAATTCCTGCTGCCAAAGACTCCCCTGGGGAAAGAGCAGAAATAAGTGTATAACAGATAATCAGAGTTGGAAGGGACCTTGTAGGTCATCTAGTCCAACCCCCCCCCCCCCAGCAGGAGATCCTACACCATTTCTGACACATGGGAGCCCAGTCTCTTCTTGAAAGCCTCCAGGGATGAAGCTCCCACAACTTCTAAAGGCAACTTCTGTTCCATGGGTTGATTGTTCTCATTGTCAGAAAATTTTTCCTTATTTCTAGGGCGAGCAGAGCTGCCCCACGGCTGGCTTGGGAGGGCAACCCACCGATCAGATTTACTGGGAGTCCTCGACCTTACGACTACTCGCTTAGTGGCTGCCTGGGGAATTCTGGGAGTTGTAAGTACCACACATATATCTTCAAGGTGTCAAGGCCGAGAGACACAGCAGCTTTGAGCTGTGACAGAATGAAGGAAGTTAGCTTTTATTTTTTATTTTTTTTATTCTAACTGGTTCAGTAAAGATCTTTTGAGTGAAGTTCAACAGGTGGTGATGGCACCCCATACGTGCCATAACCAGATCAGTCTGTGCTTGGATTTTTGAAAGATTAATCAGGATTGGATAGGAAATAGATAGAAAAGGGAGGAAGCGAAGGAAGGAAGGGAAAGGAAGCAAAATGGGAAGAAAGAAGGGAGGGAGGGAGGGAGAGAGAAAGCAAGCGAAAGAAAGAAAGAAAGAAAGAAAGAAAGAAAGAAAGAAAGAAAGAAAGAAAGAAAGAAAGAAAGAAAAGGAAAAAAGAAGAAAGAAAGAAAAAGAAGAAAGAAGGAAGGAAAGAAAGAGAGTGGGGGAGGGAGAAAAAGAGAAAAGAAGGAAAAGAAAAGAAAAAAGAAAAGAAAGGATAGGAAGAGAAAAAGAAAGAAAGAAGAAGGAAGGAAGGAAAGAGAAAAAGAAGAAAGAAGGAAGGAAGAGAAAAAAGCAAAATGGGAAGAAAGGAAGGAAGGAGAGGGAGAGAGAAAGCAAGTAAGAGAAAGAAAAAAAGAAAGAAGGAAAGAAAGAAACAAAAAGAAAGAATGAAGGAAAGAAAGAAGAAGAGAGGGAGGGAGGGAGGGAGGGAGAAAACAAAAAGAAGGAAAAGAAAAAGAAAGAGAAAAGGAAAGAAAGGATAGAAAGAGAAAAAGAAAGGGAGAAAGAAAAAGAAATCAATAAAAAGAAGGAAAGAAAGAAAAAGAAGGGAGGAAAGAAAAAGAAAGAACGAGAGGGAGGGAGAAAAAGAAAAGAAAAAGAAAAGAAAGAGGGAAAGGATAGAAAGAGAGAGAAATGAATGAAAGAAAGAACGAGAGGGAGGGAGAAAAAGAAAAGAAAAAGAAAAGAAAGAAGGAAAGGATAGAAAGAAAGAAGGAAAGAAAGAAAGAATGAGAGGGAGGGGGAAAAAGAAAAGAAAAAGAAAAGAAGGAAGGAAGGAAAGGATAGAAAGAGAGAAATGAATGAAAGAAAGAAAGAATGAGAGGGAGAAAAAGAAAAGAAAGAAGGAAAGAAAGAAAGAAGGAAAGAAAGAGAAATGAAAGAAAGAAGGAAAGAAAGAGAAATGAAAGAAAGAAAGAAAGAAAGAAAGAAAGAAAGAAAAGAGAGAGAAAAAGACCCTTTTTACTGGAAAGACAGCCTCTATGAGAATGATTCCACAGCTGGGAATAAGTGAGGAGCCCACACCCTGCCCCTCCATAACTTTAACCACTAGGCCCTGCACCTGACTACGGTCTGCTATTCTTTCAGCCTGCTCCAATTTCTCGGACCAGGCAGACTGTCAAAAACGGGGAAACTCTCCCAGCTGTTCAGGTGCAGGAGAAGACGCTTGAACTCACAAACCAAAAAGACCTTTGCGGGCATTAAAAATGGCCCACAAGGGGGGCAAAACCTGGATCCAGCTAGCTAGAAAAGCTCACACACACACACACACACACACACACACACACACACACCGTTGGTAAATAAACTTCGATGCCCACCGAGCACCGGAGAGAAGCCGGTGACCTGCCTCCAACACGCCCCTTGAAACCAACCAATCACGGGAGGCGCTCCACAAGGGCGCCGTCTGTCCCGCTGCCTCCTGCCAAGGAAGCGAAGGCTGGCCCACCGGCGGGCGACACCCCCCCCCCCACCCGCTATTGAAAATGCCTTTGGGCAAAGAACCTCCTTTAAAAAAAGCACACTGGGCATTTTCCACCCAAGGCTTCTCCTCCCAATCCCAGAGTTCCTTGGTTTTGTGCATTGATTTCAGTTTTGAATTGGAGGGTTGTGGGTGGGTGGGTGTGTGTTGGGCTTAAGCCCGGGTGTTTGGCTGTGTTTTCTCAGGAGCAAATCCCACTCAATTCAGTGGGGCTCACACACACACCCCCTGGCCCCAGGAAGCATGCCCACCGTTGCAGGTTTCCATGTGCAAACAGTAGGGTTAGTTCATCCAAAGATTCAGTGCAAAAAACCCACGATGGGTTTTTGTTTTTTTTTTGCTTGTGGTTGCATGACTGCTAGCACATCGGAGGCCGCCTGGCACGCACCAGAGATGGGGACAAGTAGCATCCCATTAAGATGTGATCTAGTGACCAGGAGATGTGGTCTAGGACCAACCTAGCAACTAGGAGATGGAGAGTTCTAGTGCTGCCTTAAGCATAAAAGCTAGTTGGGTGACTTTGGGCTAATCACCAGGAGACGGTGAGTTCTAGTCCTGCCTTAGACATGAAAGCTGACTGGGTGACTTTGGGCCAATCACCAGGAGACTGGGAGTTCTAGTCCTGATTTAGGAATGAAAGCTGACTGGGTGACTTTGGGCCAATCACCAGGAGACTGGGAGTTCTGCCTTAGGAATGAAAGCTGACTGGGTGACTTTGGGCCAATCACCAGGAGACTGGGAGTTCTGCCTTAGGAATGAAAGCTGACTGGGTGACTTTGGGCCAATCACCAGGAGACTGGGAGTTCTGCCTTAGGAATGAAAGCTGACTGGGTGACTTTGGGCCAATCACCAGGAGACTGGGAGTTCTGCCTTAGGAATGAAAGCTGACTGGGTGACTTTGGGCCAATCACCAGGAGACTGGGAGTTCTGCCTTAGGAATGAAAGCTGACTGGGTGACTTTGGGCCAATCACCAGGAGACTGGGAGTTCTGCCTTAGGAATGAAAGCTGACTGGGTGACTTTGGGCCAATCACCAGGAGACTGGGAGTTCTGCCTTAGGAATGAAAGCTGACTGGGTGACTTTGGGACAATCACCAGGAGACTGGGAGTTCTGCCTTAGGAATGAAAGCTGACTGGGTGACTTTGGGCCAATCACCAGGAGACTGGGAGTTCTGCCTTAGGAATGAAAGCTGACTGGGTGACTTTGGGCCAATCACCAGGAGACTGGGAGTTCTGCCTTAGGAATGAAAGCTGACTGGGTGACTTTGGGACAATCACCAGGAGACTGGGAGTTCTAGTCCTGCCTTAGGAATGAAAGCCAGCTGGGTGACTTTGGGCCAATCACCAGGAGACAGGGAGTTCTAGTCCTGCCTTAGGAATGAAAGCCAGCTGGGTGACTTTGGGACAATCACCAGGAGACTGGGAGTTCTAGTCCTGCCTTAGGAATGAAAGCCAGCTGGGTGACTTTCAGCCAATCAACAGGAGACAGGGAGTTTTAGTCCTGCCTTAAGCATGAAAGCCGACTGGATGACTTTGGGCCAATCATCAGGAGATTGGGAGTTCTAGTTCTGCATTAAGCATGAAAGCTAGAGGGACCAATAACCAGGATAAGGTGAGTTCTAGTCCCACTTTGGGCAGGAAAGCCAGCTGGGTTCTTTGGATCCAGTCCTTCTCTCTCAGCCCAACCCACCTCACAGGTTTGTTGTTGTGGGGAAAACAGCACAAGGAAGAAACATTAAGCACGCTCACTGCCTTGAGTTATTTACAAATGTTATTTACAGGCAGGATGCAACGAAATAAAATGAAATAAATGGACTGCACGGGTCTAGTAGAACAACGAGCATTGTAATTCAACAGGCCCTGAGGGCAAAAGATAAGGAAAGGTTACACATACATGTGTACACACACACACACACATACATGCACACACAAAGATACAGAGCTAAATACATCTGATTTCAAACAGGCCTCCCTTCCCAATTATCAGCACGAATTGTGAAGGTTATTTATTTCATTTGAGATTGCATCCCCACCTAATCCACCCAATATTTTTCCCCAATCTTCTAACTAGGGAATTCTGGGAGTTGGAAGTCCATACATCTTATAAAGTTGGAAAATACCAGGTTAAGTCTCGGACAAGGGGCTGGGGAACTGGGAAGTCTAGTTTCACGCCCAACTTTGCAGGTGTCCTCAGCCAGATTGATGGTGGATGATGGCCCAATCTCTCTTATTTATGGAATGATGTGTTGGATTTATGCAGTATAGCCGCCCACCCCAGCAAAGGGATTCCACGTCCTTTTTGCAAGGTTGTTGCGGGGAAGAACTTTTGCACATACGTGCAACACAGCATTTGCACCTATGTGCAACACATTACACACAGAGGAGGAAGGGTCTTTGGATCTTCACCCTTTCCCTCTCTTTTAAAACAGAGCTCTCCAAATTTGGGAACTTGAAGATGTGGGGGGACTTCAACTCCCAGAATTCCCCAGCTGGCCGGTTGGTCCCCCCACACATCAATTCCCAGAATTCCTCACATCTTCAACTTCCCAATTTGGGGGATCATCCTGCCAGACCTTTTCAGAGAACAAAAAGGAGAGGTCTTCTCTTGCGAAGATTCCAGCCCCCTCTTGACCACAAGGTGATAGCCTCCAGAGTTACTGGACAACGACGGTCCATCTCCTTGGCTGGGCTGGCTGGGGAGTATGGGAACTGTAGTCCCTTTGCTCTGGAAGGCAGGGGACGATGGGTCATCCCTGGCTTCTCTAATCACCCCTCGGAGCCCAAGTGGTCCATTTCCCACCCTGTCAGGTCAGCTCTCCTTCTGGAGGGGGTGGGGGGTGTCTCTGTCAAGACCGGGGGGTGGTGGTGGTGGTCTCCAAACATGGCAACATGAAGACTTGTGGACTTCAACTCCCAGAATTCCCATTTCCTTGCCTGCTGGCTGAGGGATTTTGGGACTTGAAGTCCACAAGTCTGAATGTTTACTAAGTTTGAAGGCTCCCCTGATTCAAGGCCTTTGCAAAGACTTTTGGGGAGTCCCAAATAACGCCACACACACACACACCCTGCTTAAGGGGAGCCCCTCCCCCAACATTCCTCCCTCCCATCTGGGGAAGCCCTCCCACCAATACCTCTCACCCATTCCCTGTCTAGGGCAATGCATCCATAAGGACCCCCGACCCAATAGCCACCCATGGAGACACCCCCACCCACTTCTTGGAGCCCTGATGCCCCCCTGCAATTGCAGTCCCCCAGATCCCAGATCACCCCTCCCCGAGGAAGCCCCCACCCCCATACCTCTCTCACCTATTCCCTGTCTAGGGCAATGCATCCATTAGGACCACCGACCCAATAGCCACCCATGGAGACCCCTATCTTCCCCACTTCTTGGAGCCCTGGTGGCCCCCAAGACCGCCTTTGCAATTGCAGCCCCCCAGATCACCCTCCCCAAGGAAGCCCCCTCCCCAGACCACCACCACCACCACCCGACTCACCCCTCCTGCGCGCAGCCCCCTGACCCCGGCCGGGCCGGGGAGCCGAAGCCCCCGCAGGAAGCCCAGCCCGGCTCGACCCACCGCCGCCGCTGCCATCTTGCCGGAGAGGCGGAGAGCCAGCAAGCCGCGCCCGGGAACGGGCGGAGCGGAGCGCCCGGCCACCCCCCCACCCCCCACGCCTGCCTCCCTCCTCCTCCTCCTCCTCCTCCGCCCTGGGCGCCTCGCAGCCTCCCCGGGAGGAGCCCCTCTCGGGGTGGATGGGCGGGAGGGCGGTGGGGGGCAATTGTGCCAGGCCCCTGGAGGGCGCCCGCTTGGAGGAGAAGGGAACTCGGGGCTGGAGCGGTAGTGGGGGGGAGAGGGGGCTTACATTTGAGGTGGTGGGAGAGGATGATGGGCATGGAATCCTGCAACGCTGGGAAACTACCCCCCCCCCCCCCCAAGTCTCCCACCAATTTGCAAGAGAGAGAGAGGCAGATGTACAGTGTAAGGAGCAGGAGGAATGGATGGATGGGTGGATGTATAGAAAGAGGGATAAAGGAGAGATTGATAGATGACAGAGGTAGACGATAGAAGTAGAGATTCGATAGATTAGCTATAGATTAGATGGATGGATGGATGGATGGATGGATGGATGGATGGACGGATGGATATATAGAAAGAGGGATGGGTGGATAAAGGAGAGATTGATAGGATATAGACAATAGATATAGAGATCAGATATAGATAAGATGGATGGATGGATGATATAGAGATTAGATAGATAAGATAGATGGATGGATGGATCAATATAGAGATTAGATAGATTAGCTATAGAAAGATGATAGATAGATAGATAGATAGATAGATAGATAGATAGATAGATAGATAGAGGGGTGGATGGATAAAGGAGAGATTGATAGGATATAGACAATAGATATAGAGATCAGATATAGATAAGATGGATGGATGGATGGATATAGATATAGAGGTTAGATAGATTAGCTATAGAAAGATAGATAGATAGATAGATAGATAGATAGATAGATAGATAGATAGATAGATAGACAGACAGACGGGTGGATGGATAAAGGAGAGATTGATAGATGAGAGGTAGACAATATAGAGATTCTATAGATTAGATGGATGGATGGATGGATGGATGGATATATAGAAAGAGGGATGGATGGATAAAGGAGAGATTGATAGGATATAGACAATAGAGATCAGATATAGATAAGGGATGGATGGATGATATAGAGATTAGATAAGATGGATGGATGAATGGATGGATGGATATAGATACAGAGATTAGATAGATTAGCTATAGAAAGAAGATAGATAGATAGATAGATAGATAGATAGATAGATAGATAGATAGATAGATAGAAAGCGGGGTGGATGGATAAAGGAGAGATTGATAGGATAGAGATAGGCAATAGATATAGAGATCAGAAAGATATAGAGATTAGATATAGATAAAATGGATGGATAATATATATGATTAGATAGAAAGTTTAGCTATAGAGATTATATAGATGGATGGAGATAGATGATGAAGGGATAGATAGATGGATAGATAGATAGATAGATAGATAGATAGATAGATGAGAGATGTAGGTAGGTGGGTGGGTAGATAAGTAGATAGATAGGAATGGAGATAAAGCTACATAGATATAACTGTTAGATTAGCTGCCCAGAGTCTTCTGGAATTTAAATTTATTAAAAACCGCAAAAGAAGAGAACGGGAGGGGGGCTCCTCTTGGATCCCAAAATGCGACCCCTCCTGCCGCCAAATCCCAAAGGGGAGGGCGGGGGCGGGCGGGCCCTACAGCGCGCGGGGGCGTGGCGCGGCGGCTAATCGCCAATCAGCCGTCTCTTCTCAGGGAGAAAAAAAAAAAAAAAAAGCCCCGGATGCGGAAGCGCCGCGAAGGGACCACGTGGGCGGGCGGCAGGATGGAGAGTGACCAGCGGCGCTTCGACTCCGGCGATCTGCCGTCTCTGCGCCGGATCGTGTGCGAGCAAGGGCCCATCTCCCGTCCCGACGGCTCCGTCTCTTGGATGCAGGGTGCGCAGATGCTCCCTCCCAGCTGCTCCCCCCTTCCTCCTTCCCACCTCTTGATCTCCTCGTGGTGTTCTTTCCGGGATTTTTTTTTTTTCCCCTGGGGTGAATGGGGAAATCACCTCCTAGGATATGGACTCCCAAGTCCCATTCTCGCACGTCTGTGCGGGTCAGGCAAGGATGGGAACCGAGCCAAAGGGCATCGCGAGCTTTCCTGGAATAATTCCTTTAATTCCAGAAAATATATATATATATGTAGGATTCAATTCCTCCTCTGGGGTAGGGGGCACCAGTGGTGTTCAGAGGCACGCAGGGCCTTCTTAACAGCATGATGGGCCCCCTACGACAACTACTCTCAGGAATAAAAAATGTAAACGGTCGATAAAGTTAAACGTATATTTATTTTATTAGCAGTTCCAACCAATAAATAGGCAATAAATACGTTGCTGTATTTATGTGATACAAGGTGCATTTGAAGGGTTAACATACACAGATTAGTACAGGGCACGCATAAGCACACCAGCATGCCTACCGTCACTCTCCTACCGTTCCCATTTATTTGTACTCATTTATTATGTATATACTTATACCTGTTTATACATTTTTCCCCCTTATTTATTTTTTTAAAAGCTCAACATTATAAATATGTTACCCTCAGCCAGCTTCCGTTGTGTGCATAAACCTATGGGCGTAAAAAAAAATTACAACACTGGATTTAGATTTGACCGGCATAATATCCCTTCTCTTTCCCTAATCCTGGCTGATTGTAATTTCCATAACTATCTTATGCAATCATTTTGGATGAAGCAATACCGTTCTAAGAATTAAAAAGAGAAATGCTTTGCGGAAAAAAAGGTACCTTAGTAGCCGAACATTGTGGGACAAATTTTCCCACAAGCTTCCACCCCGTGGCAGCGCCCCCAAAGGGAGGGCGGAAGGCAGGGTGTCTCCCCTGCGCATGGCCTGGTCAGCTAAAGCCACGGAAGGCTTTGCCGAAAGCGATGGGTGCTCGACCACCCCAGCAGTGGCCTAGGTGGGGGGCAGGATTGCCAGTAACAGCAAAACTTCCCCTGGAGTAGCTGTTTATACTTACATGCTTATATGTTATGTTCATACTTATACTTGTTTCTCAGACATGCTTGACAAACTGGAGGCATGTTGGGATTAGGTAGGTGTCATGGCTGATTTCTGGAATTCAAGAAAGATGGTTTTAAACCAGGGGAGTCTCCATCCTTGGCCCCTTTGAAGACTTGTGGACTTCCACTCCTAGAATCCCCTAGCCAGCATAGTCCACAAGTCTTAAAAGGGGCCAAAGTTGGAGGCTCCCCTGGCTTAAAACCATTTTTCCCCCCTCAAATGTGACCGTTTAAGGATGTGTGGACTTCAACTCCCAGAGTTTATTAGGATTGCCAAAGTTGTCTTTTGGAAAACGGTCCCCAAAGTGCTTTTGTTTTCAAGAGGCAACTTGAAGTTTCTTCTGGGTTTCCTCTGAAGATGTTTCGCTTCTCATCTGGGAGGCTTCTTCAGCTCTGAATAGTGGGGAGCGGAAAGGTTCGCGTGCAAGAAGCGGAAGTTTCTTGGATGAGGAGTGAAACGCCTTCAAAGAAAACTGTCAAACTGTCTACCGTGGACCTCACCCCATTCCTCAGAGGTCCTTAAAGGGGGTGTGCATAAGCGCACCAACATGATTACCGTCCCTTGTTTTACTGTCCCCGTTGATCTGTATTTACTTCCTTTGTTTACGTTCATACTTACACTTTTATATTGACAAACAAATAAAATTAAAAAGAAAAATCAAAAGAAACTCCAGTTGCCTCTTACCCCCCCGGTTGTTTGGGACAACCGTGACTTGAGAATCTCCATAGTCCTTTGGATAACTGTTTTGCTACATCCTTCTGCCCCAATTATTAGCAATTCGTATTTATACTGCAGGCCAATCTCCAAACCCAAAAGGGAGATTTAAGAGTAGATATTTTCCTGTAATTCTATTCATTTTCTATAATTCAACTGAAGTAGCGTGCTTAGAGCCTTCCTTTTATTTTCAGGGGATACCTCTGTGTTAGTTGGGGTGTATGGACCCACAGAAGTGAAGGTCAGCAAGGAAATCTACGATAAAGCAACTCTGGAGGTGCTGCTAAGGCCGAAAGTGGGCCTCCCAGGTGAGGGGACCCTGTGTTAGAGATCCCCCTGAGAGGTTTTTTTTGTCTGCTGATGTTGGTGGTACAATATGCATGTATTATATATTATATATTATATATAATATATTTTATATTATATATATTATGTATATATATAAGTATATGTTATAATAGTATATATGTACATAATGTATTATGTATGTAATGTACATATGTATGTATGTGTATCTCTGCCTTTATTACTTTTACAAATAACTTAAGGTGACAAACATATCCCACACGCCTTCCTCCTGTTTTCTCCACAACAACCTTGTGAGGAGGGTTGGGCTGAGAGAGAGAGAGAGTGATTGGCCCCAAATCACCCAGTGGGCTTTCATGCCCAAGGCAGGACTAGAACTCACCGTCTCCTGGTGATTGTCCCAAAATCATCCAGTTGGCTTTCATGCCCAAGGCGGGACTAGAACTCACCGTCTCCTGGTGATTGTCCCAAAATCATCCAGTTGGCTTTCATGCCCAAGGCAGGACTAGAACTCACCGTCTCCTGGTGATTGTCCCAAAATCACCCAGTGGGCTTTCATGCCCAAGGCGGGACTAGAACTCACCGTCTCCTGGTGATTGTCCCAAAATCATCCAGTTGGCTTTCATGCCCAAGGCGGGACTAGAACTCACCGTCTCCTGGTGATTGTCCCAAAATCATCCAGTTGGCTTTCATGCCCAAGGCAGGACTAGAACTCACCGTCTCCTGGTGATTGGCCCAAAATCACCCAGCTTGGCTTTCGTGTCTAAGGAGGAAGGGCTGCCAAGGCGATTATCTGAGGCATTCAAGGAAGGCACTGCGTTCTCCCGCTCCCTTTCCGCTGGCAACTAAAAAGACCAAAGGAATATTTTTTAGTTGACAATAGTTAGCCCTCAACGTAGGACCACCATTACAGATTGACACAGTTGGAAGGGACCTTTGAGATCCTCTAGTCCAACCCCCTGCCCAAGAAGACCCTACACCATGTCTGACCGAGGGCAGTCCAGTCTCTTCTTGAAAGCCTCCAGGGGTGAAGCTCCCACGACTTCCGAGGGCAACTTCTGTTCCATTGGTTGGTTGTTCTCCCTGTCAGAAAGTTTCTCCTTATTTCCAGGTTGAATCTCTCCTTGAGATTTGACCGTTGTTTCCGTTGCTAAGCGAGACAGTGGTGAAGTGAATCTTAACACACGCACACACGTCCCTTTTGCAGGGGTCTACGAAAAAAGCCGAGAACAGATGATCAAGAAGACTTGTGAGGCGGTGATTTTGGGCAACCTGCATCCGCGGTCCTCTATTACGGTTGTTCTCCAGGTGATTACAGATGCCGGATCTGTATCTTTTTTATAAAAAAATGTGTTGTGGTTCATGGGGCAGCCGGTACAGACGGCAGTGGAATCGGACAGTGGGGAAGAACGGGGACCAGTCTGGGGAGGACTCGGACGAGGGTCCTGCATCCGATGCAAGGATGGGGCCAGGAGCATCTGGGAGAGGGGTGCTACCTCCAGAGTCTGGCAGCAGCAAGGCCGAGGACCCAGGGGAGCCTGTTCCCAGTGCATGTTGTTGTTGGTTTTGTGCAATCGTTGTTAAGGGAATCATGGATTCATTAAGTGAATTGTGTGGCCATTAAGAGAATCATATGGCCATTGAGTGAATCATGTGACTTAAGGGAATCATACGGACATTAAGTGAATTGTGTGGCCGTTAAATGAATCATGCAGTCATTAAGTGAATAGTTTCCTCCCCACCCACCCCAGTATAGGGGTGGGATTCAATTTTTTAAAAAACAACCGGTTCTGTGGGCGTGGCTTGGTGGTCATGTGACCAGGTGGACATGGCTTGGTGGTCACGTTATTGGCCAGCTCAATATCACTCACATCGAGGCACGCCTCTCCTCGCCTGGCCTCTCATGACTGTGGGGATGCTGCAACAGTCGGAAGTGTGAAAACAGTCGTAAGTGACTTTTTTCCGTGCCATTGTAACTTTGAATGGTCACTCCACACAAGCAAAGTACCAGCAAAGGAGGGGAAAAAAACTCCAGAGAAGGGCCTGAGACAGGAAGTCTAGTCCTGCCAAGAATGTAATAAGGGTTAACGGAGAGGCAGTTTCTGTAAGCAACACCAGAATGTTTCCTTCCTGCCTTCCTTACAGGATTAGGCCTGTAATTTCTTCTAACAACCGGTTCTCTGAACTGCTTAGAAGGTTAACAACCGATTCTAGCGAATAGGTGCGAACTGGTAGAATCCCGCCCCTGCCCCAATGGTTTTCCTTTGTCGGAATCCAGCTGGGAAGGTCGCAAAAGATGACCATATGACCCCAGGATGCCGCAGCTGTTAATTGATAAACTTGCCGGTTGCCAAGCAACCCAAATTTTGGTTGTGTGACTGAAAATAGGGGAAGATTGTCAGGGTGAGGACCGGACATAAGCCCCTTTTATCAGCGGTCGCTAAACGGACACTCACTTGAAGACTTACCTGTGTGGAGAACATTATTATTAAAATATATGTGCCACCCGATTCCCGGTGATTCTGGCTAGCTGGGAATTGCAGATCTGGCTGGTTTATCCGTTCCTGCTTCTTTGTCTGTTGCACCCGTTGGATTGTTCTTGTTTTCCTTGAATCTAAACCCGTTAAAGCTGCTGTCCAGCTGTCTGAACGCCGCCTGTGTGGGGTTGGTGGACGCAGGACTGCCCATGAGCTCCCTCTTCTGTGGAGTGACCTGCGCCTTGGACGCCGATGGAAACATCCTCCTGGACCCCACCGCCAAGCAGGAAAAGGTGGGGAATCCGCGTTCATTCCGGCCCGGATAAACGCCGTTGGTCTTTTGGTGGCAGGGAGTACCAAAGGCCCCCACGGGCCCCGGGGTGGAGCAGGCAGGGAGACAAGGTGTGCAAATTTGGCAATTCCCTCTTTCCCTCTGCCTCTCCCTCCCTTTCCCCCTCCCTCTTTCTCTCCCCTCTTTCCATCTCCCTCTATCTCTTTCTTTCCCTCTGTCTCTCCCTCTCTCTTTTCTTTCTCCCTCACTCTCTTCTCTTTCTCTCTCCCTTTCTCCCTTTCTTTTCCTCTCTCTCCCTCCCTTTTCCCTCTCTCTCCTTTTCTCTCACTCTCATTCTCCTTCCATCTGTCTCTCCTTCCCTTTCCCTCTGTCTCTCTCTCTCTTTCCCTGTCTTTCTCCCTCTTTCCCTCTGTCTCCCTATCCCTTTCTCCCTCTCCCTCCCTCTCCTCTCTCTCTCTTCTCTCTCACTTTCTCCCTCTCTTTCCTTCTGTCTCTTCCTCCTTTTTCTTTTCTCCCTCCCTCTCCCTTCTCTCCCTCTCTCTTTCCCTCTGTCTCCTCTTCCCTTTTTCCCCTCCCTCCTCTCTCCTCTTTCCCTCTGTCTCCCTGTCCCTTTCTCCCTCTCCTTCCCTCCCTCCCTCTCCTCTCTCTCTCTCACTTTCTCCCTCTCTTTCCTTCTGTCTCTTCCTCCCTTTTTCTTCCTCCCTTCTCTCCCTCTCTCTTTCCCTCTGTCTCTCCTTCCTTTTTTTCCCCCTCCCTCCCTCTCCTCTTTCTCTCCCTCTCCCTTTCTCCTTCCCTCTCTCAGGAAAAGGCCAGGCGATTCTGGAAGCGGAACTCCACCCGTCTTAAAATGGGCCGAGGTGGAGAAACACGGCCGTAGACAATCTACGAAGTTGGACTATCTGTTTTAACTATCCCAGCTTCCTTCTTTCCATAATCCAACCAGACAACGAATGCCAAATCACGTTTTATTGACTCGCGCTATTTACATCCCATGCTCCCTAAGTTTCTCTTATAAAGGGGGTTGGGAAATCTAATTATTATTATTTTTAAAAACAGATTCCCTGCAAAACGCATCGTTCCATGCTTCAACGGGGAAATAGCAATCCTTAGCCAAATCTACTTTAATCCGCTTACTTCAGAAAGGAGAAGTTTGAACATGAAAACAAAATTGGATTTGTTGAGCGTCTAACTCTAGCTGGACTCAAAGCCCAATCTCAACCCCTAACTCTTAACACCTCTGTGGATTTCCCCATGTGGTTTACAAGGAAGTGTAATTGGGGGGGGAGCTTGAAAAGTCACCCCTCCTCCTAACCATACCAAGGGGCTACAAATCTCTTGGCGACCTCCAGTTTGCCCTCCAAATTCAAGGGGACCCAACCAGGGGTGGGCTTCAAATTTTTTAGCGAGGGGCTCTCTGCCCTAATGATTGGCTGGGTGGTCATGTGGCTGGGTGGGTGTGGCCAACTCGACGTAGCTTCTTTGCCCTAATTACCTAAAAAAAAAAAGATAATATATCAAAAAGTTGTTTATTATTCCGTGCATTTAATACTTAAATAAAAGACTGGGTGAAACCAGGTTTAATAGCAGTGACTGTAAAAGGGATCTCCGGAGTCTTCATGGAGTTTCTGGGGAGTTTTGTGATTCTTATTATTTGGGAATTAATCTCCTCGGAAGCTGATGGATAGGTTATCTGATTTTCTCAATGGCTCTCCCTCGGCAAGCACTTTATCTAGCTTGCCACACTTTTACCAGGTGTGAAGTGCTCTTGGCTGAACGCCCAGAAGTTCAGTTAAGCCGATTAAGAGCTTTCCCTTGCTGTTTGTCTTTCTGAGGTTATTGGGGGCTCTCCAAACCCCGCAGTGTCTTAGCTAGGGGCCACCCCTGGACCCAACCCTAATTATTTTACCTGCATTTTCCCCTCTTCCCAAGTTTCCTGAGAATTAGGGGTATTGTTGCAGGTCAGGGTTAGGTGGGGCCGGTTCTGATTTGTATCATAATTAAGACTTCCTTTGGCATCCGGGAACACCGTGCTCTTCCTTTTTTGCAGGATGCCCCTGCGGTGTTGACCTTCGCCATCGATAGCGTGGAGAAGAAAATCCTACTCTCCACCATGAAGGGGGCGTGTTCCGAAGAACAGGTAAGGGTGACGGCCGATGGATATGGCCTGTCCGAATCTGGACTTGAACTGCTGTTTGTCTGGGGGGTGGGTGGGTTGAACATTTTGTTTTCAAAGTCTCTTTTGTCTCCTGTGTCAGGTTTCCGGCAGTTACCCCCAATTAAATCATGAGTCTCGAGCCAAACTTCCAAAACTTCAAAAGGATTTATTGGGAGTTAACATGGCCGGCACTGCTTGGGTGCAGCCAGCTCTGAGACACATCATTCATTGTCACCCTTGACCCTGGTTTTCCCCCCACCCCCCCTGGGTGTATCGTAATTCATATTCTCCAATGGGACACATCCATAGCCCAGAGTCATCAGTCATGTTCTCCAGTTAGAATCTTGCGCGGCAGAAACTTCAGTAACCTAGTTACTATCTTTGAAAAACTATGGAATGCACTTTCGATTTCCAAGCTGCCGTCCTGTTGTTTCAAACTCATTCCCCCTCTCCCTTTCTGTTGGCAACTCTAACAGGACCATAGAAATATTTTATGACTTGGCATCCTGCAAATTTCTGGTCAGTGTGACTAGGAGTTATCTCTGCAAGGCAGTCCAGGCAAGGACACTCTGTTCTGACCAAGGCTTCCCAAGATCGTTATTAAGCACATGCTTTGTTAAAACAACTCTTGTTTTATTTCCACGCTGGGAATTATTTTCACTCCCAGCAAGTAATGAGTCCCAAACAGTCCCTCGAGATAAGCACCCACCCTTTCTCTCCTTTGAATTGCTGCCAACAACTAGAGTGACAAATGTGATGACCCAGGGTGGGATACGAAATAAACACAGTCACGAAAAACAGGCGAGGCCCCTTTTGTTCCTTCGCTTTGCTTCCAAGCTCCAAATATCCTTGTCTGGAGTCAAAAAAAAACTCCCCCATAAGCAGTTACGAAATGCGGTTTAAACTAAAAATGCCTATAAATTATAAAGAGTAAAAACAACACAAACCACACTGAAGCAATTAAGGGAACCAGGCAAGATAAGGGCTTGAAGACGTCCACAGATATCGGAACACACCCTGGGAAGGACGCCAAACTCAGAGAGGAACGACAGACTAGAGATATTTCCAGGCTTTGTTTCCAGCACTGGCCCATACGCATGTCCGTCCTTTTAACCAGTTCTCACAGCTGCAGCCCACGAAGAGGATCAAGGCCCTCTCCTCCCAAGTAGGCCACGTCTCTCCCTGATCCTCTCCTCCCTGCGTGCCCTAGGATGGAGAGGGGATGGGCCCGGGTCCTCCTCTGACTGCCCAGCCGGCCTCTGCCCTTCCCCAGCCTCCTCCACAACCTCCAGAGCCGCACTTCCACTCCCTGTCGGCTGTTCCTCCTCTCCCTCGGAGTCAATCTCCACCAAGGGCATGACAGCCAAATGAATTATAAAAAAACCAACCGAAGTACAAAGTTCACACAGAGCTTCAAGGTTTAATCCGAACAGAACGAACAACTTTGCTTCCTGCAAAGGTTTCGTCACCTTTGCCTGTCCTTTATACCTTAGGGGAGGGGCCATCATCTCCCAGCCTTACTCCCGAGTCGCCCCTTTTGTTTCAGCTGCTCTCGCCTTCTGGCAGTTCTGTGCACATGCACACAGGGAACAGGCTCCCCTCGTTCCTCTTCCTCACTGCTGCCAGACTCTAAAGGCTCCAGAGGCAGCACCCCACTCCCAGATGGTCCTGGCCCCATCTCTGCATCGGACGCAGGACCCTCGTCCGAGTCCTCTCCAGACTCCTGGACTGGTCCCCGTTCTTCCCCACTGTCCGATTCCGCTGCCGCCTGCACCGGCTGCTGGCGAACCACAACAGAAAGTTGTATTAATACTCAGGTGTATTAGTTCAGGTGCTTTTTGCAGAAACACGAAAATACAGAAGTGCAGGTAATACTCCACTTACAACAGTGTCCATTTCAAGTTGCAACAGCACTGAAAAAAAAAGTAACTTACAACCGTTTTTCACTCTTATGACCAGCGTCCCCATGGTTTATATTCCAATGCTTGACGGCTGACTCACATTTATGACCGTGGCTGTGTCCCCGGGTCACGGCATCCCCTTTCGCAACCTTCTGACAAGCCCAATATTGCTGTTGCTAAGCGAGACATTTGTCCCGCGAGATTCGCCCCATCTTATGACCTTTCTTGCCGCTATTGTTAAGTGAGTCACATGGTTAAGTGTATCCATTGAGTTGGCTTGTCAAAAGGTCACCCTAGGGGAAAATCACGTGACTTCTGGGACACTGCAACCGTCATAACTGTGAGTTGGTTGCCCAAGCGGTTGGATTTCAATCCCGTGACCATGGGGGGGGGGTCGCGTCGCAGCGGTCGTAAGGGTGAAAAAAACGGTCATAAGTCACATTTTTGACTGCCGTGGTCACATCGAACGGCGTGTGTTTGTGAGGAAACTCGACCCTTCAGTTGCTGAGGGATACGGAGCTGGGAAACTATAAAATCAAAATGAGGAAAATCTCTGGGCAGATCTAAAAAATGAAAAAAAAAAAAGTCAAATTGAACCCACAAGGCCCCAAAACGTGTTGCAATTTATTTATTTTTTAATGAGGATTTAAATGAAATCCAACCCAAAGGCTGGGTTTTTGTACACCACGGGGAATCGTGAATGGATTTCCCTCCCATAATCCTTTGCTCTTTGTGTGTTTTTTAGGAGTTCTAACCACTTAGAAGCAGCTTCCCATGAGGAAACAGGCCAAAATACGTTCAATAATATTAATAACTAGCTTCGCTATGGAACTATGTGGTCAGGCTTAGTTTTTGGGGAGGAAAATAAGGGGGGGGGATTCTGCCTCCGCCTACCAGCATCCATCGGTATTCATCTGGCTAGCGTCCTGTCAGTGTGTGAGAGAGTTGAGGGCTGTTTGGAAACTGAAACAGCATTTGCTGTGTGAGCAAAGAAGGAGACAACAAAGAGCCTGGGCGTGGCTTAGCTCAACTGTTCTGTACTAAAGCTGCTTGGTGCTGTGAAACTGAAACTCCTCTGCTTGTGTTTTGCATTTGGAAGAGATTTCTTGTCAGGTGGGGGTGTGGGGTAGAACTCCTTAGCATCAGAGCATGTTAATAAAAATAATGTAGGATATACTACCGCTCTGATAGTCATTTCGAAAAATCCTTCCTTAGTGAGCACCTAGAAGCCAAGAGGAACATACGTGCCAAGTTTCAAGTTTGTAGGCTTTACGGTTCTGGAGATATTGTGATGATGGGTGTGTGGTATTTTGCTTTTATGTATATAGTTAATAAATCAGCGCCTGGCACAAGGAGGTGTGTTGTTACCGTGAATATCAAACACGGTGACAGACGGTTGCTTGACAAAGCAATTTGTGATTTCTCTCCCTCCTCAAGCGCCGTCTCCTTCCCCTGACAACGGCACCCTAACCATGTGTTTTTCTGCCAAGCGTCTCAGGTTGCTGGCAACCTCCTTAATTGAAGGTATCCATCCGAATCGGCGGAAGTACCTGTTCCACCCCATCCGTCAGCTCACGATTGCCTCTTCGGGCACTGATGCACCAATCTTGTTATGTGTGTCAGGGATATCTGTAGGGCACACTCAAAGCATATTAAAAGTACCTAAAAGTCGGACTAAGTTTCAACCGGCACCATTTTGAGCCCATCTTGACCTCAACCTATTCTCCAAAGCACCTGAAAGCAGAACAAGAAGCAACAGGACGAAAACGAACCAAGGAGAGAAGCAATCTGGAATTAAGGAGAAATTTCCTGACAGTGAGGACAATTAACCAGTGGAACAGCTTGCCACTAGAAGTCGTGGATGCTCCAACACTGGAGGTTTTTAAGAAGAGACTGAGACACTTGTCTGAAATAGTGTCTCCTGCTTGAGCAGGGGGCCAGAATAGAAGACCTCCAGGGTCCCTTCTAGGTCTATTCTGAATTGAATTGATTTTGGGGGATTTGGTTCGGTTTGAGGTTTTGATTAACCCAAGGGTCTTCAAACTTGGCAAGTTTAAAACTTGTGGACTTCAACTCCCAGAATTCCTGAGCTAACATGACTGGAGGAGGAATTCTGGGAATTGAAGTCTTAAAGCTGTCAGGTTTGAAGACCCTTGCTCTATCTTATATGCAGCTCTATCATTCCCCTCTATTGCAGTGGTTTCCTGTATCCCATTGCCCCTCCAGGTTTCATCTCTATTGTTCCTATGATGTATTTCCTGTTCTTGTATTACTCTAACACAAGGGTTTTCAAACTTGGCAAGTTTAAGACTGGTGGACTTCAACTCCCAGAATTCCTGAGCTAACATGACTGGAGGAGGAAGAGGGGGAATTCTGGGAGTTGAAGTCCACTTAACTTAAAACTCTCAAGTTGGAAGACCCCTGCTCTACAGCTTTAAGACTTGTGGACTTCAACTCCCAGAATTCCTCCTCCAGTCATGTTAGCTCAGGGATTCTGGGAGTTGAAGTCCACAAGTCTTTAAAGCTGTCAAGTTTGAAGAGCCCTGGATTAGCCAAACGAAGCCTTCGGCACAAGTGTGAGCCACCTAAAAGTCAGGCAAAGCTTCAACCTCCACTGGTCACTGAGGGCATCTTGACCTCAACTTATTCTCCACAGCACCTGAAGGCAGGACAAGAAGCAATGGATGGAAACTAAGCAAGGAGAGAAGCATTCTGGAACTAAGGAGAAATTTCTTAACAGTGGGAACAATTAACCAGTGGAACGACTTGCCACCAGAAGTCATGGGTGCTCCAACACTGGAGGTTTTTAACAAGAGATTCGGTAGCCATTTGTCTGAAATGGTAATCTCCTGCTTGAGCAGGGGGATGGACTAGAAGACCTCAAGGGTCCATTTCCAACCTTGTTATTCCAAGTAACTGCTAAGAAGGATAAGAGAGCCAGAATTCGGTTCCCTCAAACAGCTCATAAAACAAAATTGAAGATAAAAGGAGCAAGGGGTTGGACTAGAAGACCTTGCAGATCCCTTCCAACTCTTGTTATTCTGTTCTGGGTTTTTTTTGTGGGTTTTTTTTTTGTTGTTGTTACTGTTGTGGCTACACATCGTCAAAAGGCCGTTAGCATTCCAGGTGAGGCGCGCCGAGTCATTTCTCATTACCGTCTCCACGTCTCAGCAAATGGCCCCGAACGCCGAGCCCATCCTGCTCCGAAGGGCACAATTAGGAACGTTAATGTGCTATCGAACGGCGCAGACAGCCATTAATTAGGCCAGTGTTTCTGTCAGGTGGAGATGGCTGGCGTTTTCATTTCGGGGTGAATTGTAATAAATTGGGGCTCTTGGAGTAAAAAAAAAACCAGAATTATGGGCAGCGGCCCAGGGAGAACATCAGATCGGATTTCTCTCTGTCAGGTTGGTCTGTTCCTTCTCAGGCTGAGTATCCCCCCGTATGTGTCAGGCTGTAGCGGCCATTAACAAATTAACAGAGTTGGAAGGGACCTTGTAGGTCATCTAGTCCAACCCCCCCTCCCAAGCAGGAGACCCTACACCATTTCTGACAGATGGCAATCCAGTCTCTTCTTGAAAGCCTCCAGGGATGAAGCTCCCACAACTTCTGAAGGCAACTTCTGTTCCATGGGTTGATTGCTCTCCCTGTCAGAAAATTCCTCCTTATTTCCAGGTTGAATCTCTCCTTGATCAGTTTCCATCCATTGTTCCTTGTCTGGTCTTCGGGTGCTTTGGAAAATAGCTTGACCCCCTCCTCCTCTCTGGGGCAGCCCCTCAAATATTGGGAGATGCTCTCCTGTCTCCCCTGGTCCTTCTCTTCCCTAGACTAGCCAGGCCCAGTTCCTGCAACAGTTCATCGTATGTTATAGCCTCCAGTCCCCTCATCATCCTGGTTGCTCTTCTCTGCAACCTCTTTTTTATAGTGTGGTGAACAGAACTGGATGCAGTACTCTAGGTATGGTCTTACTAAGGCTTTATAGGGCGGTATTAGCACCTCCCTTGATTTCTTGATTGGTACCTCTATTAATGCAACTTAGGATTGCATTGGCTTTTTTGGCGGCGGCTGCGCACTGCGGGCTCCTATTTAGCTGGTTTTCCACTAAGACCCCAAGATCCCTCTCCCATTTACTGCTATTGAGCCTGGTTTCACCCAGTCTATATCTTGTTCGGAGTGAAGATGCCCCATTTGAAGGAAGAAAAGAGCCAGGATTGATCTGTGGAGACTTTGATACTCCCTGAGCTTGGTTGGTCTGCAGACATTTCATGACCCAACTAGGGAACATCAACAATGCTAAAGGGGAATGGAATTTATGCGGGGTGGTGGTGGAGGACTGGAGGAAAGAGGAGGAAAAGGAGGAGGAGAAATGTGCGGTCCTTGGAGCTCTCTTGAGCTTTTGTGTTTTCTTGCAGACATTTCATTACCCAGTTAGGTAACATCATCAGTACTAGAAGGGGGAGTGGGGTTTGTGAAGAAGAGGAGGACAAAGACAACAACTGTGGGGTCTTGTTGCTCCCTGAGGTTGGTTGTTTTCTTGGAGACGTTTCATGACCCAACTAGGCAACATCATCAATGCTAGAAGGATGCAGAGTCAGCTCTTTGGAAACCCTGTAAACAAAGCACTGATGATGTTACCTAGTTGGGTGAGGAAACATCTGCAAGAAAACAACCAACCTCAGAGAACACCAAGTGCAACCCTGAGCTACAAATCTCTTTCTTCTGATGGCCATTTGTTGGGCATGTAAATGCAGGTTATTCTTACACTGGAGTATATCCATTTTTTTTTTCCAGCCTTGGCAACTTTCAGATGGGTGGACTTCAACTCCCAGAATTCCCCAGCCAGCCAAGTTCTTCTCTCTTCCCCCCTTTTCGAATTACTTCCCAAAAAAAATGCCCCAAATCTTGCTTAATGACTTAACAACCACTGCATTTGTGTAACAACCACATAAAATTGAGCTTGATCTCAAGGTGACCCGCTTAATGACTGCTGTGACTTGACGGCCGTAATTCTGGGCTCAATTCTGGTTGTAAGTCAAAAGACCCCTTGTAGTTCCTCTCCTGAAAGCGTCGGGGGTTTTTTGGTTTTCGTTTTGGTGCCTATTAGCTGGAAGATTTCCCTGCTGTCGATGAATGTCAAAACTCTGCAGCCCTTTCGTGCTTCGCTCCATTCGCCTGCTTTCATGCCGCCGAGTCTTTGAATTTTATCGTTATTTTTTAAAATTTGTTTTCGGGCTTGACGTGAGCCCTGCTCTGCTGTTTCCTTTCCCCCCACCACCTCTCGTTTAACAGAAATGCACCTTTGGGAGGAGGTCTCGGCCAGCATTGTCTCCACCTCTTTAAGCATTCATGGCAACCTCCAGCGCCTCTGGCTAAAAATTGGCACTTAGGTGACGGGGAACGGAGGGGCCATAACCAGGCGTCCATTTTAATGAGAGCAAGCTCCACGGAAGCCTTGACAAACATCGGTCTGATGTGTGGCTTCGGGCTTTACACACCTCTTGGTTTTCCCCATCGCTCCGAAATGCTTTCCTTTGTAATTCGCACGTAGCCTTGCCAAGGAACCTTGCAAGTGAATCCCACAATGGGTAGGTAACTGTGTTTCCCCAAAAATAAGGCCCTGTCCTTTTTTCTTTTTTGGCTGCCAAAAAAAGGCACCAGGTCTTATTTTCGGAGGGTGTCATTTACTGACTAACCATACATGCCTACGTCGCCCCCGGCCTCCTTTTCGCTGTCAGAGGCCTTCAGGAACTACTTCTGCAGCTGGCAAGGCTTCCCTGAAGGCCTCTGCAGCCGATACCAGAGTTCTGGATCGATCCAGAGCTTTTTTACCAGCTACAGAGAGGCCTTCAGGAAAGCCTTGCTAACTGCAGAAGACATGGCCCCGCCAGGCAGGTGTCGGGGTGTGTGAGGCTTGGCTACAACTGTCCAAAGGTAAGTAGTAAGGCAGCTCCAACTCCCTCCCATCCCAAGCCTAGTTTAATTTTTACACGTCTACTCTTGGAGTAGGCGGGATCTTAATTAGGGCTTATTTTTTTGGGGGGGGGTAGGGTTTATATTGGGCGCATGTGTAAAAATCAATCTAGGACTTACTTTCGGGGTATAGGTCAGAGATGGCTAACCTTTTCGTCGTTGCGTGCCAAAAGTGTGTGCGCACGTGCACATGTGCCGTACACCCATAATGCAGTGCATACAGGACACCCCCTGCATGCGCATACGACCCCCCTGTGTGCACTGCCTCTGCGCATGCACACGTGACCCCTGTGCGCGCCTCGGTCCCCTGGCGCATGCGCGTGCAGAAATGGTGTAGGGTCTCCCGCTTGGGCGGGGTGGTTGGACTAGATGACCTTCAAGGTCCCTTCCAACTCTGATTATCTGTAATCTGTAATTCTTGAGCTTGGGAAAATGGGAGGGGGGAATTTCCTGTAGTGTATGTGGTTAGACATAATAACATTCTTTTTCTAAGTCAAGGTCATGTTATCTCCGCACCTGGGTGAGAGGACGTCCCAAGCTGGAACAGATGGTGATTGGGGCACGCGATGCGATGATGGGTGCAGGGGGGAAGATTTGTAGTTTTTACTTATTGCAAGGAAGCCCGGAACTTTCAGATTCGGGATTGCCCAGATGTGCCAGTTTACCATCCCCTCCCCCCAAAATAGATCTTTTGAGAAGATGCCTGTCTCAGAGTTATTGGTTGGAGTGGAGGTTTTCTGGAACGCTGACAGATACTGGATGGCATGCTGGCCTCCGTCCATCCTGGTTTGAAAAGCTTGGCCGGGGAGGGGGAGAGCGCGGGGGTGGGGGTGTTGAAAGTGAGTAGGTTTCTTTGCCTAATTTTCCACGGTCGAGCTACCGCGTCCAGATATAGTTCTTTGTTACTCGGCAAATCACCACGCCGTTTAAAATGGGTTTCACTTCAATGGCTGCCTGGTGTTGCAGGGAACCACGCAAAAGCCCTTGGGCCGTGTGTGTGTGTGTGTGTGTGTGTGTGTGTGTGTGGTGGGTTTGCTGGACACGGTGGATTGCTTTTCACAGCACATTTTAATTTGGCTTCTGCAACAGCCCATTTATCCGGAGGCACAAAATATGTGCACTGCTGTTGCTCCCAAACAGTTCCACTGTGCCGGATTTAAGACAGACAAAGCTGAACCGTGTGTGTTTGTACACTGTGTGTTGTGTGTGAGCTCCGCAAACGCATGTTGGGCGGTGGTGGGTGCAGCGTGGTGCTTTTATCAAACCCTGGCTTGGAGAGAAGTCACTGCCCAAAACATGACTCTAGGGTGGGGGGGGGAAATAGGGGTAGGGGGGTCCTTGACTTAAGAGCCACCATTGGGAATGGACTATCATGCCCTTGGGAGAGTTGGACGCTGAGGGAGAGGAGGAACAGCTGACAGAGAGTGGAGGTGTGGCTCCGGAGGTTGTGGAGGAGGCTGGGGAAGGGCAGAGGCCGGCTGAGCAGTGAGAGGAGGACCCAGGCCCATCCCCTCTCCATCCTAGGGCACACAGGGAGGAACAGAGAAGGAAACAACTTGGCTTAGGAGAGAGGAAGTGGCCATGATCCCCCTCATTGGTTGCAGCTGTGGAGATGAGTATATAAGAGGGGCGATTACAACACAGCGTTGCCAGAAGCAAAGCATGTTTTAGTTATCTTGGTTGGCGTCCTTCCAACAGACTATGCCTTGTTATCTCCTTGAAGTTGGTAATTACTTATCCTGATCCGTTGTGGAAATTCCATTATTGTAGTTTGTTTTAGTTTTTTTATTTCATCTCTATCTGCTCATTAAGTTCGGACTGTATTGCTTTCCTTTGAAGACTGTTTTTGAATACATTTTATCTCCAACTGAGAATTATGGAACAGCGGGGCCGAGTTGGAGGCATTAAAGGACATTTATTTACGTTTTGGATTTTGTTATGTTTGTGTTACACTCCGGGTCATCACATGGACCGTCCGTTTGCTAAGCAATGGGGTCGCATCCGATTTCATGACCTTTTTTCTTTTAAACCGGATCGTTAACCAAATAATATGGTTGCTAAGCGGATCATATGGTCATTAAGCAAATCCAGCTTGTCTCTCCCTCCCCCCACCTTCCATTGACTGGTCTCACCAAGTCGGTTTGCTTTTTGTATGGGTTAAGTGTATGGTGTGAATTGACTCCACTGCAGTTTGGAAGCTGCAGTTGAGGTCTCCCTGTTTTCTGGGGACTCTGGTTCCACAAACTCTGCTCTCAGTGCGATGCGCGGAAGCTGGCCGTTCTCGGGTATCAAAATGCTCTCTTGTGTTCCCATCTTGGGTCTCTGTGAGCTTGTTTGTTTTCTTGCAGACTTTTCTCAACCAAACTAGGTAACATCATCAGTGTTAGAAGGGAGTGGGGTTTGTGGATAGGGAGGGAGGAAGGAAGGAAGGAAGGAAGGAAGGAAGGAAGGAAGGAAGGAAGGAAGGAAGGAAAGATTGTGAGGTTCTTGGTGTTCTCTGAATTTGGTTACTTTTTTGCAGACATTTCATGACCAAACTAGGTAACATCATCAGGACCAGAAGGGAGTGGAGTTTGCAAAGTGGAGCAGGAGGGGAAAAAAAGGAGGAGAATTGTGAGGTTTTTAATGTTCTCTGAACTTGATTGTTTTCTTGCAGATATTTCATGACCCAACTAGGTAACATCATCAGTGCTAGGAGGAAGTGGGGTTTATAAACAGAGGGTAAATCCCCACTCCCTTCTAGCACTGATGATGTTACCTAGTT
This sequence comes from Pseudonaja textilis, assembly GCF_049901715.1. Taxonomy (NCBI): domain Eukaryota; kingdom Metazoa; phylum Chordata; class Lepidosauria; order Squamata; family Elapidae; genus Pseudonaja; species Pseudonaja textilis. Next base: position 22,797,294 of record NC_141999.1, on the reverse strand, counting down.
TGGGTCACGAAATGTCTGAAAAGCACATCTAAAGAATTTAAACGCTGAGCTACAATCGTTCCCTTCTGTTGGCAACTCATTCCTTCCTGACAGATTTGGTCCAGTAACATCAGAAAAAGTAGCCTGTGGAAACGCACAGACTGTCTTCCCGTCTGGTTTTGCGCAGTGCCGTCTTTCTGGAAATTCACGTTACTTCGTGGATAGTTTCAAACCTGTCTTCGGAGATGTTAAAACCCACCGTCAGACGCGACGAGAAAAGAAAAGATGGGGTTGAAAGAAACAATCCTGCGCCCGGGGAAGATGTTTTCTTCCATAGATTTTTATTATTATTTCTGTTTGGCCAAGCCCCCGAGCAGGACCGATAGCGGGAGGAGAGTTCGCCATTTCCCGGCGATAGTTCCCGCATCATCACCTCACCTGTTCGGCGTGCACCCGAGAAGATTGATGGCCGGTTGAATTGACCAGGAAGGCTGAACTGATTCCTTATTTGTAGCTGCTTGTCTGCCTTCCCGCCGGCTGTGGGCTCACGCACTCCAGCCATGCCACGTGCCGCTGGTTATTGAGCTGAAAAGACTTAAGTGAGCCAGACAGATTTTGACAGCTCCACGGCGAACGGCTCAGTTGACATGGAGGAAGAGGAGGATGGGTGGTGGTGGTGGCACGGAGAACCAGGTTGCTAGTTCCCTCCGTACACGGGGTGGTGGTGGGGAGAATGGATGGCTTCCTTTGCATATAAATTGACTAATTAAAATGCAGCCTTGCGAGTAGGCCAGATAAGAAAAACTGGAAAAGATGAGCTAATTGTCCTTTATGGTCAGTCTGCATTAATGGAAGGTTGCAAAGTGCGAAAGTACCGGTCTCCCACTGTCCCTTCTGATCACCTGACTGTGATGACCCAGGGTGGGATACAAAACAAACAACAGTCACAGAAAACAGGCGAAGCCCCTTTCATTCCTCCACTTTGCTTCCAAGCTCCGAATATTCTTGACGGAAGACAAAAAAAACTCCCACACAAACAGTTACAAGAAGAAGTAAAAAAGCAACACAAACCAGGCAAGATAAGGGCTGGAGGACGTCCACAGATAACACACACTGGGAAGGACGACAAACTCAGAGAGGAATGACAGACTAGAGATATTTCCATGCTTTGTTTCCAGCACTTGCCAGTACGCATGCCCGTCCTCTTATCCAGTTGTCACAGCTGCAGCCCATGAAGAGGTTCAAGGCCCTCTCCTCCTGAGTAGACCACATCTCTCCCTTATTCTCGCTTCCCTGCGTGCCCTAGGATGGAGAGGGGATGGGCCTGGGTCCTCCTCTGACTGCCCAGCCGGCCTCTGCCCTTCCCCAGCCTCCTCCACAACCTCCGGAGCCACACTTCCATTCCTTGTCGGCTGTTCCTCCTCTCCCTCAGAGTCAGTCTCCACCAGGGGCATGACATGACCAGCTCGATACCTGTGCTTCGCTACGAAACTATGTGGTCGGGCTTCGTTTTCGAGGATGGGGGTGGGGAAATTCTGCCTCTGCCTACCAGCATCCACCGGTATTCATCTGATTGGCATCCTGTCAGTGTGTGAGAGAGATGAGGGCTGTTTCGAAACTGAAAGAGTATTTGCTGTGTGAGCAAGAAGGAGACAGCCAGGAGCCTGGGTGTGGCTTAACTCAACTGTTCTGTACTAAAAGCTGCTTGGTGCTGTGAAACTGAAACTCTTCTCCTCCGCTTGTGTTTTGCATTTGGAAGAGATTTCTTTCCAGGTGGGGAGGGGGAGTAGAACTCCTTAGCATCAGAGGGGGCTTTGGGCAGGAAACAATTCATTCGTTTCAGCAGTGTGAAGATCTGTCTGTGCATCTCAGAGACTCCTATGCCGAGTCCTTCCTTGTCAGCACTGAGTTTGGAAATATTTACTCGGCAGCCCTCCCGGCTAGATAAGGTCCATGCTCCTCATTACACCTTTGAAAGACTGTTTGCCAGGCCTTTGGCTGAAGGTGAATGCAAGAAATTCACCTTTGTTGAATAAAAGGGGTTTTGCCGGGACAAAGAGTCTGCTTAGTGCTTTTGGGCGAAGCCTAGGTCAGAACAGATTGTCAATAAATGAAAGGTTGTAGGGCAAGGACTACCCCTTTAAATGAAGACTGTGCCATGGGCGTAATTTAAACCTGGGGTGGGGGGTCCTATCAGGGAGGGGCAGAGAGCAAGGCCTATGCTGCCCCCCCCCCCACCTTCCCAAAATCTTTTTGGGACTTTTCCTTCCTTCTTTCCAGCTTTTAACCATCTCCTCCTTCTCTTGATCCCTGCAGCTTCAGCAATGCATTGCCACCGCGCAGCGAGCGGCCGAAACCATCTTCCGCTTCTACCGAGACGCCGCATGCAGGAAGTACTCAAAATGGTGACTTTTCTTCCCCCCCCCCCATCACCAGCACAATGGGACATTCCTAAGGAAGAGCGGCTGATGCAGCCAACACCCTTCTAGCAGCGGACTCTACTTTCCAGGTGTATGCTGGCTGATGTTAAGCCAGGTTGGGGAAGCAGCTGGCAGGCGGGGCACCAACAAGCTAGGAATGCTGGCTACCTCAACACCTGACGGCCTTCAGCCTCCAGGATTTCCAAGCTGCGTGTTAAACATCCACTTCCTGCTTCCAGAAAACCGTTTCCGGATCCAGTTTGATTCTTGCTCGGTTTTATCTACGTTTTTTTTTTCCCATCCAACTGATTCATCCCATCCTGTTCTCTTCTTCGCGGAGTTATTTCTTTTTTTCTCCTTGTCTCCTGCCTGAAATTATCATGCTGGGTTTTGACAAAGCCAGCCAGGGGTCTTCTTGCCATGACCAGGAAGAAGCAAAGGAAGAATTTATCCTGGTTTGTTTAAAGGAAGAATTTATCCTGGTTTGCTTAAAGCAGAGGTCTCCAAACTTGGCAACTTTAAGACAACAAGTCTTAAGACTTGTTGTCTTAAAGTTGCCAAGTTTGGGGACTCCTGGCTTAAAGGAACAAGTTAGCCTGATCTGCTTAAAGGAAGAATTTATCCCAGTTTGCTTAAAGGAAGAATTCATCCCAGTTTGCTTAAAGGAACAATTTATCCTGGTTTGCTTAATGCTCGCCATTTTTTTTTAATCTCTTGCAAATCAGTTATTAGTCTGGCTCTTATGTCACCTGAAGCTACCAATTTTGATCACCCAGCTTGATGGCGGGGGGGGGGGGTTGGACTATAAGACCTCCAAAGTCCCTTCCGTTATTCTATTCTATTTTGCTTGGTTGGAGAAGCAGCATGCTGGGTGGGCCAAGGTTCACCAGCCTTGAAAAGAGTCGCTCTGTGCAAAAAGTCATTTTACTCGAGACGTAAATCTCCAAACCATTTTTTTAAAAAAAATAAATTTTGGAAGAAACAGATAACGGGACTTCAGGAACGAACTGTTCAATTCTTGTTTTTCCACCCCCATTTTTTCTTTTTTATTAAAAAAAAAAACTTCCTAATCTGTAGAGGGAGCTGTAACACCGGCAGAAGAATTTCATGGCTGCGACACCCTTAATGAAGAAAAAAAAAAAAAACTGCCGTTGATTGAGGGCTCTGGACTCTGGCTGCCTCTGTTCAGAAATTAACGTCACGAATAAAATAGCAAAGAGGAAATTCCCAGCTCAGCCCTATTTTGGGGGGGGCGGGGGGAGCGAAAACTTGTTCTCGGTTCTCTTGCAAAGGTTTTTGTGGGCCACTTGCAGGTGGAGGGTGGGTGAGATCGAGCGCTGGTTGTGATGCACATTTTATACACGTCAGGGCCACCATCTTGACTCCCACACACACAAAAATATAAATAAATCTCTTCTGACCCCTGTTTTTGCTATTCTGTCAACTCCACATCCCGATGTCACTGACTGCAAACTGTTGCCCTAAGCCAGAGGCCCACAAACTTGGCAACTTTAAGACTTGTGGAGTTGAAGTCCACAACTCTTAAACTCGCCCTGTTTGGAGACCTCTGCCCTAACCCATTTTTTTTTTCAACCTTGGCAACATGAAATTGGACGGACTTCAACTCCCAGGATTCCCCCAACCAGCATTTGAAGGAATTCTGGGAGTATTCTATATTCTATGCCCTTCTTAAAAGTTGCTCAAGTTGAAAAATACTGCAGTGAATTGCTGAAAAGCTGGACTTTTGAGAAATAATTGGGGAAGCAGCTCTATGTTCAGTTTGATGCTAAATCATGGAAGTTGGGGGATTCTGGGAGCCGAAAGATGTTTGAGACTCTAGAAAGAGTGCAGAGAAGATCAACCAAGATGATTTGGGGACTGGAGGCTAAAACATATAAAGAACGGTTGCTGGAACTGGGCACGGCTAGTTTGATGAAAAGAAGGACCAGGGGAGACAGGATAGCAGCCTTCCAATACCTGGGGGGGCTACTGCGAAGAAGAGGAGGGGGTCAACCTATATTCCAAAGCACCTGAAGGCAGGACAAGAAGCAATGGATGGAATCTAAAATCAAGGAGAGAAGCAACCAAGATATAAGAAGAAATTTCCTGACGGAACAATTAATCAGTGGAATTAAGTTCCAGAAGTTTTGAATTCTCCAACACTGGAAGTCTTTAAAAAGAGACTGAACAACAATTTGTCTGAAATAGTTTCCTGCCTAAGCAGGGGGTTGGACTAGAAGACCTCCAAGGTCCCTTACAACTCTCTTATTCTATTCTATTCCTATTCTATTTTCTATTCTATATTCTATTCTATGTTCTATATTTTCTATTTACTCGATATTTTATATTCTATATTCTATTTTATAGTCTATATTTTATATTCTACTCTATATCTTATATTCTATATTATTTTCTATTTTCTATTCTACACTGTTCTATATATTCTACTCCATTCTATTTGCTATTTGCTATTTTATATTCTATTTTATATTCTACTCTATATTTTCTATTCTATATTTTCTGTTCTATTTTCTATTCTATATTGTATTATTTTCTGTTTTCTATTCTACTCCATTCTATATGCTATGCTATGCTATTCAGGTGGCTGAGGTTGGAAAACGTTGCCTTAAGCTGTGAGTGGAACATAATTGTGGGGTGTTATGCATGAGTTCAGACACTGATTGTGTTTATCCTTCGGGGTTTATTTAAGGATCTATCAGCAACCGGTTCCCACGAGAGCTTTCTTCAGTTTTACCTTGTTTTTCCTCTGCCTGACCACATTATGCAAACCCAGCTTGTTTGGTTGCTGCAGAGTTCTGTGCAATGCCCAAACCTTAAAATTAGGATAATTCAGTACAAGGGAATCCTCGACTTATGATGGCAATCGAGCCCCCAATTTTCTGTCCCTTAAACAAGACACTTCTCAAGTGAGCTTTTTGCCCCCGTTTTACGACTTTTTCTCGCCACGGTTGTGAAGCAAATCCGGTTTCCCTCTTGGCTTTGCTTGCCAGCCAGTCATAAAAAGCAGATTTGCAGGGACCTCTGGGATGCTGCAACCGTCATAAATATGAGTCAGTTGCCCCTTTGGATCCCCTGACGCGGTCGTAAGTGTGAAAAACGGCCACAAGTCCCTTTTGTGTTCCAGTGTTGTGGTAACTTAAGCGGACGGCCGCTTAAATGAACTGTTTGTAAGTCGAGGACTTACCCGGAGGTCCAAATGAAAAGCGATAAACCCTCGTTGGTCGCCGAGTTTGGAATCGGCTCGATCCACCGTGGCAATTCACCGAGAAAGGAGATTTCGGTTCCAAGCTTCTCTCCTCCCTCCTCCGCCAAGACCCACAACCTCCCGTTGTCACCTGAATGACAAACCTCGAGTTGTGATGGAGTGTCTGGAATCTCTGTACCGTATCTGGCTCATTATTTATTCTCTGGAACTTTCTGGCTTGCTTTTTTTTTTTAATTTGGCATTTTGGGCAAGCATGGGGCAGGTGCCAACCAGCAATCCTGCTTGGCAAGCGTGGCTTGGCACACGGCAAGGGCTCGGGGGTGGGTGGGAGGAGGGGGAGGGGGCAGTCCAGGAAAGCAATTTCCCAAAAGGACTGCCTCCCCCCCACACCATCCCCGGCGCCCCCTCTACCCCCCCAAGGATTAAATCTGGTATTTTAACCGTCCCATCGTTGCTACGGTTTGGGGAAAAGCTGACATGCCTCCTTCCTGAATTCCAGGACTGCGGATTTTAGAAAAAGAGGTTGAGCCACAGTTTCTCCCCTTCGGGGAAGGAGCATGTTTGATTAATAACAAGCTGAATTGCAGCATCTTAGCTTTTAATTCAGAGGTCTCCAAGCTTGGCAACTTTTAAGACTGGTGGACTTCGGCTTCCGGAATGCCTCAGCCAGCATAGCTTAAAAGATGCTGGCTGGGGAATTCTGGGAGTTGAAATCCATGCATCTTTGGCTGGGGAATTCTGGGAGCTGGTCCAGCCATTTTAAAACATGCTGACTGGGGAATTCTGGGAGTTGAAGTCCATGCGTCTTTGGCTGGGGAATTCTGGGAGCTGGTCCAGCCATTTTAAAAGATGCTGACTGGGGAATTCTGGGAGTTGAAGTCCATGCATCTTAACACATGCTGGCTGGGGAATTCTGGGAATTAATACAGCTGTCTTAAAACATGCTGGCTGAGGAATTAGAATAGAATAATGTAGAATAGAATGGAACGGAATAGAACAGAATAATATAGAATAGAATAGAACAGTATAATGTAGAGTAGAATAGAATAGAATAATATAGTAGGAAATAGAATAGACTAATGTAGAATAGAATAGAATAGAATAGAATAGAATAGAATAGAATAGAATAGAAGATCGAATAGGAAAGAATAGAATAGAAAATAGCATAGAATCGGAGTAGAATAGAATAGAAAATAGAATAGAATAGAATAACAAGAGCTGGAAGGGACCTTGTAGGTCATCTAGTCCAACCCCCTGCTCAAGCAGGAGACCCTGCACCATTTCTGACAGATGACAGTCCAGTCTCTTCTTGAAAGCTAAATTCGGTAGGTTTTCCTGCTAGAGCAGGGGGTTGGACTAGAGGACCTTCAAGGTCCCTTCCAACTCTTGTTATTCTATTCGGCGGCCGTGCGACGCGCTTGCATTGAAGCACTGAGTGTCGCTTGCAAGCGTGTCGGATAGCAGCTTCTGCTTAAGCGTATCATTTCTCATTTGCCTTAGTACTGACAGCTCCTCACCCCCAGGGCAGACTTGCAAGAGCGCCCTGGCAAGCTTGTTTATCTCTCTTTCCCCATCATCCCACCCCCCATCCCACCCCCCCACCTCTGTTTGCTTCCCAGAGTCCTGAACGTCTCATCACCTTCATAGCTGGCCAGGGAAGAGAGCCGTCCTTTGCTTTAATTAATGAGTCTCATGGCACGGATGAAATTAGACCTGTTTTTCTCTGCTGAAGCCAGCTTGCCCTCGTTGCAAAGTTTCTTTCACAAGGACAAGAGTTGTGTCTCTCAACCTTGGAACTTTTTTGAGAGGGGGTGGACTTCAACTCCCAGAATTCCCCAGCCAGCATGCATGGACTTCAACTCCCAGAAATCCCCAGCCAGCATGTTTTAAGATCGGTGGACTGCAACTGCAACTCCCAGAATTCCCTGGCCAGCATGTGTTAAGATGCATGGACTTCAACTCCCAGAATTCCCCAGCCAGCATGCATGGACTTCAACTCCCAGAATTCTCCAACTAGCATGTTTTAAGATCGATGGACTGCAACTGCAACTCCCAGAATTCCCTGGCCAGCATGTGTTAAGTTGCATGGACTTCAGCTCCCAGAATTCCCCAGCCAGCATGCATGGACTTCAACTCCCAGAATTCCCCAACTAGCATGTTTTAAGATCGGTGGACTGCAACTGCAACTCCCAGAATTCCCTGGCCAGCATATTTTACGATGGCTGGACCAATTCCCAGAATTCCCCAACCAGATGTTTTAATATCGGTGGACTATAACCGCAACTCCCAGAATTCTGGGAGTTGAAGTCCGCCAGTCTTAAAGTGGCCACAGTTCGAGACCTCCGCTTTAAGACGCTCAGACTTCAACCCCTGGAATTAAAGGCAGCTTACCCCTCCGAAGAACACCCCCCCCAAAAAAGGTGACCTCTTTCTGTCTGTTATACCCTTGTCTTTTCATCTGAGCCGTGATGGAAACAATCACTCGTCCTAGAGAAAACTGCTCGGGGACCCTGCATAAATATGTCATAAAGCATTCTTAATAATTCATGGCCGCTTTGGAGAAAAGCGAAAGAACAAAGAAGGAACAGAGGGAGGGAAGGAGGGAGAGAAAAAGGGGGAGAGATTTTGGCTCTGCCCTAGATAGCTTCACCACGTCCAGCTGGTCCAGTGTGATTGAGCTTCCCCCTGACCTACTTACAGGGGGTCCTCGATTTACAACCAGAATCGAGCCCAAAATTACTGTTGCTAAGCGAGACTGTTGCATTTGCCAAGTGAGTTTTCCTCGCGTTTTACGGCCTCTCTGGCCAAAGTTGGGAAGCGAATCTCGGCGGTTGTTCAGCAAGTGACACGGTCGTTAAGCCAATCTGGCTTTCCCCTTGACTTGGCTGGTCAAGGGATCGCGTGACGCAGGGACGTTGCGACTGTCCGAAATACGAGACCTTTACCAAACGACTGAATTTGGGTCACATGAAATGGCCGTAACTGTGAAAAACGGTCATCAGACACGACTGTTTCGCAGCATCCCAGGGGCCCCTTTGGCGAACTTCCGACAAGCAGAGTCAAGGGGGGGGCAGATTCACTTAACAACCGGCTTACTAACATCAACAATTGCAGTAATTCGCTTAACGGCTTTGGCAAGGATGGTCATAAAATGGGGCTTGGCAATTAGTTCTCTGGCCGTGTTCCAAGTGTGATAAGGTGGGTGTTTATAAACATTTCCCTGGAAGACGGTTTGGGAGGCCTTGCAGGCTGTGAATGACCGTAATTCACAGCCGTGGAAATAATAGATAATAATTATAATAAATAATAATAATAATAAATAGTAATAATAATAATTTTGCCGGGATTAAGATTGTGTTTTATGCCTTCTAAGGAAGCCTAGGTCAGAATGTTTTTTTTTCCTTGGGTTTTGAATGGAGGCACATCCTGACATGAAGCCAGATCTGAGGCAATAGGCATGAAAACGATTGGCTGAGGAGCGAAACAAGTCTTCAAGGGAAAACCCAAGGAAGTCCAGCTTTGCCTCTTGACAAAGCACCTTCGGGACAACCACGACCTGGAAGACTGAGAATCCAGACATTTGGCTTTGTGGGTGTTGCTCAGCACAACAAGGACACTGAACTGGGGAGGAGGAGGAGTCTAGGGCCTTGACCCTTTATTGAGCCTGATGACCAGACCATCGCGGGCATGGTGGATTGAGTAACTCTGTAGAAAAGGAGGCATGACCGAGGGGCAGAGATAATGGGGGGGCTTCGAAAGGGGTCCAGGCAAGGAAAGGAAACATCTCTAAGCTGATGCCTTCCCTCCAGATTAGTGCTCAACCTGCTTCCTCAAAGTCCCTTGAGTTCTCCTTGGCTGGACAGTCTCTTCTCAAAGCTCCAAGGACTGGGTTGATGCCTCTCAACTAGAGAAGTCCCAGAAGGTTAAACCTCAGCTACTTTTTTCCAAGTTTCTGCGAAGCTTCCTTGGCCCATTTTTCGGCTTCTTGCAAGTGAACCTGCCACCGTTTTCCTCTGGGGTCCATGAAATTGTCCGTCTGAATGCAACCCAGTTGGGTTGGCTTCTCTCTTCTCAAGACCAGGGTATGGGAATAGGTCTTCATGTGGTAAGGTCTGCCTTCGGTCACCCCGCTCCCTTGCGTACTCCATGGGGAGGCGAGGAACAGGGCGACGAGTGGCTCGTTGGGGGGGGTGTAGGAGGAGAAAGTCTAGGTGGGGGCCTTGTTGGAGAGATAGGCGATGAGGGCCACCACGGCGCCGATGTAGGTGCAAATGCCAAGGATGATGGACAAGACCGCCAGGGCAAATGTTTGACGGGAGGCGGTCCACGCTCTGGGATAATCGCCCATGGCTGAAGCTTTGTTGGTCTGCAAGGAGAAGGAAGGGGAGAGAAAGAAGGTCAAGTTAGTGTCCAGGAGTTGAGTTCTCCAATAGAAGAGATGATCTGGATTTGTCTTTGTTGGTCAGAATATTTGTAGCTCAGGGTTGAACTGAAGGAGGTCCTTGGTGCTCCCAGAGCTGGGTGGTTTTCCTTGCAGATGTTTTATGACCTTACTAAGTCACATCATCAGTGCTAGAAGGGAGAAGGAGTGGGGTGTGTGGAGGGAGGAGGAGGAGGAGGAGGACTGTGAGGTCCTTGGTGCTCCCAGAGCTGGGTGGTTTCCTTGCAGACGTTTCATGACCCAACTAGGTCACCTCATCAGTGCTAGAAGGGAGTGAGGGTTACTCTCTGTTTATAACCCTCACTGCCTTCTAGCACCGATGAGGTGACCTAGTTGGGTCATGAAACGTCTGCAAGAAAACCAAGCTCAAAAAACACTTAAGGACTTCACTGTCTGCCTCCTGCTCCTCCTCCCACTTCCTTCTAGGACTGATGTTGATACCTAGTTTGGTAATAAAATGTCTGCAAGAAAACTACCAAACTCGGAGGGCATCAAAGACCTCACAATTCTCCTCCTCCTCCCCGACAAACCCCACTCCCGTCTAGCACTGATGATGTTACTTAGTTTGGTAATGAAACATCTGCAAGAAAAACCACCAAGCTCAGAGACCACTATAAGGACCTCACAATTCAAACCCCCGTTTTACATCTTCCCCTTGGCCGTTTGGTCTAGCGGTGAAGGCACTAGGCTAGAAACCAGGAGATTCTGAGTTCTAGTCCTGCTTTGAGCCATGAAAGCTAGCTGGGTAATCTTGAGCCAATCCTCTCTCTCTCTCTCTCAGCCCAATCTCGCCTCACAGGGGTGTTGTTCTGGGGAAAAGAGGAGGAGGAAGGTGTGCTGGATATTTTTGACACCTTGAGTTATTTGTGGAAAAAGAAAGAACGAGGGGACCCAAATAAATGAATAAAATATTTCTGCTGGACCTTTGTGAAGATACATGGCCTCCAGGTTTAGCTTAGATTAGAAGGACCAATCTGTTCTGACCTCTGGCTTCCCACAAAAGCACTAAGCAGACTCTTTGTCCCAGCAAAACCCCTTTTATTAAACGAAGGTGAATTTCTTGCATTCGCCTTCGGCCAAAGGCCTGGCAAACAGTCTTTCAAGGGTGTAATGAGGAGCATGGATCTTAACTATCTGGGAGGGCTACCAAGTAAATATTTCCAAACTCAGTGCTGACAAGGAAGGACTCAGCATAGGAGTCTCTGGGATGCACAGACAGATCTTCACACTGCTGCAACGAATGAGCAAATTGTTTCCTACAAAAGCCCCCTCCCCTTTTGCTCCTCTCTTAATCCCTGTGGGAGGGGCCATTCACCATCCACCTGTGGCTTTACTCCCAAGTCGACTGTTGTTTCTTAACTATTCCCTTCTTCTGGCAGTTCTGTGCATGCGCGTACTGGGAACAGGCTCCAACTGTTCTTCTGTCTCACTGATGTCCCACTCCGAAGGCAGCTGCTAACTGTCAGATGGTCCTGGCCCCATCTCTGTCTCCGATGCAGAGCCCTCGCCCGAGCCTTCCTCAGCCTCCAGGACTGGACCAACCTCCTCACTGTCTGACTCTGCAGGCAGCTCTGCTGGCTGCTGGCGGGCCACAAACACAGCCTTCCTCCATTTGGTCCCAGCCTGGCTGTCCTGGCCACCTCTCGAAGCTCCTCTATCCTCAACTCTCTCTTCCTTCCCCCCGGTCCTTAACACTCACCTTTTGCGACAGGTAGAAGGCAGCGATGCCTAGTGGCCAGAAGCAGCACAGCATGGAGAAAACCGCCAGGCCCAGATAATCCTGAGGCTGCAACATTGAGAAGCTGTTTTCGCTCTCGGTGTCACTGTCGCTCGAGGAATCGTTCTGGAGAGCGGTGGGGAGAAGACGGGATTTCCGTGAGGACCCAGCCAGGCAACGATGACATCGTGCAAATGCTGCACGCCTAGTGCATGCAATGACATCATAGCAACTTGGGTGGATGATGTCATCAGCCCACCCCCCGAGTCATCCTTTGGGATGCGCAGCAAAGGGTCGGTTAAGGACGCGGTTGGGTGCTTCACTCGTTTTAAAGAAACAGTTTCATTTCTAAAGGCAATCTGGGAGCATATTCTGGGGCAGGTCCCAGGAAAAGGGGGCTGCCCCAAAGAAGAGGAAGGGGTAAAGCTATTATCCAAAACCCCCAAAGGTTAGACAGGAAGCAGCGGATGGAAACGAGTCAAGGAGAGAAGCAACCAGGAACTAAGGAGAAATTTCCTGAAGGTTAGAATAATAGAACAGAACAGAATAGAATAGAATTCAGAATAAAATAGAATGGAATAGAACAGAAAATAGAATAGAAAATAGAACAGACTAGAATAATAATAGAAATAATAACAGAGGAATAGATTAGAAAATAGAATAGAAAATAGAACAGACTAGAACAGACTATAAAATAATTTTAAAAAATGTCTGGGGAAAAAGAGAAAAGGAACATTACTGCAATACTCCGGTGACCGAAAGCCCTGTTTCCCCTCTCCTCCCCTTCATGCCTCTCCCTCTTGGAGAGGGAGGGGGTTCGATGCCTCAGTTTCCCTGTTGCACAAAGAATTTGAAAAGGGCACAAAATCCACTTAAGCCGCCACCCCCGCCTCCGAACTGAAAGCCAGATAAATTCGAAAAGCCAAGCCAAAAGACTTTTCACGAGTGCTACTCCGCTGAACCGAAGTAGGTCAGCCTCATGAAATATCGCCGAGATAACAAAGCCAGGAGCTGGCTGAATAAATGGCTTTTCATCAGAGCGATTCGGCATTAATTTAAAAATAAAAAAAAATAAGAGACATCCCACTGAGACATCAGTCGTTTTCACACAGGAAGAAGGTTGCTTCGAAAATCTCACTGAAAACCTGTCAGATGACTGTATGAGCAAAAATGGTAGGACACTTCGATTCCCGCTGTAGGAGAAGGGTTGCAAAAGTGGATGAAGTTGGCTGAAATGGCAAAATTGACTATGGCCATGAGGAGTTGGCCATGGGGCATTGGTCATGGGGAGTTGACCATAAAGAGTTGGCCAGGGGGAGTTGGCCAAGGGGTGTTGGCCATGGGGAGTTGGCTATGGGGTGTTGGCCATGGGGAGTTGGCCATGGAGACTTGGCCATGGGGTGTTGGCCATGGGGAGTTGCGGGCGAGTTGGCATAAGGAGTTGGCCATGAGGGAGTTGGCCATGGAGGAGTTGGCCATGGGGTGTTGGCCATGGCGAGTTGGCCATGGGGTGTTGGCCATGGGAGTTGACCATGGAGAGTTGGCCATGAGGAGTTGGCCATGAGAGTTGGCCAGGAGTGCATGGAGAGTTGGCCATGGGGAGTTGGCCATGGGGAGTTGACCATGGAGAGTTGCCCATGAGGAGTTGGCCATGGGAGAGTTGGCCAAGGGGAGTTGGCCATGGAAGTTGGCCATGAGGAGTTGGCCATTGAGAGTTGGCCAAGGGGAGTTGGCCATGGAGAGTTGGCCATGATGAGTTGGCCATTGAGAGTTGGCCATGGGGAGTTGGCCATAAGGAGTTGGCCATGGGGAGTTGACCAAGGGGATCTGGCCATGGCAAGTTGGCCATGGGGTGTTGGCCATGGGGAGTTGACCATGGAGAGTTGACCATGGAGAGTTGACCATGGAGAGGTGGCCATGGGGAGTTGGCCATGCCGAATTGTCATAGGCCCATCTCCCTCCTTGCTCTCCCCTAAAGGACCCTCCAACCCAGCCCAGCTCCTACCTCCACCTCGGGCAGCTCCATGTCCCCCACCTCGTAGCAGACCGTGTGAATATCCGTCTCGAGGGCGATCTTGCGTGGCAGCTCTCCCGCCACTTTGCCCTCTCCAAAGGCAGTTTCGATATAATCTTTCTTCCTCCAGTTTTGGGGGTTGCTGCATCTCCACAGCTCCGGATAGAGCTTCGATTCGGGAAGGTTGGAGGAGGGGACGGGGGTCCTGGACAGGCTGCGGGAATTCAGGAGCTGGTTGGGAAGAAGACCGGTGCCAGGGGAGAGCCAGGAGAGATTGGATGGCACGTGGTGGGACAGCAATCCAGAGGGGTGCTGAGGACTTGCCCAGCTGAGCATCCCTCCTGGGAGGAGAGTTTTGCTAGCGGGGTTTCCCAGGAGCGGATGTTGTAGTTCATGGATATTCTCCATGGTGTGGGGGAAATTCTGGCTGCTTCTTGCTTTAAGTGGTCCTCACCCTTCGGTTACCTGGAAAGGCAATTTGAAAACAGACATCTATTGTAAAGGGCTAACCTTTCCTAACCGGGCACCCGCTGGTAGCACCGGGACTACATCTCCCAGAATTCCTAGCCGGTACAGCTATAACTGACGTATTTCACTTATGTAAGAGAGCCAGTTGGATGTAATGATTTAGGTGCTGGTCTAGAAACCAGGAGAGAGTGAGTTCCAGTCCCGCTTTAGGCATGAAAGCCAGCTGGGTGACTTTGGGTCAATCACCAGGAAACGGTGAGTTCTAGTTCCATCTTGGGCATGAGAGCCAGCAAAGTGTCTTTGGGTCAATCACCAGGAAACGGTGAGTTCTAGTTCCATCTTGGGCATGAGAGCCAGAAAAGTGTCTTTGGGTCAATCACCAGGAAACGGTGAGTTCTAGTTCTATCTTGGGCATGAGAGCCAGCAAAGTGACTTTGGGTCAATCACCAGGAAATGGTGAGTTCTAGTTCTTTCTTGGGCATGAGAGCCAGCAGTGACTTTGGGTCAATCACCAGGAAATGGTGAGTTCTAGTTCTTTCTTGGGCATGAGAGCCAGCAAAGTGACTTTGGGTCAATCACCAGGAAATGGTGAGTTCTAGTTCTTTCTTGGGCATGAGAGCCAGCAAAGTGACTTTGGGTCAATCACCAGGAGACATTGAGTTCTAATCCCACCTTAGCCACGAAAAATGGATGAGTGATTTTGAGCCAACTGCCAGCACAGAGTGAGTTCCAGTCCCACCTTAGCCATAAAAACCAGCAACGTGACTTTGGACTAGTCCCTTGTCTTTGTGGGGAAAATAGGAGGGAAGATTATTAGGTATATAGTCAACCCCTTCAATTATTTAGAAAGTAATGAAGGTGGGATAAAAAAAAATCAAATTGATTCCTATAGCAGGAATGCTGTGAGTCGCAGCTAGCAGGGGATTCTGGGAATTATAAGGTTTTTTTTAGAGGGCGGAAGACCCGTGTCTGAGATCCACCCAACCAAACGAAGGCAGCCAAGTGGGGTTTTTTTTTTGCAACATTTCCAAAGGCTACCCTGCTCCATTTGCAGCACGTAGCCGTAAATAAACAACCCCAAATCCCCATTTCGATTTTCTATTTTGCTATTTCAGAGGCAAGCCGAGCTTCTGCCAAGCTTTCTCCATAAGAAAGAATTTTTCCTTTCTCTCTCTCTCTCTCTCTCTCTCTCTCTCTCTCTCTCTCTCTCTCTTCTGCTTTGCAACTGATACACTCATATTTTTTTCCCCCCCTCCCGGCGGAGAGGAGATGTTTCGCTCCCATTAAAGAAGTCACGACCCATCCGATTTTCCCCGCTCTCGGCTGGTCTTGTGAATCCTTAAAACCCTGCCGGAAGATCCAGCACCACGACAGGCTCTCTCGAGAAACAGGATCCAGGATGGAGATCCTTGGAGACGCCGCTCGAAGATGTTGTGCAAATGAGGCCGTGGCAGGGAGTGCAAATGAGTTTGCCTGTGTTTGTGTGTGTGTGTGTGTGTGTGTGTGTGTGAGAGAGAGAGAGAGAGAGAGAGAGTAATAAGACTCTTGCTTGCAACCAAGAAAGGCCCAGAAAAAAAATCTCTCTTGCTTTTTTGCATCCAAAAAACATGGACTGCTTTTTCCTCCGCCCCTTCTCACCCATTTCCAGCTTTTCTTCTTCCCGGCAAGGAAAATGCAGCATAAAATAATTTGTGGAAAAGCAAAGAAGATTTTTGAAGGTCCTGCCAGCAAAAATAAAACCATTCCCTTCCCCTAATATCTAGTGCAGGGGTGGGCGGGCTTCAGCTGGTTTGCACTGGTTCAGATGAACCGGATGTTAATTTTACATCCGGTTCGGCGAACCGGTAGTTCCAATGACCAGCTGGTCCTACCCCACCCTGCCCCTTCCAGAAGTCCCCACGTGGCCCATTTTAGATCCTAGGTAAGTGAAGGGGCTGCGTGGAGCCCAGGGAGGTGGAAAATGGGCATGTCAGAGGCTCACGGAGGGCGAAAATGGTCCTATTTTGGGAGAGCCTCTGGAGACCGGGGCGATTGAAAACGGGCCCCCCACAGCCCATTTTTTGCTCCCAGGATGGTGCAGGGGGCTGAATAGTCCATGCCCAGCATGGCGATGCCCCCCCCCCCAGCAGAGAACTATTTGAAGTCCACCTCTGATCTAGGGGATTCAACTGTTGAATGCTTATATTGAGGAATGGATGGGCAGGAATATAAAATCTCCTCTCATTCTCACCTTGCGCAATTTATTTTATATGAGTCTGGGTAGGTGGAGGGATGGAGGAGGAGGAGGAGGGAGAGGGAAGAGAAGGAGGATGAAGAGGAAGAGGAAGAGGGAAAGGGAGGAGGAGGACAAAGAGGAAGGAGGAAGAGGCAGAAGAGGAAGGAGGAGGAGGAGGGAGAGGGAGGAGAAGGAGGATGAAGAGGAAGAGGAAGAGGGAAAGGGAGGAGGAGGACGAAGAGGAAGGAGGAAGAGGCAGAAGAGGAAGAGGAGGAGGAGAACAAGAACAAGAAGAACAGGAGAAGGAGGAGAAGGAGGGAGAGGGAGAGGGAGGAGAAGGAGGATGAAGAGGAAGAGGGAAAGGGAGGAGGAGGATGAAGAGGAGGAAGAGGCAGAAGAGGAAGAGGAGGAGGAGAACAAGAACAAGAAGAACAGGAGAAGGAGGAGAAGGAGGGAGAGGGAGAGGGAGGAGAAGGAGGATGAAGAGGAAGAGGGAAAGGGAGGAGGAGGATGAAGAGGAAGAGGAAGGAGGAGGAGGAGGGGGGCAGAGGACATCAGATGATGAAGCATGGGGTTTCTGGGGGCCTCCCTTGCCCTGAGGACCTGGCCCATTCTGGATTTACGTGAATGAGAAGAACCGAAGCGATTTCAAGGGCCGGCTTTGTCCTATAGAGGAAAGAGATCTGCAGGACAGGAACAGAAAATAATTAATCAGTGGAACGACTTGCCTCCAGAAGTTGTAAATGCTCCAACGCTGGGAGTTTTGAAGAAGAGATTGGACAACCATTTGTGTGAAATGGTGGAAGGTTTCCTGCTTAAGCAGGGGGTTAGACTAGAAGACCCCCAAAGTCCCTTCCAACTCCATTATTCTATTTTATTCCACTCCACTCCGTTCCGTTCTGCTCTTTCTATTCTATTATTATTTTCTATTTTATTTTTCATTCCAATACTCTTATTCTATATTTTCTACATTCTGTTCTATTCTATTTATTCCATTCTCTATATTCTATTGTATGTTTTCTATATTCTCTACTATTCCTATTCTGAGTGTGTGTGTGTCTGTGTGATTGTGTGTGTGTGTGTGATTGTGTTCTGGCAGTACAGTGTTTAATCATGCCTGCCTTGTATTTGAGTTGCACAGATGATGGTTTAATTGGAGCTGACAAGTGGGGAGGGGGGGGGAATTGCGTCATCCCCTTTGCCTGCACTGCTGGTGGTGGGTGATAGAGATGGAAAGACAAACAAACTTGTAGGAACAGCCAGGCTCTCGTTTAGCAAGCCATTATCAAACCAGGATCTCATTAAGTATCGATGCTCCTAAATCGATTTGGCCTTTTTTAAAAACAGTGCTTAAACTGCAGCATGCTTGAAGAGGGGAGTTACCAGCTTAGGAAAAGGAACTCCCATTTTTCTAAATGGTGAATTGAGGGGGAGGTTCTAACCTCTGAGCCTGTGCAGAGTACCCCGAGAGCTGATGAACTGCAGACGGTTGTGCGTGAAAATGGATCATTCGGGAAAGCAGCATTTCACAACCTCAGGAACTTTTAAACTGGGTGGACTCCAATTCCCACAATTCCCCAGCCAGTCACGTGGGGAAGGGTTCCCCTTTTATACTTCTGGAGGACCATAGAGGGTTGCCATACATGCCAAGGTGGTATCGTGGCTTCTTGAGAGGCAGTTTGGTCTGATAGTTAAGGCACCAGACTAGAATGCATTGCAGGGGACTGGGAGTTGTAGTCCCGCTTTAGATCTGAAAGCCAGCTGGGTGACTTTGGGCCAATCACTAGGAGACTGGAAGTTCTAGTCCCGCCTTAGATCTGAAAGCCAGCTGGGTGACTTTGGGCCAATCACTAGGAGACTGGGAGTTCTAGTCCCGCCTTAGATCTGAAAGCCAGCTGGGTGACTTTGGGCCAATCACTAGGAGACTGGGAGTTCTAGTCCCGCCTTAGATCTGAAAGCCAGCTGGGTGACTTTGGCCAATCACTAGGAGACTGGGAGTTCTAGTCCCGCCTTAGATCTGAAAGCCAGCTGGGTGACTTTGGGCCAATCACTAGGAGACTGGGAGTTCTAGTCCCGCCTTAGATCTGAAAGCCAGCTGGGTAACTTTGGGTCAATCAATAGGAGACTGGGAGTTCTAGTCCCGCCTTAGATCTGAAAGCCAGCTGGGTGACTTTGGGCCAATCACTAGGAGACTGGGAGTTCTAGTCCCACCTTAGATCTGAAAGCAAGCTGGGTGACTTTGGGCCAATCACTAGGAGACTGGGAGTTCTAGTCCCGCCTTAGATCTGAAAGCCAGCTGGGTGACTTTAGGCCAATCACTAGGAGACTGGGAGTTCTAGTCCCGCCTTAGATCTGAAAGCCAGCTGGGTGACTTTAGGCCAATCACTAGGAGACTTGGAGTTCTAGTCCCACCTTAGATCTGAAAGCCAGTTGGGTGACTTTGGGCCAATCACTAGGAGACTGGGAGTTCTAGTCCCGCCTTAGATCTGAAAGCCAGCTGGGTGACTTTGGGCCAATCACTAGGAGACTGGGAGTTCTAGTCGCCTTAGATCTGAAAGCCAGCTGGGTGACAATCTGCCAGCTTGGGACAATCACCAGGAGACAGGGAGTTCTAGTCCCGCCTTAGGCACAAAAGTCACCCGGATGAATTCAGATCAGTCCTTCTCTCTCTCTCTCTCTCTCTCTCAGCCCAACCCACCTTCCAGGGATGTTGTTGTGGACCAGACAGGAAGAAGGAAAGGTATATCACATATGTTTGCCACCTTGAATTATTTAATAATCAATAACAATAAAGGCGGGATGCCAACGAATAAATACATCTAAATTTACAAAAGCCAGCCCGGGCTCTTTCTTCTCCAAAACCAGCGGCTGAGAATGCTAGCATACAGCCAATAATATACCAGGGGTGAGAAAAAAGATTCGAGGATTTAATGAGCCCCAACTGAGCTAACTCTTGCTAACCGAAGTACAAACCCGTTTGCATTAAGTTATTTCAAAGTGTTTATCTCCAGCCGGTAAATGAGATGGAAAATGTGAACTTGAATGTCCCTTTTTTTCTTTTTTTTTTTGCAGAATTACCACCGAAGTACTGCAATTTATCGATTAGCAAGCTCTTGTGTTTTCCCCTGGTTTTTCGGGGGTTTGGGGGGGGGTAGATATTTCTGGCCACTGATCGTCTTAAGGAATGAGTTACTTTTCCAGCGTTCCTGTCCCCCAAATCCCCCACCCCAGTTTACTCCTTTTAATGGTCTCCAGCTCAACCGTTTTGGCCCCAGTTCCTTTGCTTCGTGTTCCTCCAGCGAGTTCCTTCCTTTGATTTTATTTTTCCTCAATCAAGAATGGATTGATTCCCTTGCAGCCATGGGACCGCGGGGTATATGGGTGGCTGCCTTGTTTTTTTTAAACCGAAGATGGTGGGGGGGAGAACTCAGAAATTATTAAACCGATCTAGCATCGGAGACCATGAAAACTTGGGGGAGGGGGTGGACACACCTGCTTAACCTTTGAAGCGCCAAAGGGCAGCTGTGCGGAAGCGAGAAAAGAGCCTACTTCTAAGAAACACCCCTCCACCCAAAATGCACCTGCCGGGCATCACAATATTCACATCAAACCTTGGGCCGCATTCGCACTGAGACACAGGTCCTGCAGTGCACCGTCAGGTTGCCAACTTCCTGCAGGTGCTTTCCGGCTGTTCAAAAAGTCCAAGTCCCAGAATTGGAGGATTCTGGGAATTATACCAAGGGTGGGGAATTGGAATAAGAGTTCTTCAAAGCAGGGGAATCCAGCCGTGGCCACTTTTAAGACCTTTGGACTTCAACTCCCAGAATTCCCCAGCCAGCCAAGAAGGAGTGTCCAATTTTGTCAGGCTAACACGTCCATGGGCCGGAAGATGAATAGTTGTCTACCACAACTATTCATCTCTTCCCCCTGCCTTTTATCCTCAGAGCTAGGGCAGGGCCTCAGTAGCAGCAGTGGCTCTTCTGTCCCGAGGACCGGCCCATAGATTTCCATTGCTCTCCTCTCCTCTGCCTTCTGTGCATCTGTGCATCAAGCACTAGGCCCAGCTGTTCCTCCTCTTCCTTATCAGCCACCTCCAGACCTGAGGGCTGTTGACCCTCCATCTGAGGGCTGACGGATGGCCTCTATCTCCCGCTCTGCCAGCTCCACTCCCCTCGTCCCCCTTGGAGCTCCCAGGTTCCCCTGATGCTGATTCCCACTCCTCTTCCTACTCTGATTCGGCTGCTGGTGGGGCCTGCGGTAGTCAGGCCAAAACACCTGTTTTGGTTGTAAGTCAAAGACTACACATCCCAGCATCCCTCATTCTCAGGATTGCCCCCTTGAGGTACGACATCAGGCAGGCCTCAGCACCTAGCAAGTCTAAACATCAACTTGTGCTGGGTGGGGCTGCTGGGATTTGTAGTTCGACCCCATCCGGAAGCTGCAGATTGCTCATTCCTTCGTCCCTCTCATTTTGGCTTCCAGGGGTGACAGCTCGAAACGAACCCATCTTAGGTTAACCATTCAATCAATCCATCAATTGATTACAGTCTCAGATCAGAGACCAGAATAAATAAAAATGCTCAATCAATATACGATTGAAAATTCTGGTGTAAAGTAATAAATAACTAAAATCCAGTCTGTCAATTTTACACGGTCTAACTCTAGTAAAATTACAATCCATTAGGCCAACCATTTACATCCACTGCTTGCTCCCAAAACAAGGATAGATAAATTGACTGTCACATTCAGATCCTGACCATCCCTGCTCTCCACCACCCCGCAAAGCCAAAATCCAGTTAAATTAAAAATCAACTTTCTTGGTACATGCTGTACAACTTTGGTCCTGTGGGAATCCTAGAGGGTTTTAAATTATAGCACAAGGGGAGGGGAGAGAGAAAAAGGAAAATTACAACCAGCTTGCATCTGGAGTTACTGGAGATCGTTGATTTAGCTTCGCTTCCTTGCTTAGCCCTCGCCAAGAAAACAACACCTCAAAGCTTTGGAAAAATCTTTTCCTTCGGCTGGGAGAAGAATCACAGAACATAGAATAACAGGGTTGGAAAGGACCTGGGAGATCATCTAGTCCAACCCCTTGCCCAAACAGGAGAATTTACACCATTCTGGACAAATGGCTGGTCCAGTTTCTTCTTGAAAACCTCCTGTGATGGAGCAGCCACAACTTTTGCAGGCAAGCGGTTGTGAGTACTCCATCCCTGGAGGTTTTCAAAAAGAGACGGGGCAGCCATTGGTCTGAAATGGTATTGGGGTCTTCTGCTAGAGCAGGGGGTTGGACTAGAAGACCTCAAGGTTCCTTCCAACTCTTATTATTATATGATTTAAGTTGTCCCAGGGATTAATTGTTCTTAACTGTCAGGAAACCTCTCCTTAGTTTTAGGTTGCTTCTCTTCTTGCTTAATTTCCATCCGTTGTTTCTTGTCCTGCCCTCAGGTGCTTTGGAGAATAGCTTGACTCCCTCTTCTTTGGGGCAGCCCCTGAGATATTGGAAGACTGCTGTCATGTCTCCCCTAGGCCTTCTTTTCATCAGACTAGAGATACCCAGTTCCAGCAACTGTTCATTATATGTTTTATATGTTTCAGCCTCCAGTCCCCTAATCATCCTAGTTGCTCTTCTCTGCATTCTTTCTAGAGTCTCAACATCGTTTTTAGATTGTGCCGATGCTGGAGGCCCTATTCCTAGTGTGGCCTTACTAAGGCCTTATAAAGCGGTACTAACACTTCGAGTGATCTGGATACTCTCTGTCTTTTGATGCAGCCTAGAAGTACATTGGTTTTTGGGGGGCAACCCAACCCACCTCACAGGATTGTTGTTATGGAGAAAATAGGAGGAGGAAGGCATGTTTGATGCAGCCTTGTGTTATGTCTAAAAACAATAAAGGCTGGGGAGTCCAGTCTAGAAGATTGATTGATTGATAGATAGATAGATAGATAGATAGATAGATAGATAGATAGATAGATAGATAGACAGACAGACAGACATACATAGAATAGGTAGATAGAGGAATGGATGGAAGGTAGAAGGATGGATGGTTAGATGAATGGATGATAGACAGAGAGAGGAATGGATGGATAATAGGTAGATAGATAGATAGATAGATGATGGATGGACAGACAGATGATAGATATAGAATAGGTAGATGGATGGATGGATGGATGAATGGACGGATGGATGGATAAACAGGCAGGCAGGCAGGAAGACAAACAGACAGATGATAGATATAGAATTGGTAGAGGAATGGATGGAAGTTAGAAGGATGGATGTTTAGATGAATGGATGATAGACAGAGAGGAATGGATGGATAATAGATAGATAGATAGATAGATAGATAGATAGATGATAGATGAGACAGATGAAGATAGATAGATGATAGATACAGATGAAAGATAGATAAAGATGAAAGATAGATAAAGATGAAAGATAGATAGATAGATGATAGATGAGACAGAAAGATAGATAGATAGACAGACAGATAGAGAGATAGACAGATAGACAGATATATATATATAGAGAGAGATAGATAGATAGATAGATATAGACAGATAGATAGATAGACAGATGATAGATGAGACAGATGAAAGATAGATAGATAGATGATAGATACATAAAGATTAAAGAAAGAAAGAAAGAAAGAAAGAAAGAAAGAAAGAAAGAAAGAAAGAAAGAAAGAAAGATAGAGAGATAGAGAGATAGAGAGATAGATAGATATGGGAAAACTACTTTGCCTAGCCAATCTCTGTGGGAATATCCGTGGGGGTGAACAGGAACCATCTGCTCTCCAGCAAAATCTGATTCAACAACCTCCCCTGCTTTTTACTGCCTGCTGGCTTCAGAAATGTGCATGTGTGTGTGTGTGTGTGTGTGTGTGTGTGTGTGTGTTGGGGCTCTGTGTGTGCTTGTGTGTTTGAGGTACCTTTCAAGCCACAGCCACCTGGCAACGGGCTACAGGTAGCTAAGCCACCGGCAGCGGAGGCACAGGCCATACATCGCCTTCTTCAAGAGGCCCCGGAAGGAGGAGGGTGAGCAGAATTTGTGAGTCATCAGAAATCATTTCCTGGGAGAATTAAGCCGAATTGTGGAGGTTTTTTGCCCCCCACCTCTTCATCGCCAGCCATTTCTCCTGTTTATTACTATTATTATTATTATTATTATTATTATTATTATTATTTCTCTTCCACCTCTCTGCAGCATTGCTAATCGCGCTGACGTATTCAGCTCAGACTTCTCCGGCTTTTCAGCTATTTCACAGAAGTAAAAATAGGACAAAAAAAACCCTGCTTTGGCTTCGTGACAAAAAATCCACAGGGTATTTGTTGGGTTGTTTAAATCTCCACACACACTTGCCCCCCCACTTTAACACCTGTCGCTGCCCAGAGAGCAAAATAACCAGAGTTGTGAGTCCATCAAACCGGATGCAAGGCTTTTGCTAGCCAGCCTATCAAACCAGGATAGATCTCAGAATAGCAGTTTGGGCGTCGCGTAGCAAGCAAAGTTGGCTTGCCTTGAATCAAGGGGTTTTAAGAGTAGCCAACCCGGCCTGTCACGAATTTATTCAGCGTAGCTGGAACTGAACATTGATCCACCCCATTCACACGAAGGTGTGTTCTCTCTCGAGATTGTGTGAACGCCTATGCTGGATTGCTTCATTTGGAGGTCACACAGGAAAGCAGACAACTGTCATTTGCTCAGGGAAAAACAAAACAAGCCCAAAGCCAATCCTAGCCCCGGATTATACCTCCTTTCTGACTAGGAATGCTGGCCTAAAGTTACAAGGCGGTTTAATGCTAGTCGTTGCCCTGAGGTGGTTGGCAGGCCATAGAGATTTAAATTAGGTGAGTTTGGGATATTATTTGAAGGATTAAACTTCAAAAAAAGAGAGGTAAGTTTGAGATTTTTATTTATTTATTTATTTTTGCTTAAGCTGCCCATCTATGCACTTTTATTAATGCCAAGGAGACACAAACAAACGTTTTAAACTTTATAAATATTGCAAAAATAATCACAGGTCTTAAAACGAGGTAGCCTTTTTTCTGATCACTCTGGCGATTAAAACAACATCCTCTGACCTTCCTTAGGGCCAACGGAGTTGCATGCAATCCAAGCAGGGAAAGGATAAAAAGCAGAGTCGGAGGGAACCTTAGAGGTCATCCAGTCCAACCCCTGCTCCGTGCAGGTTTCGACAAACGGGGGCCCATTCAGCATCTCCTCCTAAGAAGACTCCCTCACCCCCCCCCATCAAGTGGCTGCTTGTGGGTTTAGGTTTGGAAAAGCTTCCGATGGGAAAACCCCTTGCCGGATTTTAAAGTGGTCCATGGGTTTGGGTCAGGGACTACAAAGACCATGCTGGTCCTCAGTTCTCTAGGACCTCCCCCCCTCCCCAAGCTGCTCATCTTCAGCAACCCAGAAGAGCCCTTTGCTTCTCTCATCCTCCACGGATCACACCTCCCAAAGGGGGGGGGGGAGTGGGATAGATGTCCTCAGTGTACCCCCCTGCTGCTTCCCTGAGCTGAATCTGGGGGCCACTTCTTGCCCCAACTCCGAGAGATCCCGCACGGCTCCTTCCCCCACCACCTCCGGGGAAAGAAGCCAAGGCCAAGAATTTGGAGAAACAGGGAGAGAGGACAAACCCCCCCCCCCCCAATCTGCTCGGATAGTGGCAAAAACCTCCCGAGGTCGCAAAGACGGCTCTGCTTTTCCCGGCCAGCCCCAGGGCTAATCGGAGGGGGGGTCTCTCTGGGGACAAATTGGGGGAGGGACGGGCTGGGGGAGGGTCCAAGCCGACCGAGGAGCGTTTCCCGACCGAGGCAGCGCTCAAAAACTCACCGCGGTTGTCTCCACCGCTCGGGCAGGAGGCTGGACTACAAGACCTCCCCAGGTCCCTTCCAACTCCCGTGGCTTAAACTCTGCCTCCCTTCCTGACGCGCTCAAGGCGGAGTTCACGCGCGCGGGATGCTGACCCGGGTTTGACGGGACCGCACTGCTGCGTTCGTTCCGCTCAAGCCGGCTAGCATTCACACGACCCGTCACCACCTCCTCCTCCTCCTCCTCCTCCTCGGGTCAACGGCTTGGTTTTTTTACCCCGCCGCCTCTCCAGACACAGCGCCCCGGCCGAGCCCCGTGGCGACTTTTCCCACCAGGGAAAGGCGGTCACGGAGAAACAGCCCCATCCCGCGAGTCAAGGTGTTGTGGGGGGGGGGGGAAGGATCCCGGGGAACGTGTGAATGGAGAGGGGGGGAGGGTTCAAGCAAGGAGAGACACCGCTTCCCTCTGCTTTCTCGTCGGGTGGGGGGTAGAGGGAGGGGATCCAAATGGTCCCTTTTGTGAGCCGCCCGGGGCTTCTGCTTTCTCCTGGGGGGGGGGATAGAGGGAGGGAATCCAAACGGTCCCTCTTGTGAACCGCCCGGGGCTTCGTCTCGCTGCTTTGGCGGCGGGAGAGAGAGAGAGAGAGAGAGAGAGAGAGAGATTTCCCTCCCCCTCCTCCGATCGTGTGAAGTCGCCACCCCACCCCCCACGGACGGAGTTGGGAACCCCTCCGGGGTAGACGCTTCCCGGGATGGCTGTGGAGCCTGGGTGTTGTAGTCCGACGCCAGGAAAGGGGGTCGCAGGGTTGAGGTGGGGTGGGGGTTGTAGGAGCCCGGGGAGGGGAGGGGGAAGCACTCACCGCTTAGTTGCCGGCGTCCAGGTGCGGGCAGGTAAGCTTTAGCTCCTCCTCCGGGGGAGGGAGGGAGGGGGCGCAGCGGGGCCATCTCCCCTCGGGTCGGGGTGATGGAGGAAGGCGGGGGAGGAAAGGGGTCGGCGAGCTGCGTAGGGACCCACCGCCAGCCTTGGTCACCGCGAGGAAGGAGGACGCCGTGGCGGGAGGTGGGGAGGGCGGCAGGGGTCTTCCCGCCTGCCTTCCCCTTCTCTGCGCCCAGCCGGCGGCTGGGGGGGGCTGGGGGGCGCAGGGTCTCTCGCCCTCCTCAAGCCAAGCGCCCGCCGCCTTCTTTCCGGCAACCTGGCGCCCGCGGCTCAGATGCCGCGTGGGGGAGGGAGGAGGAGGAGGAGGAGGAGGAGGGCGGTCGGGTGGAGCCTCCCCTCCCCCAGATCTGGGGATTGGGGAAGGGGTGGGGGAGAGAAAGGCTCGGAGCCAGAGAGGTAGGCAACCACGACCAGCTGGCTTTCCCAGCCTTTCTTTGCGGCCCCTCCCTTGTTGCTTTCTTGGGGGTGATGGAGGGGGAGAAAGTCTGTTTGCAATGACGGCTCTCTAACCCAGGATTGAAAGGAGGGAGGGTCAGAGCCGAGGCGCCCCCACCCACCCACCCACCCCCCCTCCAACCAGACCTCGCTGCCCCTTCCAGGGCTCGCCAAGGGATCCCCTGCCCAGCCAGCTGGGATCCAGCAGGAGGGATCCACCCTGGGAGAGGAAAACCCCCAGGTTTCTTAAAGCAGGTCAGACGTGGGAATGGAGCGTCGGATCCTTTCAGACGCCTCCCCCCGCCCCCCGCCCTCCCCCCTCCCGAGTTACACGGGAACCGATTCACACGTTGCTGTCTGGGCGGGGAGGGGGGGGAATCTTAGGAAACCCGCGAAGGTGTGTGTGGGGGGGGCGGTGGGGCGCGTCGCTGGCATAAAACGCCTCGCAATCCCAGCCTCCGCGTCGGGGGTGGGGGGATGGAAGCAGAAAGGGAGGGACAACTAAACTGGCTTGGCTGGCCTACATTGCCAAGCGAAGGAGGGAAAGGAGACCACCCAGAAATCCCGCCCGTCATTTTGGGGGAAAGTGGAAAGAAACCCCAGAAAGCAGGGAGGAGGAAGTCACCCGTGGGTCTTCCACAAATGCTTATGAACTGGTGTAGGGTCTTCTGCTTGGGTGGGGTGGGGGGTTGGACTAGATGACCTACAAGGTCCCTTCCAACTCTGATGATCTGTTTATCCGTTTAACCTAGGAGGGGATTTTCCTCCCCTCTAATTTAATATAACCCAACATTGGGCTTCATTCAATGGATCCCAGGGCAGGGCTGCAGGTAACCAGGATGGGTTCGAGAGGGCGGGACAGACAGACATTCTGCTGAGAAGTTTGGGCTTCCTCCGGTCTCCCTCCCCAATCCCACCCATTCCCCCCGCATCCCTGTAGCCTCCTTCTTCCATCCGTCCTGACTTATTAATCCTTCGTCCTGACCTACTTTTCTGCCTGGGCGGCTCAGGGTGACTCAAATCCCCAGTTTGGCTTTCAAGCAGCGAAGCGCCTTCCTTTCGAAGCCCCCCAAACAGGGCGCGCCTCTTTCGGAGCCCTTGAGGAAGAATCGAGGAAGGGAAGAGAATCCCACCCGCTCCCTGGGATGGATACCTGCAGATTTCCCCGGGTTTCTTGAGGTCTGATGTCAGGGAAGGAGGGTTGGGCGTTGCAGTTAGCAGGCGACAGGCCAGCATCCCTTTGAGATCCAGGGTAGAAGGAATAACCAATAGAAGAGAATATTTATTTATAGCTCGGGGGGTTGAACGGTGGGGTCCTTTGTGGTCTCCGAGCTTGGAGGTTTTATTGCAAACGTTTTATCACTCAACTAGGCAACAATGTCAGTGCTAGAAGGGAGGAGGAGGAGGAGGAGGAGGAGGAGGAGGAGGAAGACTGTGGGGTCCTTGGTAGTCTCTGAGCTTGGAGGTTTTATTGCAAACGTTTTATCACCCAACTAGGCAACAACGTCAGTGCTAGAAGGGAGGAGGAGGAGGAGGAGGAGGAGGAGGAGGAGGAGGAGGAAGACTGTGGGGTCCTTGGTAGTCTCTGAGCTTGGAGGTTTTATTGCAAACGTTTTATCACCCAACTAGGCAACAACGTCAGTGCTAGAAGGGAGGAGGAGGAGGAGGAGGAGGAGGAGGACTGTGGAGTCCTTGGTAGTCTCTGAGCTTGGAGGTTTTATTGCAGGTGTTTCATGACCCATCTAGGGAATCTCATCAGTGATAGAAAGTTTGTTCTCCATTTTCTTTGTAGTACTGATGATGTACCTTAGTTGGGTCATGAAACGTCTCTGCCAGAAGAACCACCAAGCTCAGAGACCACCAAGAAACACAAGGAGGAAAGAGTGGAGCAATGTGGTCTTGGGAGATGGGGTGGCTCCGTTCACAAAATCCA
Source organism: Pseudonaja textilis (assembly GCF_049901715.1). Lineage (NCBI taxonomy): Eukaryota > Metazoa > Chordata > Lepidosauria > Squamata > Elapidae > Pseudonaja > Pseudonaja textilis. The sequence goes on along the minus strand of NC_141999.1, from coordinate 22,768,692 downwards.
CTTACTCAAGTCAGTTGGAAGACCTAGTGACTGCATATACCCAATTAATTTTTGTTTTTTCATGGCTGAGCTTGTTGTGTTCTTCACTGTATGCGTGCTATTTTCAAAAAACTCTGGGGTCCTGGATGCTCTGTGATTTTCTTGCAAACGTTTAATGACCCAACTAGGTAAAATCATCAGTGCAAGAAGGGAATGTATATAAACAGAGGGAAAATCCCACCCCCTTCGAGCACTGATTATGTTCCCTAGCTGGGTCATGAAATATTGGCAGGAAAACCACAAAGCTCAGAGAGCACCAAGGACCCCGTAGTCTTTCTCCTCCTCCTCCTCCTCCTCCTCCTCCTCCTCCTCCTCCTCCTCCTCCTCCTCCTCCTCCTCCTCCTCCTCCCCCCCACAAACTTCACACTCTTCTATCATTGATGATGTTCTCTAGCTGGGTAATGAAACGTCTGCAAGAAAAGCGCCAAGCTCAGAGAGCACCGTGGATCTAATAGTTCAACCCTGAGCTACATACCTTCCATCCACGCCTTTCCCCAAAGTTCTCTCTTTGGTCACTTAATTTTCTCTTCCCAAACCTTTCCGGATATTTGGAGAACTGGAACAGCTTGTGTGAGGCTTGGGAGAGAGACCCTGGGAAGGCCAATCTGGAGCCCTCCTTCTCTGGTTTACCGGTCTAATACATTTCATCGAAGCGTGGAAAAAAAAATCACCACCTTCTTCTGTGGGTCCATCCGGGACCAGCAGTTTCATTTCTGGGATATTCCACACGGTGAAGTTTCCATCCGATACCGTATTAAAATCACGCTTTGAAGCTTGAAGACTTTTCATTGTGAGGCAGGATGTTGAGAATAATGGGCCTTGCAAGCAGGGGATTTGGGAAGAACTGAAGGCACCAGGTTTGCAAAAGGCTGCCTAATGATCCATTGATTTTCTTTCAGGAGAAGTTTTAGTCAGAGGAGTCAGCTCGGATGGGCCAGCTCTATTTCACGATTTTAAACCTCCAGCGAGTCAGGCTTCCTCTTATCTGGGGTTTGCAACGTTTCAAAGTTGGCGTGGGTGAAGGTAACAAGCAGGAGGGAAAACGTGACAATGCAAGCCGCAAAACAAAGCGTTTGTAAAATCCTTCTTTCTCGACAAGGCGCTACTGATGCATGCAGGTTTTTCAGGAGCTCATTTGCAGCTTGAGATTATATATATATATATATATATAAATGACGTGCGTTGTGTTATGAGTTTGTCCTGGCTTCATGTAGTGCAACATGTTCTCTCTTGACAATTCAGATGGTTGGTTTTTGTTTTTTTACTCCTTCTTCCCCTGAATGTTCTTGTCTGGCGGATGGGTCAAAAATTTGACTGAAATGACAAAGGCAAAAAAAACCCCCACACAACTTGGGTGAGAGAGAGGCTCACGCCAATTTGGCTTTGTGCTGGGGGTTTTGCACCCCCCAAAATGGATCATGGGGTCAGCTTGGTGCGAGCAGAGTGTCACTTTTGCAAAATAAAATAAAATAAACCCTGCGTGAAAAAAACAAAAAACGGAGAGGTGTGATGAAGCTTGTTATTGTGTCTTGTCGGAGGCTGGCTTGGCTAAACCAGGTTTCAGCTCAGCTGTGTGGGTGGCCCGGGTGTTAATGCAGCTTTTCGCTCTGCAAGGTGGGTGGGATTGGTGAGGCTTCTGGAAGTTTCTTTGCGGTGGCAGGAGGGCAAATAAGGGGACTTGGTGACTGCATCCTTTGGAGGGGGATGTGGGGAAGCGGCTCCTGTTGGAGCTGAATAGGAGAGAAGCAATTTGATTCCAGCCTGAGAGCAAGAGAAGGGATTTTTCACTTGTTAATGGAAAGGAACTGGGATGTGTGTTTGTGGGATCCGGGAGAAATGTCCCCCTTTTCGGTCTGGTTTGAAGAACTGAGGCTATTGAAAAGGGGGAGAGGGAGAGAGGAAGAAAAAAAGGAAAGGAGGGAGGAAGGAGAGAGGAAGGGAAGGAGGGAGGGAGGAAAGGATAGAAAGAAGGGAGGGAGGAGAGAGGAAGGGAAGGAAGGAGGAAGAAAAAAGAAAAGAGAAAGAAGGAGGGAGGGAGGAGGGAGGAGAGGAAGGGAAGGAAGGAGGAAGAAAAAAGAAAAGAGAAAGAAGGAGGGAGGGAGGGAGGAGAGAGGAAGGGAAGGAGGGAGGAAGAAAAGGATAGAAAGAAGGGAGGGAGGGAGGAGGGGAAGGGAAGGAAGGAGGAAGGAGAAAAAGAAAAGAAGAAGAGAAGGAAGGAGGGGAGGGGAGGGGAGGGAGGAGAGGAGAGGAAGGAGAGGGAAGGGAAAGAAGGGAAGGGAGAAAGAAGAAGGGAGGGAGGGAGAGGAGGAGAGGGAAGGGAAGGAGGGAGGAAAAAAGAGAAAAAGAAAGAAAGGAGAAGGAGGGGGGGGGAGGAGGGAGAGGAGAGAGGAAGGAAGGAGGGAGGAAGAAAAGGATAGAAAGAAGGAGGGAGGGAGGAGAGAGGAGGGAGAGGAAGGAAGGAAAGAAGAAAAGAAAAAGAAAGAGAAAGGAAGGGAGGGGAGAGGGGAGGGAGGGAGGAGAGAGGAAGGGAAGGAAGGAGGAAGAAAAAAGAAAAGAGAAAGAAGGAGGGAGGAGGAGGGAGGAAGGAGAGAGGAAGGGGAAGGAGGGAGGAAGAAAAGGATAGAAAGAAGGGGGAGGGAGGAAAGAGGAAGGGAAGGAAGGAGGAAGAAGAAAGAAAAGAAAGAAAGGGAAGGAAGGAGGAGGGAGGAGGAGGAGGGAGAGGGGAAGGGAAGGGGAGGAAGAGCCAAATTTTCAAAACTTTTTGACGGACAGGTAAGCCTAGAATCATCCAGTTTCCTGAGAAGAAGATGCCGTCGACAGGGAGCCCTTCTAGATGACCCTGATTGACAGACGGGCCCCCAGGGCGTGCCCTTCCTGTCACACCCTATTGGAAAGGGAGACCCAATAAAGACAAGCATGAAAACAGCCTGCCCTTTTTTAATAATAAATTTCTCCATCTTGGAGAAACCCTTCACGTACAAGTCTGGAGAGCGAGCTGCTTGGCGGCGGGTAAATTGGTCATTAATAACAAAATGTAATGGGCAAATTAAACTTAATGGCGAAATTAAACATAATGGGCAAATTAAAAGGTAGCTTTTCAAAGGGGACCCAAACTCTTGTCTTGCCAGTTCCTTTTTCTTCCCGTTTCATTTTCCACCTGATTTGTGAAGGCGCGAATAAAGCTATTCGGACGGCACCTCTGTGGAGTGCAGAGCTGGTCTCTGGATGGGAAGCCACTGGGAGAGACTGGAAGCGTTTGAAATGTGGATTTACAGGCGGCTGTGGTGCAGACGTTGGGTTGACGATACCCGGAACGAGGAGGGGATCGGCTGCCTGGGAAAGCCAAGGGAAACCATCAAAACCATAAAAAAGGGAAAAAGTTAGAATATTTCGGACAGGGGATGTGACCCCTGGAAAAATATGGCATATTCCACTTTAATCCCCCAGGGGAAGATGGAAAGCGAACAAGGTCCGGGCAGAAAAAGAACATCAGGGCTTCAAAATCGAAGGGACCAGTTTGGATAAAACTCAGCGACCCTTTTTCGTGAGGCTGTTGATAAAAATAGGATGGCCAACAACTTGATTGCCAATGTCCATTGACGGATATGGAGGAAGGAGGAGGAGGAACGGAGGGAGGAAGAGCAAGAAGAGGAAGAGGAGACGAAGAGGAGGAGGAGGAAGAGGAGGAGGAAGAGGAGGAGAAGGAGAAGAGAGAGGAGGAGGAAGAGAGGAAGAAGAAGGAGAGGAAGAGGAGGAGGAGGAAGAAGAGGAAGAGAAGAAGAGAGGAGGAGGAGAAGAGGAAGAGGAAGAAGAAGAGGAAGAGGAGGAAGAAGAGGAGGAGGAAGAGGAAGAAGAGGAGGAGGAGGAAGGAAGAAGAAGAAGAAGAAGAAGAAGAAGAAGAAGAAGAAGAAGAAGAAGAAGAAGAAGAAGAAGAAGAGAGGAGGAGGAGAAGAGGAAGAGGAAGAAGAAGAGGAAGAGGAAGAAGAAGAGGAAGAGGAAGAGGAGGAAGAGGAGGAGGAGGAAGAAGAAGAAGAAGAAGAAGAAGAAGAAGAAGAAGAAGAAGAAGAAGAAGAAGAAGAAGAAGAAGACAACAACTCTTGGCTAGGCTGGATTCCGAAGATCGGTTCGTTGGTCTCCGGGGCAGGATTTTCACACCTGTCCCATCCAAGAACAGTGGCTAACTTATGGCAGGGCCATTACATCCTGTCTTTACTGAAAGAAACAGGCCTTGTCGTGGGTTATAAATCACTGGAGAGCAGGTCCCGGGTGGAATACAAACCCTCGTAGCAGGAAATGTGTGCGGGCGCCTCCAGCGATGTGTAATGATGGAGGTTGGGGGCAGGCAGGTGAGAGAACCGGATACGTTCCGACAACCATCCTTGCCACGATGTCACAAGCATCTCCCTGTTCCAGCTGAGAAATGCAAGTGTTCTGCCTCATTCAGACAACCCCTGAGAAGCAGATAACCCTGTTTAAAGGTACCGGGGGTGTTTCTACCCCCTCAAGAGGACTAGAAACCTGCCTGTCATACAGAGGCCACGAGCGAGAAGTTTTCTGTGTCCCGGGTCAGTGTTTATCTTATTTTGCCAACGCCTAGGTGACAAGAAGCAATGTTTTTGTGAACACACCTAGTCCTCGACTTACCACAGTTCATTTAGTGCCCGTCAGAGGTGGTCTTCAGCAGGTTCTGACCAGTTCTGGAGAACCGGTAGCGGAAATTTCAAGCAGTTCGAAGAACCGGCAAATCCCACCTCTGACTGGAGATTTTACAGCGTCCTTCCCCTTCCACGCCCACTGAACCAGTAGTAAAAAAAAAAGTTGAATCCCATCCCTGGTGCCCGTTCAAAGTTACAACAGCACTGCAAAAAGTAACTTTTCGCACTTACAACCATTGTAGCATCCTCCCGGGTCAAAAAGGGAGGGAAAGGAATCAAGGAAAGAAACAACCTGGAATTAAGGAGAAACTTCCTAGCAGTGAAGGATAATGAATCAGTGGAACGGCTTGCCACCGGAAGTTCTGGGTGTTTTGCAAATTTAACAGGTTAACAGAGTTGGAAGGGACCTTGTAGGTCATCTAGTCCAACCCCCGCCCAAGCAGGAGGCCCTACACCATATCTGACAGATGGCAGTTCAGTCTCTTCTTGGAAATCTCCAGGGATGAAGCTTCTACAACTTCTGAGGGCAACTTCTGTTCCATTGGTTGATTGTTCTCACTGTCAGAAAGTTTCTCCTTATTTCCAGGTTGAATCTCTCCTTGTTCAGTTTCCATCCATTCTTCCTTGTCTGGCCTTCAGGTGTTTTAGAAAATAGTTTGACCCCCTTCCTCCTCTCTGTGGCAGCCCCTCAAATATTGGAAGGCTGCTATCCTGTCTCCCCTGGTCCTTTTCTTCCCTAGACTAGCCAGTTGGATCCTAACAGAATAACAGAGTTGGAAGGGACCTTGTGGGGCATCTAGTCCAACCCCCCTCCCAAGCAGGAGGCCCTACATCATTTCTGACAGATGGCAGTCCAGTTTCTTCTTCAAAGCTTCCAGTGATGAAGCTCTCACAACTTCTGAGGGCAACTTCTATTCCTTTGGTTGATTGTTCTCACTGTCAGAAAATTTTCTCCTTATTTCCAGGTTGAATCTCACCTTGGTCAGTTTCCATCCATTGTTCCTTGTCTGGCCTTCAGGTGCTTTGGAAAATAGTTTGGCCCCCTCTTCTCTGGGGCAGCCCCTCAAATATTGTAAGGATCTGATTTATTTTCAATTTCAAGAAAATCCTGGAAGCCTTGTCCCTCCGTTGGGTATGTCTATCTTTTGAAAAGAAGGACCAGGGAAGACATGATAGCAGCAGGGGTGGGATTCAAATGTTTTAACAACCGGTTCTGTGGGTGTGGCTTAGTTGGTGGGTGTGTCTTGGTGGTCATGTGACCGGGTGGACATGGCTTGGTGGTCATGTTACTGGGCAACTCAATATCACTCACATCGAGGCACATATCTCCTCGCCTGGCCTCTCATGACTGTGGGGATGCTGCAACAGTCATAAGTGTGAAAAACGGTCATAAGTCACTTTTTTCTGTGCCATTGTAACTTTGAATGGTCACTCCACACAAGCAAAGTACCAGCAAAGGAGGGGAAAAAAACTCCAGAGAAGTTCCTGAGACAGGAAGTCGAGTCCTGCCAAGAATGTAATAAGAGTTAGGTAGTTTCTGTAAGCAACACCAGAATGTTTCCTTCCTGCCTTCCTTACAGGATTAGGCCTGTAATTTCTTCTAACAACCGGTTCTCCAAACTGCTTAGAATTAAAACAACCGGTTCTAGCGAATAGGTGCGAACTGGTAGAAACCCACCCCTGGATAGCAGTATCCTTTGATAGGTGCTTCTTGATGGCCTATCACCTGGGGAAAAAAAACTGCTTTGTTTTCCCCATTCACCTGTGGAAAAAACGGAAAAAGTCCACAACCTTTCTTTAGGATGTGTGGGAGAAATGAAGATCGGTAGCAGGGACGATCTGACCTTAAATCTTTTTTTTTTTTTCCTTTTTTGACTTCCCCAACCGAGACAGGGAAAAAAAAGATAAAGAAAAAAAAATCGATGCAAAATCCAATCTTCCCAATTAGGTTTTTGACATGCAAACGCAGCGCCCCCTGGAGGCTCTGCCGGGGAGCAACGGGGTCCGTCCTGGAAGAGATTGTGCGGCAATTAAAGGTAGTAATTTTGGAAGATGCTGCTGGAGAAAATTTGTGCTGACACCCCTGTCTGTGTTGTGCCTCTGCGGCAGCTGGGCTGCCAAAGCAGTAGCGTCTGTGTGTGTCTGTGTGTGTGTGTGTGTGTGTGTGTGTGATCCAGAAAATTGGAGAGTCATCGCAACATGGGGACCGTTTAAAGTTTAGAATTGCTGCGCCGTGTTCGTTTGAAGGAATGAAAGAGCCCCTGAGTTCCAGAGGGCCAAATCTAGGGATCGTTTTGAGGCTGGGTGCAAACTTTGGAGTCAAGGGAGTCATAGGCCGGGGAAGGGCAGGTACTGTACCTGGGACAGGTGTGCTGCCGAGTCAGTGCATCCCCCTGCCTTTGGCTGGCTTCTAAAGGTGAAGGAGGGGCCTACCTGGCTGCTGTTTGGATGAGGAGAGTGGGGGCCCTCAAACGAAATCCAGGGTCGTGGAAGAGAAGGGGAAGTGGGGGAAAAGGATGGATGGTCCTGGGAGATGGTGGAGATGTTGTGTTATGTGTGGTGGTTGAGGCATCAGGCCAGAAACTGGGAGGCTGGGAGTTCTAGTTCTGCCTTAGGCTTGAAAGCCAGCTGGGTGACTTTGGATTAATCACCAGGAGATTGTGAGTTGTAGTTCCATTTCAGATATGAAAGCTGACTGGGTGACTTTGGGCCAATCACCAGGAGACTGGGAGTTCTAGTCCTGCCTTAGCCATGAAAGCTAGCTGGATGTCTTTGGGCCAATCACCAGGAGACTGGGAGTTCTAGTCCTGCCTTAGCCATGAAAGCTAGCTGGATGTCTTTGGGCCAATCACCAGGAGACTGGGAGTTCTAGTCCCGCCTTAGGCATGAAAGCTCGTTGGTGACTTTGGGCTAGTAACCAGGAGACTAGGAGTTCTAGTTCTGCCTTAGGCATCAAAGCCAGCTGGGTGGCTTTGGGCCAGTCACCAGGAGACTGGGAGTTCTAGTCCCGCCTTAGGTATCAAAGCCAGCTGGATGACTTTGGGCCAGTCATCAGAAGACTAGGAGTTCTAGTCCCGCCTTAGACATGAAAGCTATTTGGTTGACTTGGGGCCAATCACCAGGAGGTGATGAGTTCTAGTCCTGTCCTAGGCATCAAAGTTGACTGGGTGACTTTGGACCAACCACATTCTCTCAGCCCCAGAAAAGGAGGCAATGACAAACTGCAGGGATTTGTCCAGGCAGCCTCCAAGAATTAGAGATGATTCAATAGAAGAAAATGAAGGGGGGGAAGGGGAAAATGAAGAAGAAATAACAGTTTGCCAAGAAAATAGCATTAATTCCTCAGGAGTTGAGCCTGACTCAATAATTTTACGTCTATTGTTTTAAACACAAAAGGCTCTCCCTGAGCATTCATAATATCAGTTACGGAATGGAGATTTGAGTAGGCTCAAGATATATTTTCTATCTCCCCATCAACGCAGAATGTGAGTTATGCACCAAGCATTGTGTGGCATTTGGAAATGCGACTAAAGGATCAAAATAAAACTGGCCATGGTAGCTTAATCTTCTTCAGGGTAGTTATTTTGATTTGACAAGGATCAAGTTCCTAGGCCTCATTGCTGGGGGAAAAAAAACCCAGCATGCATCTTTCTCATCAGCTGAGGACAGTTCAGAAATACTGGTTTTAAAAATCCATTGGCATAAACCTCATTTTGTTTTCACTTCTTTCTTTCCTGACAGTTTATTTCTCTCGCAAGAAAAGAAACTTCAGCTTTACAATTTTGCAAATGGGGTCTTTCTGCTTGTCTGTTCCCCAATAATAATAATAATAATAAAAACACCCATTCTTATCTGAAACTCTGCAATGAAAGTTCACAAAACACAAATATTGTACATTCTCACTATCCAGAACAGTATTTCTCAACCTTATTAACTTGAAGAGGACTTCAACTCCCAGAATTCCCTAGCCAGCTATGGCCAAAGGAGAATTGAAGTTGATTTGAATCAGAGTGGCATGTGCTACCATTTTAAAGCATGCTGGCTAGGGAATTCTGGGAGTTGAAGTCCACCTCTTTTCAAGTTGCTGAGTTGAGAAACACTGAGGTAAAAACTTCTCTAGCCACAAACTTGAAAATATGAGTTGAAAACTCAGGAGCTTCCTCTTCTTTACAAACACCTTGTAAAATCCAGCAAGGTTTGGCCGCCAACCAGGGGACAGAACAGAATAACAGAGTTGGAAGGAACCTTGGAGGCCATCTAGTCCAACCCACTACTCAGGCAGGAGACCCCATATCATTTCAGACAAATGACTGTCCAGTCTCTTCTTAAAAACCTCCAATGTTGGGGCATTCACAAGTTCTGGTGGCAGGCTGTTCCACTGCTTAATTGTTCTCCCTGTTAGGAAGTTTCTCCTTAATTCCAAGTTGCTTCTCTCCTGGATTCGTTTCCATCCGTTGCTTCTTCTTTAGGTGCTCTGGAACATCTCTCTCTTCTTTGTGGCAGCCCCTGACATTTAATTAGGATGAGTTTACCAATTAAAAAATGTAGTTAACAAAACCCATAAGCCCAGTCTTCAAAATGAGAGTCGAATGGGGTCACAGCCAAGGGCTTAACGTAACATTAACAGAGGGATACAATCAAGATCAAGTGAGGTGCTAATACCACTCTATAAAGCCTTAGTAAGGCCACACCTAGAGTACTGCATCCAGTTTTGGTCACCACATTATAAAAAAGGTGTTGAGACTCTGGAAAAAGTGCAGAGAAGAGCAACCAGGATGATTAGGGGACTGGAGGCTAAAACATGCGATGAGTGGTTGCAGGAACTGGGCCTGGCTAGTCTAGGGAAGAGAAGGACCAGGGGAGACAGGATAACAATCTTCCAATATTTGAGGGGCTGCCCCAGAGAGGAGGAAGGGGGTCAAGCTATTCTTCAAAGAACCTCAAGGCCAGACAAGGAATAATGGATGGAAACTGATCTGGGAGAGATTCAACCTGGAAATAAGGAGAAACTTTCTGACAGTGAGAACCATCAACCAACGAACAGAAGTTTTATTTTTATTTATCTTTTTATTTGATTTGCTAATCGCTTACAAGATAATAGGTATAAGTATAAACATAGTTATGGATATATGAAATGGATACATATAAGAACAATAAAAAGAAAGAATAGGACAGGGACGGTAGGCACGTTGGTGAACTTATGCACGTCCCCAAAGACCTCTTAGGAAAGGGGCGAGGTCAACAGTAGACAGTCAAAGGTTAAAAGTTGCCTTTGGAAATTGTGGGAGCTTCATCCCTGGAGGCTTTCAAGAAAAGACTGGACTGCCATCTGTCAGAAATGGTGTAGGGTCTCCCGCTTGGGCAGGGGGTTGGACTAGATGACCTACAAGGTCCCTTCCAACCGATTGTCTGTTATCTGTAACTCCAGAAGGGCCATTTTTTCAATGGCGTGTTTACCTGAACCCCCCCCCAAAAATAATTCTAGTTAATTGAGGGCCACAAACTGAAAGGTGGGTGGGAATCCCAGATAGAAACTCAAGGCATTTTAGGAGCGCCCAAGATGATTACAGGCGATTACTGCCTGGGTAGGAAAGGATAAAGACAGATGGAAACCCCAATCTGTTACCTGTGTTTTCTGACTCCAACTTGGCATCCCCCTGGGAGGACGGACGTGCGTGAAATCTCGAATTTCATATTCATCGGATGCTGCGTCGCAAAGGCCGGGGGTGGAGAAGAAAAGTCAGAATCCATGGAGGAAGAAGGTGGTTTTAATGAGGTGGTGCTGATTTAAATTGTAAATTTCTTGGCCCAAGCCTTAATTGTGTATATATATATATATATATATATATATATTTTCCCCCCTTCCTTTCTTGATGTTGTTTTGTAAAAAAAACAAAAAAAACACAGAGAGAGAGCATTTTGTTGTAGTGTGGAGTGCAGCGAATATGTGAGTGATTTAATGCAATTACATTCTGGATTTTTTGGGGGTTTTTTTGTTTTGGAGTTGGTTTGGGTTTTTATTTATTTATTTTGTTTTATAATCCCTGACATTGGCAGCGAAGTCTCTTGGCTGGAATAGCGGCTTGTCTCAGCCACCCAAATGCACACAACCACCGTTTATGCACACGCGCCAGAGGTGTTATTCAGCCAGTTCTGACCGGTTCTGGAGAACCAGTAGCAGAAATTTTGAGTGGTTTGGAGAATCAGCAAATACCACCTCTGACTGGCCCCACCCCCCATCTATTCTCTGCCTCCCGAGTCCCAGCTGATTGGCTGGGTCTCCTTTGGTTGCCCTGCATAGGAGAACGGAGCTGGAAAGCAGGTTAGTGGGGTGGGAAGGGAAGGGGGATTTTACAGTATCCTTCCCCTGCCATGCCCACCAAGCCACACCCAAGCCACGCCCACAGACCTGGTAGTAAAACGTTTGAATCCCACCACTGACATGCACGTATGCTCACAGCCCTGACCTGAGCTCGAATTGTGCCCTCAGGCAACCAGACCAGGTGCATTTAGCAAGAGAGAATCAAGTCCTTGATTTACGGACAGAATCCGGGCTGGGTTTTCCTGTGGTTAAGCAAGGCGAATCATCACCAATTCTACGACCTTCTTTGCCGTGGCTGTGAACCTAATCTTGGCGGTTGTTAAGTGAATCATACGGTCATTAAATGAATCCAATGAATTTCTCACGTCCGGCAATTTTAAAACTGGTGGGCTTCAACTCCCACAATTCCCCAGCCAAGCATGTTTTTGAAGTTCCTACATCTTAAAAATGGCTGAGGTTGAGAAAAAGGCTGCATTAATCCCGTTTTCCTTCTGCAGACCCACAGAAGCGTATATTGTCATAGGAATAATAATAATCAGGAATGTGGGTCACTATTTTTTCCAACGGTTTGAATTCACAATGGTGCCGAAAAAGGGACTTATGACCGTTTTTCACACTTACGACCGCTGCAGCATCCCCGTGGTCACGTGATCCAAATTCAGATGCTCGGCAACCAATTCATATTTACGACGGTTGCAGAGTCCCTAGGGGTTGTGTGATTCCCCTCTTTTGCAAGTCTTCCAACAAGCCTTTAACAACCAACTTTCCAACTGAACAGTTTTGCGAGGGATTCGCTCGACCAGCATGGCAAGAAAGGTCGTAAAATGAGGGCAAACCTCACTTAACGACGGCCTTGCTTTTAGCAACAGAAATGTGTGGTCGTAAGTCGAGGAGTTCCTGCATTCGTTTTATCTTGGTTTGAGGAAGGGGAGGGGGGGGGGGAGCTGTTTTAAAATCTGGTGGGGTTCTTAATTCAGCAATATCGACATGCAAAGCCTTAACTTGAGGTTGCCGCGAGCATTAATGGGCTGAGATGCAAAGAAAATAACAACAACGCATCCCCGCTGAAGTAGCAATCCTGATTGATTTGCTCGCTCTCCAATTTTACAAAATAATCTGTCAATGTTTGCGGTTAGCTCTTCCTCTGAATTGGCTTCCTGGTGCTTTTTAAAACTCCGCACGAGATCATAAAGCAAGAAATCATCTTGATTTCCCATCAGGATCAAGCACTTCAGCTTGATCAACCTTTTTTGTTGTTTTGTTTTTAAAAAACACAAACATTTTCTACAGTAAATATACATTTTAGTTCGGCATGGTTTTTTTTTTTTTTTAAAGGAGGCTTCAAATACATCCAACCCAGAAGTCTCTTGTCACCTAGAAACCAGTATTCCTGCAAGATGCAGCAGCGTTTGAGGAGATATATATTTTAAAAAAAAATCCCAATATTTTATGCATCCCATTTTTGCATTGTGCAAACATGAAGGCACAGATATACATCCCAGTAAATCCACCGCATTGGTGTCTTTGGAAGCTGCCCCTATGGTTGAGCTAAGACAGCAAGAAGCCACTGACATTTAAATGCATAGGGTTTTTTGTTTTTTTTTATCAACGCCCACGTTTTTCTAAATAAAACCGAATCCATGAGATAAAAATCCAGGCCTCTAGCTCTCTTCTCAGTGTCTGAAATGTTAAAAAAAAAATCAAAAGAACCAAAAGAGCTGAAGACAAATTAAAATAGAAGAGCCACGAAGAATGCATCCCTAACCCCTTCCAAGAGGCTGGTTCAGCTCCATGCGGGACCAAAAAGACAAGAAAACCATTTATGTATTTATTTTTGTAATAATTTTTATTCTTATTTTCCACCTTTTACATATATTAATCTTGACTTTAACATCCTTATTATACAAATTATTATACACACCAATCTCATGTAAATATCTACGTTTATACATTTATACATCTTTATATACCCTCATTTACTTTTATCAGTCATTTACTTATTTTCTTTATCTTTATTTCTATTGTTCAACCAATTATACCAATTATACCAGATTTAATAATGCTCCACTCTTTTTTCTCTTTTAGTTTTAATGTCAATTTGGGTAAGAAAAACATTTAACGACCCCATAATCCAGTGGTTCCCAACTTTTTTCACCCCGCACCCCTAAAGAAAGTTCACTCTAACCTCGCACCCCCTGAAATTTAGACTTTAGGAACTACTGAACGCGTTAAATATATGGTAGGATTGAATCTTTCCAGCTATGTATGTGACGGCCACTAAATTATGATACTTAACTCTAACATGAAAACAAAGTTAATCCACTGCATAATAAATAAAAATGCCAACATATAGCCAATATCCTATTATTTACCTGGACTTTTCTCACACCCCCTGGAATATTGTCTCACACCCAGGTTGGGAACCCCTGCCATAATCCCTTGTAGAATGGAGTTTGGGCTACTGAATGGAGCTGAGTGTTTACTGGCCGGATGCCCTTCCTGTCACCAATGCAGAGTTTTGTGCAGCAGATATATTCTCATCGTGCCCCAGAGATTTATATATTGTGTATATAAATAAATATTGTGTACGTTTTGGCAGAATCTCATCTGCCATCACCAGGCTTCTGTATTGTGTTCGTCTGTGAGAACACAATACAGAAGCCTGATGATGGCAGATGAGATTCTGCCGAAACGTTGCTACAACTTTAAAAGCACAACTATAACGACGTGGGAAAATACCCAAAGAAAGCTGAATACCATACATGCATACATACATACATACATCCCCACATTATTTAAAGATATATATGTGTATCATACACACACACATATATATATGAATTTCAGTTTAATATAAACACATACATAATAAAGTTAAAATATATATGTATCTTTATATATTGGTGCTATTAAACACACACACACACATCATAGCACACGGAGTCCCTGTGGGAGGGAGATGGGTGGACTCAAAATTTCACAGATAGGCTGCAATATGATTTCTACTTTCTTAAACCCAAGGACGGACGGAAATTAGCCATTAAATACCACAACAAAGAAAAACCAACAAACAAAAAAAGCCCCCTTAAGCACAACCCCAACTCCAACACCACCCACACATTCTGAAACGCCGCCCGCCGACCCCTGTATTTATATCCCCTTTAGGCCACGCCCCCTCCCCCCACGCACCAATGAGGAGGCGGGACGGGTGAGGCGTCTTGACTACGGCGGGGAGGCTCCGCCCCCTCTTCCTCCTTCCCCCCCGCCCCGCGCGGTAGCGTCGTTGCTGCGTCGTCTGAACCCGTTGCAACCCGGGGAATTCTCGCTCCGAAGCGGGTTCCGGCCGGGCCGATCCTGTGACCCGGATTAGCCCGAACCCGCCGCATGATCTAAGGCTCGTGCAAAACCCGGTTTCTGCAATCCGGCGGGCACCCCGCGCGCCCCCCCGTCACTTGGGCCATGGCCGAAGTGCACGTTATTGGCCAGATCGTGGGAGCCAGTGGATTCCCCAGCAGTTCCTTGTTTTGCAAGTGGGGGATCCACACAGGTGCGTGCCCTGGGGGAGTGGGGGGAGGCGGCGGGGGTCCTCTATGCGGGGTGGGACACAGGTGTGGGGGAGCATCTTGGGATGGGAAAGGTGGAGTCCTTGTGTGAGGTTTTTTTTTGGGGGGGTCCCCGCTTGCAGCCCCCAGACCACCCCTTAGGAAAGGGAGGGCTGGTTATTCAGTGGAGAAGGGAAACGCTAGATTCAGGGCAGGGTCTGCAAGATATCCTGGATTTGGATGGGAGACCACAAGGAGAGGCCCCTTTGGAGAGTTGAAAGACGCCCCAAGAAAAGAGCCCGTTACTCTTGTATTGCGATCGAGAGATCCACAACTCTAAAGCAAAGAGCCCCAAGCAATTGTAATCAAGAGATCCGCCACTCAGTGAATGAAAGCAGTGGGGGTTGGACTAGAAGACCTCCCAGGCCCCCTCTAATACTGGAAGCAGGGCAGGGTCTGCGGGATATCCTGGACTTGGATGAGAGACCACGAGGAGGGGCCCCTTTGGAGAGCCGAAAGACGCTCCAAGCAAAGAGCCCGTATTGCAATCGAGATCTGCAACTCAGTGAATGAAAGCGGGGTGTTGGGGTTGGACTAGAAGACCTTGGAGGTCCCCTCCAACTGTTATTCTTAAAGGTTAAGAATGTCAGGATCCAAAGAAAAAGGAGCGTCACGTTGGCTTGTTGGGATCCCGGGTGCTCCCTTTAATGACGGCTGGATGCCTCTCTCAGGTGGAGCCTGGAAACTGCTGTCCGGTCTTCGGGAAGGACAAACCCAGGTTGACCATCCTCAGTTAGGTGACACGGCTTATTGGTGCCACCCCATCGACGTCCACTTCGCCACCAAAGGCTTGCAAGGTGAGGGGGAGGAGGAGGAAGAGGGAGGGGAGCGTTGCGTTTTTATAATTCTGGATGACCGTGGCTGATACGTGGCTGTAAGTGGCATCCTGGTTACCCTGACTACTTGAGATCCAGTTTGGTGTAAGGATTAAGGCACCAAGCTAGAAACTAGGAGACTGGGAGTTCCAGGCAGGAAAGCCATTCTGGATGACTTTGACCAGGAGATGAGGAGTTCTAGTCCCACCTCAGGCAGGAAAGCCATCTGGATGACTTTGACCAGGTGACTAGGAGTTCTAGTCCCACCTCAGGCAGGAAAGCCATTCTGGATGACTTTGACCAGGAGACCGGGAGTTCTAGTCCCACCTCAGGCAGGAAAGCCATTCTGGATGACTTTGACCAGGAGACTGGGAGTTCTAGTCCCACCTCAGGCAGGAAAGCCACCTGGATGACTTTGACCAGGAGACCGGGAGTTCTAGTCCCACCTCAGGCAGGAAAGCCATCTGGATGACTTTGACCAGGAGACTGGGAGTTCTAGTCCCACCTCAGGCAGGAAAGCCGTCTGGATGGCTGGGCCTTTCACCAGGAGACCGGGAGTTCTAGTGCCACCTCAGGCAGGAAGGCCGTCCTGGGGACCGTAGGCCAGTCTTTCCCCCACAGCTCAACCCACCTCACAGGACTGTTGTTGTGAGGAAAACAGGAGGATTAAGCTGTGGGGGATCTGTTTGCTGCCTTGAGTTATTTGTAAAAATAATAAAATAGTAAAAATAATAAAAGCAGGATACAAATAAATAGCTTTTAAAAATAAAAATCCCTGTGGCTTCACTGAAGTATTCTTGGTGCTCTTTTTTACGACTGGTCGATGGATTCAGAAAAAAAGTCCCAAAAGGGGGTATAGAAAGCTTCCCCTTCCCTTTGGAATCCAAAGGTAGACTGCGCTGGTCCGGAGAGGCCCCATTTTTTTCCTTCTTCAATGGAATGACTTCCATCATTCCGTTATTAATTTCCACGCACCGGGGTAGCGCCGGAAGGCTCCGGAAGGTACTAGCGGCCGTTTCTAAGGGCCTTATTTATTAGGTGCTTAATACGAAACCCGGCCCAGGCGTGGAATAAAAGCACCGACGCCATAAATGTCGCAAAGGATTATAAATTAGAAGGTAAGGAAATTCCGAATTAAGTTTCTCAGCTGGAGCAGCAAGAAAGCTGTTTGTCTTTTAGGGGCCAATTTGATTTTTTGAACCTGTTTGTCGGCACAAGGCAGGTTAAAAAGGGGTGGGGGGTGCAGGCCTTTCCTTGGACACCTGGAGTCAAAAATAATAACCTTTTTGAGCCTCTCTTCCTTCCAACCAACGAGTAAAACCTCTGCCCTTAACGGCCCGTTTTTCTTCCTCGGTGAAGGGACAATGCGCAATTATTAAAACTGGCCCCTACGGTTCCCTTTATTGGTCAGGAACCTCGTGCTTGAGGAAGACGATCAATTTTGTGCCAAATCGGAGCCAAAAATGCATCGAAAATAAAAAAAAATATTGGTCCTAATTGTCAACGAGGAGCTGAAGTAGAAACGGGAAAGGGGGAGGACGGGGTGGCGGCCCAAGGAAATTTGGCTGAGGAGAGAGAAGGAGCTGAAGGATTCGGCTGTGGATGCCACTGAATGGGCCGTGGAGGGTGGTCATCTCTGTTTTTGTTGTTATTGACTGCTGCTTGTCTCGAAATTCCTTCCCTCCCTTTCTTCCACTTCCTTCCTCTTCCCCCTCCTTTCTTCCTTCCCTCTTTCCTTTCTTCCACTTCCTTTCTTCCTTCCCTCTTCCCTTCCTCCCTCCCTTCTTCCTTCCCTCCCTCCCTCCGTCCCTTCTTTATATCTCTCTCTCCCTCCTTTCTTTCTCCCTCCCTCCTTCCTTGCCTCTTTCTTCTTCCACCCCTTTCTTCCTGCCCTCTTCCCTTCCTCCCTCCCTTCTTTCTCCCTCCCTCCCTCCGTCCCTTCTTTATATCTCTCTCTCCCTCCTTTCTTTCTCCCTCCCTCCTTCCTTGCCTCTTTCTTCTTCCACCCCCTTTCTTCCTTCCCTCTTCCCTTCCTCTGTCCCTTCTTTCTTCCTCCCTCCCTCCGTCCCTTCTTTATATCTCTCTCTCCCTCCTTTCTTTCTCCCTCCCTCCTTCCTTGCCTCTTTCTTCTTCCACCCCTTTCTTCCTGCCCTCTTCCCTTCCTCCCTCCCTTCTTTCTTCCTCCCTCCCTCCGTCCCTTCTTTATATATCTCTCTCTCTCCTTTCTTTCTCCCTCCCTCCTTCCTTGCCTCTTTCTTCTTCCACCCCCTTTCTTCCTGCCCTCTTCCCTTCCTCCCTCCCTTCTTTCTTCCCTCCCTCCCCCGTCCCTTCTTTATATCTCTCTCTCCCTCCTTTCTTTCTCCCTCCCTCCTTCCTTGCCTCTTTCTTCTTCCACCCCTTTCTTCCTGCCCTCTTCCCTTCCTCCCTCCCTTCTTTCTTCCTCCCTCCCTCCGTCCCTTCTTTATATATCTCTCTCTCTCCTTTCTTTCTCCCTCCCTCCTTCCTTGCCTCTTTCTTCTTCCACCCCTTTCTTCCTGCCCTCTTCCCTTCCTCCCTCCCTTCTTCCTCCCTCCCTCCCTCTGTCCCTTCTTTATATATCTCTCTCTTCCTTTCTTCCCTCCTTTCTTTCTCCCTCCCTCCTTCCTTGCCTCTTTCTTCTTCCACCCCCTTTCTTCCTGCCCTCCTTCCTTCCTTGCCTCCTTCCTTTATTCCGTATCTCCCTCCCTTTATATCTCTCCCTTCCTTCCTTCCTTCCTTCCCTCCCTCCTTCCTTCCCTCTTTCCTTTCTTCCACTTCCTTCCCTTTCCCTTCCTCCCCCTCCTTCCCTTCCTTCTTCCACTTCCTTTCTTCCTTCCCTTTTTCCTTCCTGCCTCCTTCCTTTATTCCCTATCTCCCTCCCTTCCTATCTTCCTTCCTTCCTTCCCTCCCTCCTTCCTTCCCTCTTTCCTTTCTTCCACTTCCTTCCCTCTCTCCCTTCATTCTCCCTCCCTCCCACCTTCCCTCTTTCCTTTCTTCCACTTCCTTTCTTCCTTCCCTTTTTCCTTCCTTGTCTTCTTCCTTTATTCCCTATCTCCCTCCCTTTATATCTCTCCCTTCCTTCCTTCCCTCCCTCCTTCCTTCGCTCTTTCCTTTTTCCACTTCCTTCTCTCTCTCCCGTCATTCTCCCTCCCTCCGTCCTTCCCTCCTTTCTTTTCCTTCCTTCCTTCCTTCCTTCCTTCCTCCCTCCCTCCCTCCCTCCCTCCCTCCCTCGGATTTCAAAGTCACCCATCTCACCAACACAGCAATTGTCAGCAATTTACAACATAATAAAACGTTCCAGCGTGCGCTTTAACAAGCCATTAAAATCAGAATAAAAAAGTTTAAAACTAAAAAGCCAACCATGACGGGCAGCCTGATTTTTTTTCCCTCTCTCTCTCTCTCTCTTCCCCCCCGGCAGGTTGGCCGAAGCTCCACGTCCAGGTGTGGCACCAGGACGCTTTTGGGCGCACCGATTTGTACGGCTACGGCTTCTGCCACGTGCCCTCCAGCCCCGGCGCCCACCAGCTGGACTGCGTGACGTGGCGCCCGCTGGGCTCGTGGCAGGAGCAGCTGTCCCAGTGCTTTGTGGGAGGCGGCCCCCAGCTCATCAGCAGCGACCTGATCTACACAGGGGGCAACCGCTACCGCCTGCAGACCTGTGCCATGGGCACCGTGCACTTCCAGCTGGCGGTGCTGCTCCGTAACTTCGACCGCTATGGGGTGGAATGCTGAGTTACCCCCCCTCTCAGGACGGAGCCCCTTCGCTGGGCTTGGAAGCAGAAGATGGGTCCGTGAACCCCCAAAGTTCAGGCATCGGAAGAACCTGGGGCCAAAGTGGGGGGAGGCTGCTCTGGGAAGGAAGACCCCCCCCACCTCTGCTTAAACTGAGAGAATCGCAAGCCATAACTCCAAACCATGGTTCTCCAAACTTGGCCACTTTAAGACTTGTGGACTCCAACTTCCAGAATTCTCCAGCCAGGATAGCTTCTTCCTTCCTTCCTTCCTTCCTTCCTTCCTTCCTTCCTTCCTTCCTTCCTTCCTTCCTTCCTTCCTTCCTTCCTTCCTTCCTTCCCCTCACTCCTCCCTCTGTCCCTTTTCCCTTCCTTCCTTCCCCTTCCTTCCTTCCTTCCTTCCTTCCTTCCTTCCTTCCTTCCTTCCTCCTTCCTTCCTTCCTTCCATCCTCCCTCACTCCTCCCTCTGTCCCTTTTCCCCTTCCTTCCTTCCTTCCTTCCTTCCTCCCTCCTCCCTCCCTCCTTCCTTCCTTCCTTCCTTCCTTCCCCCTCCTCCTCCTGTCCTTTTCCCTTCCTTCCTTCCTTCCTTCCTTCCTTCCTTCCTTCCTCCTCCTTCCTTCCTTCCTTCCTTCCTTCCTCCTCCTCCTCCTCCTTTTGCCCACCTCTGCCCTAAATCTTACAGAAATCCCAATTCTGTTAAGAACCTGCTAGAATTCAGGGGGCCCCAAACTTGGCAACTTTGAGACTTGTGGACTTCAACTCCCTGAATCCATAGTTGGCTGGAGAATTCTGGGAGTTGAAGTCCACAAGTCTCAAAGTTGCCAAATTTGGAGGCCTCTGCTCTAATGTTTGAACTCTGTCTTTGCAACCCAAACTGGGGATTGGTGGTTGGGGCCTGGACTCGTTTCTTCGCTCCTGATTTCTCTTCCTCAGTGGTCGTTTTCAACTTTGGCAATGGTGCTTCTTTCAATCCTGTCTGGTTCCGTTTTCTTGCGCGGAGTTTGACCAGATCCAACCAAGCAGGGAGTCTCGCTCAGTCTGGATGCTTCTCTGCAAGATGTATGAGATTCTGGGGTTTTTTTTTATCCAGGGGGAAAAATCAATATCTATTTTCTCATGAACTTTTAATTGGTTTTCTGTGTGTGTGTTGTTTTTTTAAAAACCCACTCCTAGTGAAACTACCAGCGGTAACTCTAAACAATGGTCCTGGGCCTAGTTTTTTGCTGTAGGATAGAAGGAGGGGCAGGAAAAAAATTGGTTTTTTTTTTCAAACTTGGCAACTTTTTAAGGTTTGTGGACTTCAATCCCCAGAATTCCATTAGCTGGCTGCAGGAATTCTGGGAACTGCAGTCCAGACCTCTTAAAGGAGCCAAGTTCTGCATTGTGGTAACAAAGCTTTCCTTTTTATTTTGGATGAATGAAAATTATTGGATTTAATAAACCTAAATTTGGTCCTGAGATGCTAAGAGACTTGTAATTCTGGCCGTGGACAGCAGAGGTCACCAAAGCTATAGTTTTGGCTAAAAAAATGCAATTTTTTTTTGTTTGTTTGCAAGTTGCAATTATAATTTTTATGCAAAGACAGCTTACATGCTTGTAGATAGGTATTAAATCTGGTAATTCTCATTTATCCGAGATAAAGAGATAAGCTTGCTTACAAGGCAGTGCCAGGCACACAAAACTAACCCTTTCTTCCTCCTGGTTTTTCTGGTCCAATTTCTAACCTGCCCTGACCTCAAAACAACACGGGCAGCTTCACAGGGCAAAAACCACAACACGATACATAAAACAATACACAATATCATATAAAAACCACCAACTGGCATAAGGAGGGAACCACAAAACATCACATTCCTCCATCCGTCGCCACTAAAAAGAGACCAATCCAACCAACAGACTGTAATTCCAACCCCAGGGGGAAATAAGCAGGTTTTTAAAGATGGCTTAAAGCTAGATTAAACAGGGGATGTTGCTCTAAAAGGCACATGGGAAGGTAGCATCATTGCCCAAGTGGGGGCCAAAGCAGAGCAACCCAAAAGCTGATTACAAGTTTTGTTTTATTTCTGTCCTGCCAGTTATAAATAGCCTGGCCCACCTCACAGGGTTGTTGTGAAGAAAATAAGAGGAAGGACTATCGGAGGCGTTCGCCAGCTTAAAAGTCACATGAAAGAAGGGACAAAAGTCAAGTGCAATTTCCTTTGGCTTTCCTTTCCCACGGTGTTTCTCGATCTTGGGAATTTTTTAAGAGATATGGGCTTCTCAACTCCCAGAATTCCCCAGCCGGCAATTGCTAGCTGGAGAATCCTGGGAATTGAAGTCCGTACATCTTAGAAATGGTCGAGTTTGGGAAAGATTGCGAAACTGCAATAGTTGTAAACATAAGGATTGATGGCCTAGTTCAGAGGTCTCCAAACTTGGCAACTTCAAGACTTGTGGACTTCAATTCCCAGAATTCTGGGAGTTGAAGTCCACAATCTAGAAGAGAAATAGAAGAGAATTAGAAGAGAATAGAAGTAGAGTGTATAGAATAGAATAGAGTAGTATAGAAGAGAAGAGAATATAGAAGAGAATTAGAAGAGAAGAGAATATAGAAGAGAATTAGAATAGAATAGGAATAGAATAGAATTCTTTATTGGCCAAGTGTGATTGAATACACAAGGAATTTGTCTTAGTGCAAATGCTCTCAGTGTACATAATAAACTAAAGTTGCCAAGTTTGGAGACCCCTGGTCTAGTTCCTTTTATCATCATGGTAACCACGAATGAACGAGTCGCTGAATGAGGCAGTTGCTAAACGAGGACTGTGCAGCTCCCTGCCACTTGGCCATAAAAGCCTGCTTCCAGTTTTTCCCTCCAGCTATTTCGGCCACTGTACGGATACGGGAAATTGCCTTTTTTCCTACCTGTTATCCCTTCCATCTCTTGCCGAGAGGTATGTTTTTATATGCCTTTTTTTTTTTGACCCACGATTCAGCCTCCAGGAGCTCTTCGCGTGTCTCCGTGAGAAAGAGCAACACAAAACAACGCAGGGTGTGTTTGTGTGCCTCGGGGTGAAAGGATCGCGCCGACCTGCTACCTACAGCATTGCGAAGTTAACGCAACGCAGCTCTTTGTGGAATCTCCAGTTGGGGAAATTGACAAAGAAGGGGGAAAATATTTGGGGCAGAAGGTTGGAAAAGCATATCCCATCATTAATGTGTTGTGTGGCGGTTGTGTGTGTGTGTGTGGATTGTAGCCAAATCTATACACTCCCAGTAGCTGACCAGTCCAGAAAAACGAGGGGAAAAAAGCTATAGTTCTCTACTTACAACAATTCATTTAGTGACCATTTGAAGTTACGACGCCAACCGGAAAGAGTAGCTTGTGACCGTTTTTCACACTTAACAACCTTTGTTGCAGCGTCCCCCCCACCCGTGGTCACGTGATCAAAATCCAGATGTTTGGGCAACCGATTCGTACTTACGATGGGCATAGTGTCCCCTTTTGCGACCTGACAAGCAACAAGGGGAAGGGGGAATAGATTCGCTTAAAAGAACCGTGTGACTAACTTAAGGGCTGCCGTGATTCGCTGAACAACGGTGGCAAAAAAAAGATGTAAAAGGGGGCCAAAATTTCTCTCAACAACTGCCCCTCTTAGCAACAGAAATGTCGGGCTCAGTTGTAGTCGTAAGTCAAGGAGCAGCTGTATGTGTGGCTTGAAAAAGGGAGAGAGAAAGAAGATTTATTCTATTATTCAATAATACAGTATCATTATAGTATATACTATACTAATACTATATATAGTAAATAATGGTATAGTATAGAATAGAGTAGAGCATAGAATTAGAATAGAAGCCGAGAAGTGCAGGATTAGAATTAGAATAGAACAGAATAGAAAAATTAGAAGAGAATAGAGAAGAGAAGAGAAGAGAAGAGAAGAGAGAATAGAATAGAGAATAGAAAAGAATAAAGAGAATAGAAAAGAATAGAATAGAATAGAATAGAATAGAATAGAATAGAATAGAGCTGGGAGGGACTTTGGAGGTCTTCTAGTCCAGCCCTCTGCTCAAGCAGGAGAACCTATACCACCTCAGACAAGCGACTATCCAGTCTCTTCTTAAAAACCTCCAGTGATGGAACACCCACAATTTCTAGTGGCCAGCTGTTCCACTGGTTAATTGTCCTCACTGTTAGGAAGTTTCTCCTTCATTCTAGGTTGCTCCTTTCTTTGATAAGTTTCCATTCATTCTTTCTTTGTCCTGCTTTCTTTGGTGCTTTGGGGGATAATATGACATCCTCTTCTTTGTGGCAGCCCCCTCAAACACTGGAATACTCCTATCACGCCACCCCTTAATTCTTCTCTTCTTTAGACTAGCCAGGGAAATAGAAAGAAAGGGGGTAGAATAGAACAGAACAGAATAAGTTGGAAGGGACCTTGGAGGTCTTCTAGTCCAGCCCCCTGCCTAGGCAGGAAACTCCCCTAGACCATTTCCGGTGAATGATCCTCCTTTTAGCTAGTTGCCCTGCAAACACGTTCCTGAACCTACCAGCCCAGAATTGGCTCTCTCGCCACGTGTAACATGGGTTTGGATGGCATTTGGGGTGTAACTCAACCCCAAAGCCCCCCCCCTTTTTTTTTTAAACCCTTCACCCCCACCCTCCACCCTGATGCAGCTGCTCCAAAATAGCTCCAGGAGGCGGCTGGAACGGCCCCTCTTGCTTGGCATGTGGCGGGCGGGACCTGCGGAAAGGAAAGGAGGGCCGAGGGGAATATGAATCGGCCCTGGATGAAGGTTCCCCTCCTGAGAGACTGGAAGAAGCGACGAAATTGGGCCTGGATGGTAGCCAGGAATCTTGGTTTGAGCCGAGAATCGATGGAGGGTGGTGGTTTGTTTCCCCGCCGCCCCCTATCGTGAGTTGTAAAGGTGGTTTTGGTTTGCAAAGCAACATTGCTGATTTTAACGGAATAAACAAGAGTTGGAAGGGACCTTTGGAGGTCTTCTATTCCAACCCGCTTGCTCCAGCAGCAGACCCTGTATACCGTTCTCCTTTCTTAGCTCTGTTCCTCCCTGGAATGGAGGGTGGCCCTGGGCCACAATCCACGTAGGCCTCCTATCCAATGTCCATGCAACCCATGACCTACCTAGGCACACCTGGTTCTCAGCTTCTGTGGCAAAGCCCAGAGGGAAGGGCTCCGCCATGTTCCACAATGAAGGTATGGGATGGCCTTTTGTTGTTCTTAAAGGTGGGGAGGTCCGTCTGAAAGTGACAGACTGAGTTGGAAGGGGCTTTAGAGGTCTTCTAGTCCAAAGAGGAGGAGGCTCTATACTTTTGTTGGACAGGTGGCTATCCAGTCTCTCTTTCAAAGCCTCCACTGATGGAGAACCCTCAACTTCTTAAGGCACGTGGATGAATTGATCGGGGATTATAGAATAACGGAGTTGGGAGGGACCTTTGAGGTTGTCTAGTCCAACCCGCTCTGAAGAGGAGATGCTATAGCATTCAGGGCAAATGACTGAGCTTTCTTTCTTTCTTTCTTTCTTTCTTTCTTTCTTTCTTTCTTTCTTTCTTTCTTTCTTTCTCTCTCTCTCACCCTTCTCTCTCCCTTTTTCTTTCATTCTTTTTCTCTTTCTTTCTTTCTTTTCTCCCTCTTTTTCTTTCATTCTTTCTCTCTCTCTCACCCTTCTTTCTTTCTCCCTTTTTCTTTCATTCTTTTTCTCTTTCTTTCCTTCTTTTCTCCCTCTTTTTCTTTCATTCTTTTTCTCTCACCCTTTTTTCTTTCTCCCTTTTTCTTTCTTTTTCTCTCACCCTTTTTTCTTTCTTTCTTTCTCCCTTTTTTCTTTCATTCTTTTTCTCTCACCTTTTTTCTTTCTTTCTCCCTTTTTCTTTCTTTTTCTCTCTCACCCTTTTTTCTTTCTTTCTTTCTCCCTTTTTTTCTTTCATTTTCTTTCTTTCTTTCTTTCTTTCTTTCTTTCTTTCTTTCTTTCTTTCTTTCTTTCTTTCTTTCTTTCTTTCTTTCTTTCTTTCTTTCTTTCTTTCTTTCTTTTTCTCTCTTTCTCCCTCCCTCCCTCTCCTTTTCTTTCCCCTTTCCTTTCCTTTTTTTTTTTCTTTTCCTTTCCAGAGTAACTGTCCAGCACTCTCTCTCTCCGGAGCGCAGAGTTATATATACAGCACAGTGCTTTCCCTCCACTTCCTGGGTGGAGCCCGTGCCGGGGAGAGGCAAAAAAAAAAGAAAAAAAAACGGCTTTATAAACCTCCAAGCTCGCCGTCAGCAAGTCCCGACAAGAGTGGTGGTGAAATTACAGCCCTTCCCGCAGAGGGAAGAAGACAGGAACGGGCCAGTTGGCTCCGGGGAAGGAGGAGAAGTGGTGGCATCTCCCAGGCCTGACCTTGCTGTCCTTATCCCCCGCACCCAACACCGCCTGCCTGCCTGCCAAGCTTGGCCACATTCCGGTTGAGGTTCCCAAGGCCTCCGGCTTGTGACAGCTTCTCAACCCTCAACCCTTCCCGAAGCGAAGCCGAAAAGACTTCTGCAAGCCTCTTCCCCAGAGCAGGGACACCAGAGCCCTCTGATCCGGTGCCAGGGGTGAGTCTGGATAGATGCAGCATCCGGAACACATGGGCTCCGTCGGTGGTGTCAGGCCATAGCGCGAGTCTCTGTCCCTTCGGGAAACCCGGCTGCCTTAAAAGCTGAGCCGGTTCGGACCTTAGAAAGGGTGGCGATTTCAAGCCCTTCAGCTGGACGGCGGGCCGGGTGGCCCCCCAAGCCTAGAGGCCAAGAAGAACGGAGAAGGTCCTTGGAGAGCCGTCAACCCTTCGAGAGCTTCCTTGGCTGGCAAGGGAGGATTTGAAGCCACCGGTTCCTGCCCACAGACGAGAGGAAACAGCACCACAATGGGGTCAAGAAGCTACGCCAGGCACGGGGGCGTCTCGGGGGCATCGGGAGTCTTCGGTTCGCCACCACAGGCTGCAGGCTGGGTCTTCCTTCTTCTGGTGGCCCTCCAGCAGTTCTGCTCGGTGGTGGCCTTCTCCACTTGCAAGACCTTAGACATGGACCTGATGAAACGGAAGAGGATCGAGGCCATCCGGGGTCAGATTTTGAGCAAGCTCAAATTCTCGAACCCACCCGAAGTGGAAGACTTGGAGACCCAGGTCCTATCAGAAGAGGTGATGGCTATCTACAACAGCACCTTGGAAGTGATCCGGGAAATGGTGGCCGAAGAGCCGCAGGAGACCCTCCACGAAGAATACTACGCCAAGGAGGTGCACCGGTTTATGATGAAGCCCGTTGACAGCAGTGAGTCGGGAGAGGGAGAGGGCCAGGCATGGGGAACCATGGGGCGGGGAGGGGGGGGCACAGAGGGGCTACGACTCAGAGAAGATTGGTGGTTGGTTGGTTGATGAGTGGGTTGGTCTGGGAGACACCATCTCTGCGACCCAGAAACTGGAAGGAAGACGATGCTTCCTGCACTGATGGAGATAAAGTAGGAGGAACTATCTCAACCAGCTTCAGTTCTCCCTGGTTGGGGACTTCATTGTCCCCTGGAGACAAAAAACTGGAGTTTTTTGGGGAGCCCCCTTTTGAAAAAAAAAAACCTGTTCCCAATTTCTGGGTCAGAAAAGGAGCGCTGAAATTCCGGAGGTTTTGACAAGTATGGACAATGGGGTGTCCAACTTTTGGGCAACTTGAAGACTTGTGGGCTTCAACTCAGCTGGCTGGGAAATTCTGGGAATTGGAAGCCCACAAGTCCTAAAGTTGCCCCAAAGTTGGACATCTCTGCAAATAGACCATCACCGGCTCTTCTGGATAGCTATAGGGTTTCCTGCTTGCGCAGGGGGTCGGACTAGAGGACCTCCAGGGCCCCTTCCAACTCTGCTAATTCTGTTAATTTCAAGGTCCCTTCCAACTGTTCATAACAGAATAATAGATAATCAGAGTTGGAAGGGGTCCTGTAGGTCATCTAGTCCAACCCCCTGCCTAAGCAGGAGACCCTACACCATTTCTGACAGATGGCAGTTCAATCTCTTCTTGAAAGCCTCCAGGGATGAAGCTCCCACAACTTCCGAGGGCAACTTCTGTTCCATGGGTTGGTTGTTCTCACTGTCAGAAAATTTCTCCTTATTTCCAGGTTGAATCTCTCCTTGTTCAGTTTCCATCCATTATTCCTTGTCTGGCCTTCAGGTGCTTTAGAAAATAGCTTGACCCCCTTCCTATTTGTGGCAGCCCCTCAAATATTGGAGCACTGCTCTCCTGTCTCCCCTGGTCCTTCTCTTCCCTAGACTAGCCAGGCCCAGTTCCTGCAACCATTCATTGTATGTTTTAGCCTCCAGTCCCCTAATCATCCTGGTTGCTCTTCTCTGCACTTTTTCTAGAATCTCAACATGTTTTTTAATAGTGTGGTGACCAAAACTGGATGCAGGACTCTAGGTGTGGTCTTACTAAGGCTTTATAGAGTGCTATTAGTACCTCCCTTGATCTTAATTGTATCCCTCTGTTAATGCAGCTTAGGATTGGATTGGCTTTTTTGGCTGCTGCCGCACACGGCTGGCTCCTATTTAGCTGGTTGTCCACTAAGACTCCAAGATCCCTCTCCCAGTTCCTGCTATGAAGTAACCTGGTTTCACCTAGTCTATATGTGAGGTTTGGGTTTTTCTTTCCTAAATGTAGGACTTGACTTTTCTCTATGTTGGATTTCATTTTGTTAGATCGGGCCCAGGGTTCAAGTCTGTCCAGATCCATTTGGATCTTGAGCTTATCTTCTTGGGTGTAAGCTATTCCTGCTAGCTTATTCTGTTCTTCTAAAAAAAAAAAACCTTTTTGTTTTTTTCTCAGACTTCTTAACATTTAAATATCCAATTTCCCCCCCCCCCATTTTTTTAAAGTGGGCAGGGGCTCATCTGATTCTTGGGCTAAATTTCAGGAGGGGGAACCGGCTATTTTTGGAAGTGGCAAGGAAAACCTTGACTCTCGATAAAGCCAGAGTAGCGAAAATGCTGGCAAAGAGCATCAGCAATGCAGCCTGGCTTGATGGCTCATGCCTGTTCAGACATTACAGGTAGTCCTCAGCTTTGAGATGTTGCAAAGCGAGGCAGTCGTTGAGTGAGTCATGTCCCATTTTACGACCTGTTTGACCACAGTTGTTAAGCGAATCTGGTTCCCTTCACTGACATTGCTTGTCGGATGCCGGCTGGGAAAGTTGCAAATAGGGATCCCGTAGGGATGGTGCAACAGTCGTAAGTGTGAGAACCGGTCCCAAGTCACTTTTTTTTCAATGCTGTTGTAACGTCGAACGGTCGCTAAACGAATGAGTCCATTCTGGCTACCTGTAAATTCAGGGAGTCCTCAAAACAATTCATTTAGCCATCTTTCAAAGTTGCAAAGGCACTGAAAAAGTGACTTAGGACCGTTTTCCACACTTACGACCATTCCAGCAGCACATGATCAAAATTCAGATGCTTGGCAACTGACTCGTATTTATGACATTTTGCCTTGCCCCGGGGTCATGCGATCCCCTTTTGCGACCTTCTGACAGGCGACGTACGTCAATGGGGAAGCCAGAGTCACTTAACAGTCGTGTTATTAACTTAACAACTGCAGTGATTCCCTTAATGACTGTGGCAAGAAAGGTCGTAAAATGGGGCAAAACTCACTTAACAACTGTCTCCCTTAGTAATAGAAATGTTGGGCTCATTTGTGGTCGTAAGTCAAGGATTACCAGTACAATACAATACAGTACAATACAGTTCAATACAATACAATACAATATAGTTCAATACAGTACAATACAGTTCAATAAAATACAATACAGTACAATATAGGTAAATAAAATACAATACAGCACAAAACAGTCCAATACAATACAGTTCAATGCAATATAGTTCAATACAATACAATACAGTTCAATACAATACAGTACAAAACAGTTCAACACAATACAATACAGTTCAGTACAATACAGTTCAGTACAATACAATACAGTTCAATACAATACCATTCAGTACAATACAATACAATGCAATGCAATGCAATGCAGTGCAGTGCAGTGCAATACAATACAATACAGTTCAATACAATACCATTCAGTACAGTACAATACAATGCAATGCAATGCAATGCAGTGCAGTGCAGTGCAATACAATACAATACAGTTCAATACAATACCATTCAGTACAGTACAATACAATACAATACAATACAATGCAGTGCAGTGCAGTGCAGTGCAGTACAATACAATACAATACAATACAATACAATTCAATACAATACAGTTCAATACAATACCATTCAGTACAGTACAATACAATACAATGCAATACAATGCAGTGCAGTGCAGTGCAGTACAATACAATACAATACAATACAATACAATACAATACAATACAGTACAATATAGGTCAATACAATACAGTATAAAACAGTTCAATACAATACAATACAGTACAATGCAGTTCAACGCAATACAATACAATTCAATATAATGCAATACAGTTTAACAGAATACAATACTGTTCAATACAACACAGTTCAATGCTATACAATACAATACTGGTAGTTCTCTGACCCCCCATATGACCTTATGACCTCGCTGATTCCAAAATCATAGGCCTGCATCCCAACATCCCAACCCGAGTTCTATTCTTTTGTACCTTGCATCACAACATCACCCCCAAAACACGTCAGGGAGACTTTGTCGCAGTGTCGTGAAGATGCTCATTGCTCCCATCCTGCAAATATTCTGCACGAAGGCCAGGTAACCCCTCCCCCCACCCAACCCCCCAAACCCCCTGGAAAAACGACCGAACTGGGCTTAACTTTTCAGCATCCTGTAGAAGAAACCAGGTTGGCAGCCGGATGCTGAGTTTTGAGAAATGGGACCTTGCTGCCTGCGCACAGGAAAATCATCCTTTTATCACTTTCACAGTGATGAAGTCCCAGGGAATTTTTTACTCAAAAGGGAAAATAAAACGGGCCTCGATTTCACTTCTGCAGCCCCCACGCGTGGTTTCAGAAGTAAAAAGGTTTTTTTTGTTTTTGAAATTTATTTTCAGAAGTGGGTAGAAGGAAGCTTTTATCCTTATAATTCCTTTTTGTCCCCAGTATTTTTATTTTATTTAATAATAACTCCATCTTTCAGTTCTTTTTCACCTTTTACACATATTGATCTTGATATTAACAGTACTGTGTCATCATTATTAGACAAACCAATCTCATGTAAATATCTACAGTTATATACTTTTACATACATTCGTATACATTTATACTATAATTTTCTTATCTCCTTTATCCTTATTTCTAGAACAATACAAATTATTGCCAAAAACAAAATTCATCTTTCAGTTATACAATCTGTCGACTGGGCACAGTATGTCTTGTGTAAATATTCATATTTTGTATACCTTTCTTCCTAGGGTTGCATTCCTATTAAAAACCACTCAACCTGATAAATCTTATCATTATAACAATATTCACTGAAGTTCTTATTTTATTTTGCAACCATTTATAAAATAAATCCCAAATTCCTGGCTTCCTTTTGGCATTTTCCACCCCATCCCCTGGCCTGCTTCCCATGATGCCATTAAACTCTTTTAATGAAAACCGAGTAGGACCCGGGCAATGGTGAGATTCAGCCAGTTCACACCAGTTTGGGAGAACCAGTTGTTAAACTTTCTGAGCAGTTTTGGCGAACTGGTTGCTTGGAAGGAATCATTAGGGCAGAGAACTGGTTGTTAAATTATTTGAATCCCTCCACTGGGCAGGGGGTTGGATTAGATGATCTACAAGGTCCCTTCCAACTCTGATGATCTATTATTCTGTTATGAACAGTTGGAAGGGACCTTGGAGGTCTTCTAGTCCAACCCCTTGCTCAGACAGCAAACTCTATACCATTCCAGACTGTCCAAACTCTTCTCCAAATCTCTCCCTAGGTTAGGGGATTGCTATGGGGCCGGCAATTCTTCCTCATCGGTAGGATTTCTCCCACGGCGTGTGAAATTAACAGAATTGGCAGGGTTGGAAGGGAACCCTGGAGGTCCTCCAGTCCAACCCCCTGCTCAAGCAAGAGACCCTATAGCTGTCCAGAAGAGCCGGTGATGGTCTGTGGGCAGAGATGTCCAACTTTTGGGCAACTTTAGGATTTGTGGACTTCAATTCCCAGAATTCCCCAGCCAGCCGAGTTGAAGCCCACAAGTCTTCAAGTTGCCCCAAAGTTGGACACCCCCTGCTTCATACTTGTCAAAACCTCCCGGATTTCAGCGCTCCTTTGTTGGAAGAAATCATTAGAACCGGCGGTTAAATTATTTGAATCCCACCGCTGGATTCACAGGAGAAAAACTTTTCTTTAAAACGAAACGGATGGGTTTTTCTTTTTCCTTTTCACTCTCTGTTTTTGCAACGTCAGCTTTGGCAAAGGGGAAGAAGAACGGGTGCAAAACGGAGATCGCTTGGGCAGACCCGAGGTCTTTGCTTCCGGTGGTGAAACAGCCGGGCTTTGTGGTCCTCGAGTTATGACCATGACTGAGCCCTTACGCGGGACAGTTTAGCGTTCGGCAACTTTTTTTTTTTTTTTTACAACTTTTCTTGCCAGGGTTTTCTTAAGTGGATCCCTGGCAGTAACACCGTTGCTAAGCGGCTTCCCCATTGGCGTTGCTGGCCAGAAGGTCACAAAAGGGAATCGGCGACCGTCGCAAGGATGGGTCAGTTGCCAAGGGCTCTAATTTTGAGCGCAGGGCATGTTGCAGGCGTCGTAAGTGTGGAAAACGATCATAAGATGTTCTTTTTTCCCCCCCGGTGCTCGTTGCAACCTCAAACGGCCATGAAACGAACGGTTATAAGTCAAGGACGATCTGTGGTTGTAAATCAAGGATGATCTCCCTGGATAAAATCGGTTGAGTGCTCCAAAATCTCCTTCTTCTAGCTTGCCAGGGGTGGACTCACAGAGGACTAGCAGCATGAGCAGGGACTCAGTGGCCTAACAATACCTTTTAAAATGGCCAAAGAGGAATTGAACTGAGTGACAGAATAAGAGTGGGAAGGGAGGAACCTTAGAGGTCTTCTAGTCCAACCCCCACCCCCTTTTCAAGCAGGAAACCGTAGAACATTCCGGATTTTCACGTGCAGAAATTAACTTGGCACAGCCGGCACCTTCTATTTTCAACTTCTCCCGCTCCTGTCTGTAGGCTTCCTTCTTAGCAGCCCTGGAGAACCAGAATTAACTAATTGCTTTTATTCCTGGATCATGGCCTAAAAACACAGGAGCAGAGCTGGCGAGGGCAAGAGATAAGCTGGCAACCAGGTTTAGTGTCGCCAACCTTTGCAAGCCATGGGCCAATTACGTAATTCCTCTGGCTTGTCTGAAGGATCATTTGGGGGTCCGACTTGAGCCGGGGCTGCGCAAGAATACATTTTTAAAAATGCGATCCAGACAGCTGTGAGGAACAAAAAAAAAAAGAGAGAGAGATATTTATTCCTAAAAGCAGAATGCCTTCAGGGGTGCCTGCAGAAAAATGGGGTACAGAAGCAGAGCTTTAACGGAGGGGAGCTTGTCCTGGTCTGGAAGAAATGTTTACAAGCTGATTCTTTAAGGACGACGCTTGAAAGGCGTGTATGTTTTGTGTCTCTGCATAAGTCTGTCTGTGGTGTTTATTCTTTGTGAAGGTGCAATTCCAACCGGGGGAACCAGATTTCGCGAACTTTATTTGTGTTTTGCAGACCTTATCCTTTGATAGGTGGATCAGGTCTGGGTAAACGTCTTTGGAAGTTTGAGGACGTTTGCGCAGTTGAGTTGATTAACTGAGTTTCAGCTCGACTGGCGATTGCCCACTGCAGACACGGATTCACGGTCACGTTTGAAGGGAAGAAGGAAACGGTGCAAAGGATAAAATATATCGGGATATCTAATTTTTCACGAGCTGCAAAAATCAGCATCCAGGCTTCTTCGGAACTGAGCGGGGAGGGAAGATGACAGACAGGGTAGGCCGGGGGCGAGGTGGAAACACCACCCAAATTTCAGCCAACTCCATCTTGGTTCAAGGTGTAATTACCTGGCTGGGTGTGGTTGGCGTGCCGCCTAAACAAACCCACGGGCCTTTCAGGAGTGGGTGGCACCTCGGGTAATTTATGTGGTCTAAGAAGGTAAGGTGGATTTTTACTTTATTTTTTTTTACCGTCCCGGCACGTGCCAACCAGCCCGGGAATTGGAGGAAAAAAAAGTTGTGTAGGCCACAAGAACAGTTTTTCCTTAGGTATGTTGGGCTGGTGGGGTGGGCTCAATTCTCCCACCCACCCCGCCAAAGAGAGTTTGTTTGACCTGGCTGGGTTTTTTGTGGGGCTGCAGAGAGAAGATGGGCCAGGTGTATGTGTGTGTGTGTGTGTGTGTTCCACTCTATTTCTTTTCTTTTTAAAGTTTTATTTGTTTTATTAATACAATATATAATATTACTAGCTGGATACCCGTGTGCTTCACTACGGAACTATGTGGTCAGGCTTAGTTTTTGGGGAGGAAAATAAGGGGGGAAAATTCTGCCTCTGCCTACCAGCATCCATCGGTATTCATCTGGCTAGCATCCTGTTGGTGGGGGAGAGAGTTGAGGGCTGTTTGGAAACTGAAGCAGTAATGGCTGTGTGAGCAAGGAGACAGCAAGGAGCCTGGGCATGGCTTAGCCTCAACCCTTCTGTACTAAAGCTGCTTGGTGCTGTGAAACTGAAACTGAAACTCCTCTGCTTGTGTTTTGCATTTGGAAGAGATTTCTTTCCAGGTGGGGAGGGGGAGTAGAACTTCTTAGCATCAGAGCGTGTTAATAATAATATAACGAAATATTAATGGTCTGATGGTCATTTCGAAAAATCCTTCCTTAGTGAGCCCCTAGAAGCCAAGAGGAACATACATGCTAAATTTCAAGTTTTTAGGCTTTACGGTTCTGGAGATTTTGTAATGATGTGTGAGTGGGATTTCGCTTTTATATATATAGATTCCATTTCAATCAAACAGGGTATTATTGTCTGAGTACAATTATTTTTAGGCAGTCCCCATCAAGGTGTTTACAATAACATGCATCACGATAACATTCATACTGCAGTAACCATAATATTTTGTTTTCTCCGTTTTAACAA
Organism: Pseudonaja textilis; assembly: GCF_049901715.1. Classification (NCBI taxonomy): domain Eukaryota; kingdom Metazoa; phylum Chordata; class Lepidosauria; order Squamata; family Elapidae; genus Pseudonaja; species Pseudonaja textilis. Next base: position 22,734,423 of record NC_141999.1, on the reverse strand, counting down.
ATGTCCATTTTAGCACGTATCCTTTTTATGTCCCACCTCAAAAAAGTATGTGTAGGCAACAAGAACGTTTTTCCTTAGCTATGTTGGATTGTGCAGGGGCTCAATTTTCAGCCCCCCCCCAAAGAGGGTTTGTTTGACCCGGTTGGTTTTTTTATGGGGCTGCAGAAAGAGACCAGATGGACCAGGTGTATGAGTGAGTGAGTGAGTGTGTGTGTGTGTGTGTGTGTGTGTGTGTGTGTTCCAGGTCACCCTTGATTTGCCACCCTTCGTTTAGCGGCCGTTGGCCGTTACAGCTACACGGGACAAATGTGACTTAGGACCGTGATTCACACTTATGACTGTTGCAGCATGCCACAGTCAGGTGATCAAAAGTCATGCAAGAGGCGAACGCAAAGACCGTAGGCCCAGTGTGTGTGTGTGTGTGTGTGTGTCTGTCTGTCTGTCTGTGTTTTTTGTGGGGAGGTGGGGAAAGTTGAGACAGATGCATCTGCTAGCATGACATAGCAAAGCATTTGGGTTGCTGATAAGCTGAGGCTCCAAAAACGGATGTCCTGTGCCCCTGTTCTAGAGGGATAAGGCCCCCCGAGCCGGTCGCTAAACCCACTTCCCTTTGTGGTTTCGGGTTCTTCACCCCCATAAGTTCCGTCGGGCTGTTTTCTGAGCTCCCCAACCTAGAGGAACAGCATTTCCAGTTCTGAAGGCCCAACCGTGGCAAGATGGTGCCCACCTGTGCTCATTCTGGAGTGGGGAGTGACAAATTACATTTCCTTTTAGAGATTAGATAGCCATTTGTCTGAAATGGTACAGGGTTTCCTGCCTAAGCAGGGGGAAAGGGGGGGTTGGACTAGAAGACCTCCAAGGTCCCTTCCAACTCTGTTATTATTCTAATTCTTAAATACTCAGTGCTGATTTTGGTAGGCCGGATTCTGCTTCCCTCAAATCTCCAAGGTGGAGGGGCTTCGCTCAACCCCTGTAGATCTGGGGAATTGCCTTTGTAGATCCGATACTATAACAGAAGAGTAACAGAGGGACAGGAGTTGGAAGGGGTCTTAGAGATCTTCTAGTCCAACCCTCCAACGGCTGGAATCCGAGAGAGAAATAGGCCTACAGTGGTTCATACCTGCCACAGCACCTGCGGTTCGTACCTGTGTCCCTAGTGAGTTTATATTGAAGTAAGGGTAGGGGGTATACCCCAAAAGGAAGAGCTTTTAAGAAATGTCACTTAAAGCAGTGTTTCTCAACCTTGGCACCTTGAAGATGTGTGGACTTCGACTCCCAGAATTCCCCAGGCAGCATGCTTTAAGATGCATGGACTTCAATTCCCAGAATTCCCCAGAATAAATGCTTTAGGTTGGGTGGACTGCAACTCCCAGAATTCCCAAGCCAGCTTGCTTTAAGGTTAAATGCCAGATCTTTCTTTCAGAAGTCCTTTTTTAAGGACCTGATCAACATCTTCCCATTTCGCAGCGAGGAAAACTGAGGTCAGCAGAGAACCGGCTTCGTTCGCCCTCTAAGTTTCGGGACGCCAGTCAGCAGGGCGAACCTGTTCCTCCTTGTTTTATTTCTGGCCTTTGTCATGTTGGAAAGTCCCCAAATAGTTTGGGAATTTCCTCCAGCTGATAAGGCTCCCAACACCCCTTATCTGGCTTTGTGCAGCTGTAAAACATCAGCCTGTAAAATTCTTTTTTTTTTTTTTTTATTTTCTGAAGGAATTGTGGTCACTCTACCCACCCCATCCCCATCCCGCCCTGGCCGTGTCATCTGGAAACAATGAAAAAAGGATGACCACATCCATTGAAGAGGGGAAGTGGGCTATTTTCTGGGGGCCATTTTCCCTGCCTAACCACTGAGAGGGAAGTGGTCCATAGTGATGAGGAGAGGTGATGAGGAGAAGGAGAGGGGAAGCCAATTTTCCTGCTTCTCATCCCCCACCCCACCCCACCCCAAGGACTTCTGTGCTTTAGGGCAGGGGTCTCCAACCTTGGCAACTTTAAGACTTGCTGGCTGAGGGATTCTGGGAGTTGAAGGCCACAAGCTTCACTAGCTGAGGAACTCTGGGAGTTGAAGTCCATAAACTTTGTTGGCTGAGGGATTCTGGGAGTTGAAGTCCATAAGCTTCACTGGCTGAGCGATTCTGGGAGTTGAAGGCCACAAGTCTTAAAGTCGCCAAGGTTGGAGACCCTGCTTTAAAAGTTGCCAAGTTTGTTGGGGGGTGTCCCTAAAGCAGGGTCTCCAATCTTGGGCAACTTTAAGACTTGTGGGCTTCAACTCCCAGAATTCCTTGGTCAGTGGTGCCGGCTGAGGAATTCTGGGAGTTGAAGTCCTCACGTCTTCAATGTCCACCTTCCCCCCAGTTTTAAGGGACACAGGACAGACAGAAGCCATTTGCAACTGAGGCCACTGAGGCTGGGCGAGGGGAAAATAATAATAATAATAATTTGGCAGCTTCACAGATGACCCCAGGACTGAGTCAGACACCCAGCATCTGGAAGGGAAAAGGCAGTGTGTGATTTCATGGGAGCTCAGAGGATGCTGTCTTGAAATATATATATATTTTCCACCGCTTCTTCCTGGCCTGGTTGCTTAAGTTCACAAATTTACATTAGCTGCTTTCTGCAGATCGAGGGGTAGAAGAGCAGACAAAGTCAATCTCCTTAGGTCACTTGACAACCTGGGGAATGTTTGTTTCTTTCTTTCTTTCTTTCTTTCTTTCTTTCTTTCTTTCTTTCTTTCTTTCTTTCTTTCTTTCCTTCCTTCCTTCCTTCCTTCCTTCCTTCCTTCCTTCCTTCCTTTCTTCTTTTTCTTTATCTTCCTTCTTTCTATCTTCTTTCTCCTCTTTCCCTTTCTTTCTTTCTTTCTTTCTTTCTTTCTTTCTTCTTTCTTTCTTTCTTTCTTTTCTTCTTTTTCTTTATCTTCCTTCTTTCTATCTTTTTTCTCCTTTTCCTTCCTTCCTTCCTTCTTTCTTTTTTACTTTCTTCTTTTTCTTTATATTCTTTCTTTCTATCCTTTCTTTTCTCTTTCTTCTTTATATTTTTTCTTTATCTTCTTATTTCTCTTTCTTTTTCTTCTCTCTCTCTCTTCTTCTTGCCCCCTTCTCATTCATTAGAACCACAAGATTTTTGTTTGTTTTTTTCCTCCTCTGAAGCTTCTCTTCCTTTCCTCCTTCCAATTTCCTCGCCCTGGATTCTATCTTTGTTTTCTCCAAATTGCTGTGTCCTGTTTGTTTGCAACGGAAGACGGTGCATATTTTTTTGAGAAACACAACAATCCTGAATGCTGTGGTTGGAGACTTGGAGAGAAACTTGAAAAAAACAAAACAAAACAAAAACACAACCCGTGGTCTCTGTCTCGTTGACCAAAAGTCAAAGCTCCTTTGATCTCCCAAGGAAGAGAAACTTTAAAAATAGACTCTTCCTGTAGCTGAAATAGATGCTGTGACGAAGCCATACGGGCAAAAAAAGTAAAATAAAATGAGGTTAAGTTCAGTTGGTGAATGTCTTATGGAAATCCTCCAGTTTGACTGGATGGATGGATGGATGATGGATGGATGGATGGATGGATGGATGGATGATGGATGGATGGATGGATGGATGATGGATGGATGAATGATGGATAGATGAATGGACGGATGGATAATGGATGGGTGTTGGATGGATGATGGATGGAGGATGAATGGATGGAGGATGGATGGATGGATGGATAGATGGATAAATTGATGGATGATGGATGGATAAATGGATGGATGGGTAGATGGATGGACGGATGATGGATGGATGATGGATGGATAAATGGATGGGTGGATGATGGATGGATGGATGGATGGATGGATGGATGGATGGATGGATGATGGATGGATGGATGGATGGATGGATGGATGGATGGATGGATGATGGATGGATGGATGGATGGATGGATGGATGGATGGATGGATGGATGGATGGATGGATAAATGGATGGGTGGATGATGGATGGATGGATGATGGATGGATGGATGGATGGATGGATAAATTGATGGATGGATGATGGATGGATAGATGGATGGATGGATGGATAAATGATGAATGGATGAATGGATGGATGGATGATGGATAAATTGATGGATGATGGATGGATAGATGGATGGATGGGTAGATGGATGGACGGATGATGGATGGATAGATGGATGGATGGGTAGATGGATGGACGGATGATGGATGGATGATGGATGGATGGATAAATGGATGGGTGGATGATGGATGGATGGATGGATGGATGGATGGATGGATGGGATGGATGGATGGATGGATGGATGGATGGATGGATGGATGGATGAATGATGAATGGATGAATGGATGGATGGATGGATGATGAATAAATTGATGGATGATGGATGGATAGATGGATGGATGGGTAGATGGATGGACGGATGATGGATGGATGATGGATGGATGGATAAATGGATGGATGGATGGATGGATGGATGGATAAATTGATGGATGGATAGATGGATGGATGGATGGATGGATGGATGATGGATGGATGAATCAGCCTTCTGAAAACAGCTGAGCTCCAGAGGTCATACAACCGGGCCTGATCCATAGAGCTGAGCTCATATCTTGAATATAAAACCTGTTGATTGGTTTGCTGATTCTGCTGAGCGGGGTTACAAGGTTAGGAGGTTAGGAATCTTCCTGATTATAAGTAGTTTTCTTATTACAACGGTTCATTTAGTGATCGTTTCAAGTTACGACGACACTGAAAAAAGTGACATATGACCATTCTTCACACGTAATACATGTTTCTGCATTCATGCACGCAAAATTCAGGGCAACCGACTCTTATTTATGACGGTCGCAGCTTCTTGGAGAGTACGCCATCCCCCTTTGCAGCCTTCTGACAAGCATGAATGTAATTCACAGCCGTGGAAATAGGTTTTGCCCGGACTAAGGTAGCGTTTTATGCTTTCTAAGGAAGCCTAGGTCAGAACAGGGGCCAGCGTAGAAAGACCTTCCGCTAATCTCCTGCTGTCCTTCCTTCCTGTCTCCTTTCTCTAGACAGCGACGGCAATCAGTACAAGAAGGATGAGAAAAACGTCTACTTTGCGTTCGAAATTGAACCCATCCGGAAAGCCGTTACTGACCCCAACTTGCTCTACCGGGCAGAGCTGAGGATGCAAGCCTCGGGACGTGGGCAAGAGCAGCGACTGGAGCTTTTCCAGGTAGGGTGGGTTAGACTGTAGTCTGGATTCCCAGAAGGGAGGGGCTGCATTCCGGGGGAGCAAGAGACAGCGAAGCTTGGAGAGTTGGTGTGGGGGAAAGAGGGTGAGGACAGCTCCTCCTCGACAGTTCCCAGAGCACAGCTAGTCTTTGAGGTAAACGTTTAGTGATCGTTTGAAGTTATTGTGGTAGACTGTAGTCTGGATTCCCAGAAGGGAAGGGGGCTGCATTTCTGCTACTGGCTCTCCAGAACTGGTCAGGACCTGTGAGTACCACTTCTGGCTCGGCCCCAAAGGGCAGAAAAACAGCACCAAAAATGGTTGGAAGACTCGAAACTTGTTCTTTTAAAAGCGAAAGCTCGAAAGCTGGACGAGAGAAAGCAGGCAGGGGGTTTCGTCAGGCTGGGCAAATGTTTCCACAGAAGTTGTTCCCTCATGCAAATATTTGTCCATCTCCCCTTAGCAAAAATACCACTCAGGGAATGATTCCACTTGGTACTACCTTCAAGGGCTGTCGGTAAAGGTGAAGAGCGAAAAAGAATGGCTGTCCTTCGACGTCACCAATGTCCTCCGCTTGTGGCTGGCAAGTAGAGGTAGGGTGGAAGGAGGAGGGGCATGACTGGGGGGTGGGAGCACCGGGGGATTGGCCTCTCTTTTGTGCCAACGAAAAGGTAGAGCAAATTTTCAGAATCCTGTTGGCCAACAAAGCAGGGTGGCTCAAACGTAGTAGCTTTGAGATGGGAGGGACTTCAATTCCCAGAATTCTGGTGAATTCCAATGTATTCTGGGAGTTGAAGTCCACCCATCTTAAAGTATGCTGGCTGGAGAGTCCTGGGAGTTGTAGTCCACTTATATTAAAGTTTCTGGCTGGGTCATTCTGGGAGCTGAAATCCATGCATCTTATAGGATGCTGGCTAGAGAATTCTGGGAGTTGAAGTCCACCCAATTTAAAGGATGCTGGCTGGGGAATTCTGGGAATTGAAGTCCACCCATCTTAAAGGATGCTGGCTAGAGAATTCTGGGAGTTGAAGTCCACCCAATTTAAAGGATGCTGGCTGGGGAATTCTGGGAGTTGTAATCCACTCATATTAAAGTATGCTGGCTGGGTCATCCTGGGAGCTGAAGTCCACCCATCTTAAAGGATGCTGGCTAGAGAATTCTGGGAGTTGAAGTCCACCCAATTTAAAGGATGCTGGCTGTGGAATTCTGGGAGTCGAAGTCCATCCATCTAAAAATGGCCAAGTTTGACAAACCTTGGAGAATATGATCTATGCCACCCTGTTCCAAAGCTGGAAAGAGACATCCGATTAAAAATTCTCCTCAAATGAGCAAAGGCCCTTTTCGCTTTCAGCACACTTCGATTCTACTTTGGGGGGCGAGGGGGCTTCTCTGAAATGGGGCTCACCGGCTTCGGGAAGGGTTGCAGTCCTGACCCCACCCACCCACGCAGTCCTAATGTTTGTGTTTCAGACAATGTGGGAAGATTCCGACTGAGCACTCGCTGTTCCTGCGATGGCATACGAAACGATCTATCAATACAAATTGAAGGTAAGAACTGGGCAATGGGGAGTGGGCTTGGGATGAGGGGTGGGTGGGCTGCACCCACTTGAAGATCTCACCTGACCCACCCCCAGTGGTGGGATTCAAAAATGGTTCTGTGGGTGTGGCTTGGTGGGCGTGGCAGGGGAAGGATACTACAAAATCCCCATATCCTCCCCACCCCACTAACCTGCTTTCCAGCTCCGTTCTCCTGGGCAGGGCAACCAAAGGAGACCCAGCCGATCAGCTGGGACTCAGGAGGCGGAGAATAGATGGGATTTGCGGGGCCAGTCAGAGGCGGTATTGGCCGGTTCTCCAAACTATTTCAATTTTCCGCTACCGGTTCTCCAGGACTGGTCAGAACCGGCTGAATACCACCTCTAGTCCCTATGTTATATTATAAGAAAGCGGCTGAGACTTTGGAAAAAGTTCAGAGAAGAGCAACTCGGATGATTAAAGGCCTGGACACTAAAACATATGAAGAACGGTGGCAGGAATTGGGTTTGCCCAGTTTTAAAGAAAAGAAGGCCTAGGGGAGACAGGATAGCAGCCTTCCAATATCTCAGGGGCTGCCCCAAAGAAGAGGCAGTCAAGCTATTCTCCAAAGCCCCTGAAGGCAGGCTAAGAAGCAACGGACGGAAATTAGATATGGAGAGAAGCAACCTAGAACTGAGGAGGAAAAAAAAAGTGACGTTATATGTTTTTATAAAGTCTTTTTAGACTTTATACATCTTTCGTAAGGCCAGATCTGGAATATTTGCAACCAGGTTTGGTCACCACGTTACAAAATAGATGTTGAGACTTTTGGGAAAAGGGCGGAGAAGAGCAACTAGGATGATTAAAGGCCTGGAAGCTAAAACATATGAGGAATGGTGGCAGGATTTGGGTTTGGCTAGTCTGGAGAAAAGAAGGACTAGAAGGGACATGATAATAGCAGTATTCCAATATTTGAGGGGCTGCCACAAAGAAGTGGGGGTCAATTGATTTTCCACAGCACCAGAAGGCAGGACAAAGAAAGAATGGACGGAAACTAATCCAGGAGAGAAGCAACCTGGAATGAAGGAGAAACTTTCCTAACAGGGAGGACAATTAACCAGTGGAACTGCTTGCTACCAGAAGTTGTGGGTGGAGGTTTTTAAGAAGAGACCCTTGTGTCAAATTGTATAGGGTCTCCTGCTTGAGCGGGGTGGGGTGGGGTTGACTGGAGGACCTCCAAGGTCCCTTCCGCCTCAACTCTGATGGAGGGATTATCTCTACAACATCCCCGACGGGGATGTGACATTGTAGCCAGGAAAGAAAAGCTCTCAATGCAGCCCCGTAGGCTAAAGCTGTGGTGGACGCTAAAAGCCGCAAGGGTCAGGGCTGCCCAGCAGGCAGGATCAAACCCCCGCCAAGCCCGGCTTCCTAGCCTGTTAGAGGACTCCAGTCCTCCTGCTTGGTAAACAGAAGTTTGTGGGCCAGTGTGGGACGCATCAATGCGCGCACTGTATTCACAGAGCACATTGCAGCGGCGGCTATTGCAAGGCTCGTCCCAGGCGAAGGATAATTTGCAGAGAATGGAAAAGGGGTGGGAGGAGAGAAACACACATTCAGAAGATAAAAATCTTTGCCCTAATGGGGGGCGGGGGAGAGACTCAGGCCCTGACCAGAGGCCTCACCTGCCTTCCCCCCCGGATGCCTAACCCCCGTTTTGCACATCGCCGCTGCCTGCAAAACGTCACGCCGGAGAAATATCAACTCACACCGTCCGTTTTTCTTCTGGGAAATTGGCTCCGCTGACTTCCTCCTTCTGATGCCGGCTGTTCTTTCAGCCCAAAATTTTTTTGGGGGGTGGGGAGGCTGGCAGGGGGGGATGTGTATACGAGCTGTGCCAAGCCCAGTGACTCAGGTGTGCATGCGTGTGTGTGTGTGTAAGTCTCTCTCTCTCTCACGCACACACACACCATGCGATACAGCCTGCTGAGAATCTCCTTTACAAGGATTGATGAAAACTGTGCATACTGGCCCAGATTGTCCCACTGCCGGAGTTATGTCAGCTAAAAGAGTAAGTTAACAGTATAACAGCGTTGAAAGGGACCTTGGAGGTCTTCTAGTCCAACCCCCCCCCCCTTTCAAGGAGGAGGCCCTATACCGTTCCAAACAAAGTGGTTGCCCAATCTCTTCTTAAAAACCTCCAGTGTTGGAGCAGCAAATTGGTTAATTGTTCTCACCATCAGGAAATTCCTCCTGAGTTCTAGATTGCTTCTCTCTTTGGTTAGTTTCCACCCGTCTCTTTTTTCTTCTGCCCTCCGATGCGTCTGGACAGTTAGGTTGACTCCCTCTTCTCTGTGACAGCCCCTCCAATGTCTGTGGAGATTCTCAATTGTCCAGGTCAAAGGTTGTATGGAAGGTGCTTTTTTTTTTTTTTCAAAAGGCAACTGGACTTTCTTGGGGTTTCTTTTTTTCTTGAAGACGTTTTGCTTCTCATCCAAGAAGCTTCTTCAGTTCTGATTGAATGGTGGAGGATGGAAGGATGTATCTTCCTTGCAGTCCTCTGGTCGTTAGCACTCTTCCTGAGAGTGCGGGGTCAAAGAGGACATAGAGGTGCAGATGACAGACTCAATTATTCCATTCATGGATGAGAAGCGAAACTTTAAAAAAAACAAAAAACTAAGAAAGTCCAGTTGTCTTTTTGAAAAGCACTTTTGGAACAGTTCCTCAGATATTAGAAGACTGCTATCATGTCTCCCCTGGTCCTTCTTTTCATTAAACTAGACATACCCAATTCTTGCAACCTTTTTTTTTGCCTGTTTTAGCCTCCAGCCCGCCCTAATCATCTTGGTTGTTCTTCCCTGCACTCTTTCCAGAATCTCAACATCTTTTTTTTCCATCAGGGTGACCGAAATTCTGCACAGGACCCTGGCCATCATGATGGCAGCCATGCACAGAGTCCACTATAGGTGTCCTCCTTGTCAGGCATACACGCACACTTCTCTTAAGAATGTTGCTGCCAAAACACACCTTATTTCCACCCAAATTAGAACAGAGGCACCCCTGGTGAGCTCAGCAATTTCTCCTTCCTGTTTCAGACTCACAGTTTCCGCCTCTCGCCGGCCGGCCGTTCCTCCAGCAACCTTTGGGACTGGGGGGGGGGAAGGGGGGGGGAGTTGTAGGTTTTGAGTCATGCAGGGGGGGGGCAACGGGCATCCTCTTGGGTGACTTCCGGGCTTACGGAAACCTCGGTCAGATTTTTGCAAGTAATTACTGACCTTCTGCTCCCCGGGGGGGGGGGGGGGTGGGGGGCAGGGTAGGGGGGCTTGAGGGAAAGAAAATTAAGCCTCTTTGGTTTGTGTCTGCCAAAATTGCATCATGTGCTCTCAGAATGTATGAGTAACGGCCGAATGTGGAGTTAAGAGGAAAGTTTTGGTCAAAAAGATGATCGGAATGATGTAGGAGCCATTTCTGGACTTTGGACTTTTTTTTCTCCCTTCTGTTGTATCTCAAGTTTGGTCCTTTGAAGAGGAGTGAACTTCAACTCCCAGAATTCCCCAGCCAGCACCGTTGCAAGGGTGAAAAAAACCAACAACACCTGGGTTCATAAACTCACCTTTTTCAGTGCCATTGTAACTTTGGTCACTCAATGAACGGCTGAAAGTCATGGGGCTACCTGCAATTCGGAATCCTTCCTTCCCTTCCCAAACGCATCAACGCTAAACTTTTCCCAGCCCGAGTTTTTAGGAAGCCGCAACAGATTCCCGATTCAACGGACCCTCCTGGGTCGCTTGGCGAAGAAGGCAAGTCAACGACTCCCCTTTCTCTTTGCAGGCACCACCAGCGTAAGAGGGGACCAGGGCTCAATAGCTGGGAGATCAAAACAACGGCCGTATCTCTTGATCATGGCTACCACTCCAGAACGGGCTGATTCCTCGAGTCACAAGCGGAGAAAACGAGCCTCTCCAGACGCAGAATTCTGCAGCAGCCAGTAAGTTGCTCTCAGGGGTGGACAGCCAGACTCAGACATGCCAGAGTTCCAGATAACTACCATGTATCTTCGAAAATACGACCAGGTCTTGTTTTCTTTTGATCCTTGAAAAAACGGCTAGGCCTTCTTTTCGAGGGGTGTCTTAATTCCCCTCCCACGTGCCTCGCCCGGCCACGGAGCCGCTTCTTTCACGGCCAAAAGGAACGAGTGACAGGCCCCATGGGCCCCGTGCACCCTTGCTTACCTGTAATGGCCAGCTACTGGTAGCTGTCCCAATTTGGGGAGTAGGACTTAATTTTAACGCGTGCGCACAAAACAGTGCTGGGCCTTCTTTTTGGGGTGGGTCGTGTTTTAGGAGAAACACGGTACTTTATTACCTTCTGCCTCTAGGACAAGAATCTTCCCCAGCCTCCAAATAGATAAGGTTCAGGGGAATTTTGGGAGGGTCATCGTCTCTAGCCCTTTTGGGGTTGCGCAGAGACTCCAGGCTAACTCTGCGCTTGATCCCACCTTCCAACCAGGTTGAGTGCTTCCCATCAGCTGTTTTAAAACTTGATTGATTGATCAAGTTTAACGATCGATTGATCGATCAATCAAATATATCAGACACAGAGACATCTTTTTCCCTGATGCAATCACGCAGCGGAACACCTAATTCTGAAAGTAGTAAGGCTGTATTACTCTTAGCCTTCTCATCTTTTCTGCTACCTTCCCTTTATATTTTATATTTGCATTATATTATATTATATTTTACTATATTATACAATATTATGTTATATTATATTTTATTTGTATTATATTTTATTTATTATATTATATTATTATTATTTCTGTTCTATTCTGTTCCGTTCCTTTCCACTTTATTTCTATTCTGTTCTGTTCTGTTCCGTTCCGTTCCATTCCACTCCATTCTATTCAGAAAATTGGAGGTCTCCAAATTCAGAGCAAAAGGACTTAAGGACATTTTCGGGCTCCTTTTTTTCCTAGGTCAGCGGAAGCGAAGAATTGCTGCGTACGGCGTTTCTATATCGATTTCCGAAAAGACTTAAAATGGAAGTGGATCTACGAACCCAAAGGCTACTATGCCAATTTCTGCATGGGGCCTTGTCCCTACCTCTGGAGCTCGGACACTCAGTACGCCAAGGTAAGGGAGCAGGGGAGGGATTCAAAAACCTAAGCAACTGGTTGGCTGCCTGGTTGCTGGGGGGGCGTGGCCATGGTGGGAGGGGCCCAGAATCACCTTCCCCAGAATCCGGAGGCTTCCCTCAGGCCTCTGGGAAGGGCGAAAATGGCCTCCCCCGGGCTCCGGAGGCCTTCAGGAAGCAGGCCTGTTTCTGGATTCCTGGAAGGCCCATTTTTCCTCCTCCCAGAGCCTCCGCGCAGACCCTACACTTACCTGGATGGAAAACGGGCCACGTGGAGACTCCTGGGAGAGGAAGGGTGGGTTGGGTGGGGCCAGCCGGTTGGTTCAAATAGCAGTTCAGTGAAATTTCCAGATGCAAACTTAACATCCGGATCACTTGAACCGGTCTGAACCAGTAGAATCCCGCCACCTGTAAAGGAGGGAGGTTTGCAGGGGTGGGATTCTGCCAGTTTGCACCTATTTGCTAGAACCGGTTGTTAACATTCTAAGCAGTTCGGAGAACCGGTTGTTAGAAGAAATTACTGGCCTAATCCTGTAAGGAAGGCAGGAAGGAAACATTCTGGTGTTGCTTACAGAAACTGCCTCTCCGTTAACCCTTATTACGTTCTTGGCAGGACTAGACTTCCTGTCTCAGGAACTTCTCTGGAGTTTTTTTCCCCCTCCTTTGCTGGTACTTTGCTTGCGTGGAGTGACCATTCAAAGTTACAATGACTCTGAAAAAAGTGACTTATGACCATTTTTCACACTTACGACTGTTGCAGCATCCCCACTGTCATGAGAGGCCAGGCGAGGAGATGCGTGCCTTGATGTGAGTGACGTTGAGTTGGCCACGCCTAGCCAATAACATGACCACCAAGCCATGTCCATCCAGTCACATGACCACCAAGCCACGCCCACCACCTAAACCATGCCCACAGAACCGGTTGTTAAAAAATTGAATCCCACCCCTGGAGGTTTGCGTTATGTCTCTCTCAGAGGTGTCTGCCCAGCAGGATCAGAAAAATCAGGATGGCGGGGGCTGAGACAATGCCATCGAAAACCCTTGTTCATTTTTTAATATCCTTCTTTTTCCCTTTTTTGCTTTCCATCTATTTTTATTTTTATTCCAAAAGTTAACATTCAAAACTTCCCTCCAAAAAATGGGATATTTTTTTTTTAACAAAAAAACCCAAATAAACCAGACATTAAAAATGTATATATTTTTTTTAAAAAAAGAGGCACAGACATATACAGGTAGTCTTTGATTTACAACTGTTCATTTAGGGACGGTTCGAAATTACCACGGGATGGGAAAAAAGTGACACCACCGTTTTTCACACTTACGACCGTTCATAGCGTTCCCATGTGATCGAAATGCAGACTCTCGGCAACTTGATTCGTACTTATGACAATTGCATTCATTGATAAATGTATTGCAAAAATATTAATTCCCCATGCCAGAACCCAACATTTTTAAACTTCTAACTCTATTTGCAAATTATTGGCCAGTCAAACCCTTGTTGGGCTTTTAGGAAAATTTAAAGGGGGGAAAATCCTGTTTTTCTACTATGGTTGTTTTGATAAAGGAAGAAGGATAATTAATGCACTGGCTTTGGATGAAAAACAACAACAAACAGGCCACCCTGTGGTGAGTTTTGCGGCTTGGCACCTCCCTCCAAAGGAGGCATTAGCTAAAAGTTGAGCAAGTAACTGGAATTGGACCAGCCAAGATTGATGGCTTGTTTTCTCCCAGTTGGGTTCAAGAGGGTAGGGAAGAAAAACGACGGGTGGTCCAGACTTGTGCCGAAGTCTTCGTTTGGCCCTCAACCCAAACCACACCAAATCAAACCAAACCTCTGAAAATCAACTCAATTCAGAATAGAGCGGGATGGGATCTTGGCCTATAATAGCAATAGCCCTTAGACTTATATGCCGCTTCACAGGGCTTTTACAGCCCCCTCTAAGCGGTTTACAGAGTCAGCCTCTTGCCCCCAACAATCTGGTTCGTCATTTTATTGACCTCAGAAGGATGGAATAACCATTTCAGACAAGTAGCTGTCCAGTCTTTTCTTAAAGACCTCCGGTGATGAAGCACCCACAATTTCTGGTGGCAAAGCTGTTCCACTGGTTAATTGTCCTCACTGTTAGGAGGTTTCTCCTTAATTCCAGATTGCTTCTCTCCTGGATTAGTTTCCATCCATTCTTTCTTTGTCCTGCCTTCTGGTGCTTTGGAAAATCAATAGACTCCCTCCTCTTTGTGGCAAATACTAGTATACTACGATTGTATCACCCCTAGTCCTTCTTTTCTCTAGACTAGCCAACCCAATTCCTGCCACCCTTCTTCATATGTTTTAGTCTCCACACTATAAAAAAGATGTTGAGACTCTAGAAAGAGTGCAGAGAAGAGCAACCAGGATGATTACGGGACTAGAGACTAAAACAAACAATGAACGGTAGCAGGAACTGGGCCTGGCTAGTCTAGGGAAGAGAAGGACCAGGGAAGACAGGAGAGCAGCCTTCCAATATTTGAAGGGCTGCCACAGAAAGGAGGAGGAAGGAGTCAAGCTATTCTCCAAGGCCAGACAAGGAATAATGGATGGAAACTGATCAAGGAGAGATTCAACCTGGAAATAAGGAGAAACTTTCTGACAGTGAGAACAATCAACCCATGGAACTAGAAGTTGCCTTCAGAAGTTGCGGGAGCACCATCACTTGAGGCTTTCAAGAAGAGATTGGGCTGTCCTTTGTCAGAAATGGTGTAGGGTCTCCTGCTTGGGCAGGGGGTGTTGGACTAGATGACCTACAAGGTCCCTTCCAACTCTGATTATCTGTTCTCTGTTATCCAAGCCTTTAATCATCCGAGTTGCTGTTCTCTGCGCTTTTTCCAAAGCATCAGCCTCTTTCTTGTGACGTGGGGACCCAAACTGGATGCTGTGTTAACTAAGAGAAATCTTGCATCTCCAAGCAGAATGTTCGTGTCTCCTTCTCACAGGTCCTCGCTCTCTACAACCTTCACAATCCCTCAGCCTCAGCGGCTCCCTGTTGTGTCCCCGATGAGCTGGACCCCCTGGGCATCATTTACTATGTCGGCCGACAAGCCAAAGTAGAACAACTTTCCAATATGATTGTCAAATCCTGCCGGTGTAGCTGAGAAAAAAACAGATCGGTGTTGGACTTGGGGAACGTCTGAATGATCTCTCCGGGGAAGGAGCCAGGACTGTTGAGAAGCGCCGACTCCGTTTTCCCGCCCCCCGACTTCTCTGCTAAAACCTCGTGCCTTTTTTTCTTTCGTCTTTTCATTTTTGTCTTCACAAAAAAAAAAAAAAGGAATCTTTCTCTCTTTTTTTAAAAAAAGCAACACAAGTTGTATTGTTATTATTATTATTATTATTATTTTATTTGTTAAATGTATGTTTTTGGGGGAGGGGTGAGGATTCTCTTATTTTAATGTTTTGGCTTTGGTGGTGGAGAGGACTTTCTCAGGAGAGAGAGAGAGAGAGAGAGAGGAAGAAGAAGGAGGAGGAAGAAGAAGAAGGAGGAAGAAGAAGAAGAAGAGAGGCACGGATCCACCCAAAAACAGGCCAGGGAAGGGGTAAAAAATAACAACCCTCTTCTTGCAAACAGAAGGGGAAGGAAGCAATTTGCTGCGAGATGGCAAAAGGAAATAAATAAGGAATTAAAATTTGATCGGTGTCAAAGAGGATCATAAAAACTGCTGAAGGACTGCCATGCTGACTTTGGAACACAGAGTCCAGAATTGTTGAGTCCAGAAGATCCAGAGGGATGTTCTCCACATGGCCAAAGTTTTGGGAGAGTCCTCAGGTTGCCAGACAATGCCCGACTCTCTGATTTTGGATCTGATGGGTTCCCCAAACCGGATAAACTCTCCTTTGGACTTTAGTCTTCCGGTTCGTAGATTGGGATCATTTTGGACAATATGGGGACCTGGTTCTTGGAAAAAAAACAAGAACCCCAAACTGCATGGGTTGAATGACTCTTGTTCCTCTGCCTTGCACCCCACTTCTTCTTCCCCACTCTGGTTTCCCAATTGTTAGAAAATGCTGGGGGAGAAATGGGATTGGGGGGGGGTTGAAGGGGTCAGGGGCTCTTTGGGGCTCATCTAGTGCTGGCATATAACCCCGGAAAAGGCAGGGTAGATGGGCCGTTCAGCTGGAAAAGCGATACAGATAGTCCTCAACTTAACAACCATAAATGAGATCACAATTTCCACTGCAAGTCGTTAAAAGCAAGGCACGTCCAATTTCCCCACCTTTTGGGGCGGGGGGCGGGGGGATTTGAGCGAATCAGATATAAACAGATAATCAGAGTCGGAAAGGACCTTGTAGGTCATCTAGTCCAACCCCCTGCTCAAGCAGGAGACCCTATCATGCGGTCGTTAGATGAATCAAGCAGTCATTCAACGAATCCGGCTCGTCGGAAGCCAGCTGCGAAGGTCGCCCAAGGTGGGGAATCCCTTCATCCTGGGATATTGCAACTGTAGGGCCTGGATGTTGATCTTGTGGCCGTCGGGGACACCGAGATAGTCATAAGTGTGAAGACCAGGTGAAAGTCCCTTTTCTCAGTGGCGTGGTAACTTCGAACAGTCGCTAAAGGAGTTTTCGTAAGTCGAGGGCTATCTGTAAAGCATCACGTTCACCATTTTCCAGCCTAACGCGAGGGGATATATTTTTTTCCCCATGCCTGAATGGCGGCAGATGCTTGTTTGCAGGGGAAAAAAATGGTTAAAACGGGTTGCCTTGAAAGATTCCCTCCTCAAGGGGATAAGACTTTCTCCCCAGCCCCCATCTCTCCCCCACCCTCAGGTAAGGTAAGGATCTTCCAAGATCAATATTTCTTTTCTCCCCCAACCTTAACGGTGTCGGCAGGAAATTTGGTGACCGCAAACTGGTCGGGTTTTGCACAATCGGCTGCTCCATCCTAAACTTGCGTTAATAAATGGCTGTATTTATGTAACATTGCAATTTCCAAACCAATAAAACCGTATTGTGGCTTCATGTGATAGCTTGGCTCTGCCCGACCTGGGAAGGGAAGGGAAGGTCCCCATTTATCCTCACCTAAATCAAGGACAAACCTGGGCAGTGCACTAGCCCAGGGCTCCCCAACCTTGGCCACTTTAAGCCTAAAGGACTTCAACTCCCAGAATCTCCCAGCCAGCAAAGCTTTAAGCCCAGAGGACTTAAATTCCCTGGTCTTCAATGGAAGGCAGGTTGGTAGCAATTGTTTTTTTCTTCAGTCCTAATTATCTTCTGAAGTCTGTGTCTGTCCTGTTGGGTTGCAGAACCAAACCAGACAGTTATAGAGGTGCAGAGGACAGACTCCATCATTCCATTCATGGATGAGAAGCGAAACTTAAAAACAAAACAAAACTATGAAAGCCCAGTTGTGTTTTGAAAAGCACTTTTGGGACACTACCTCAGATACTGGAAGACTGCTATCCAGTTACACTTGGTCCTTCTTTTCATTGAACTAGACATACCCAATTCTTGCAACCGTTCTTTATATGTTTTAAGCCTCCGGTCCCCTCATCCTCCTGGTTTCTCGTCTCTGCATTCTTTCTAGAGTCTCAACATCTTTTTTATATCGTGGCGAGTAAAACTGGAGGCCCTATTCCATGTGTGGCCTTACTTAAGGCCTTATAAAGCGACCTTGATACTCTCTGTCTTTTGATGCAACCTAGAAGTACATTGGCTTTTTTGGGCAGCCCAACCCACCTCACAGGATTGTCGTTATGGAGAAAATAGGAGGAGGAAGGCATGTTTGACATGTTCGCAGCCTTGTGTTATTTCTAAAAATAATAAAGGCTGGGGAGTCCAACCTAGTTGATGATAGAGATAGATAGATAGATAGATAGATAGATAGATAGATAGATAGATAGATAGATAGATAGATAGATGATAGACAGACAGGCATAGAATAGGTAGATAGAGGAATGGATGGAAGGTAGAAGGATGGATGGTTAGATGAATGGATGATAGATGATGGATGGACAGACAGATGATAGATATAGAATAGGTGGATGGATGGAGGGATGGATGGAGGGATGGAAAAATAGACAGACAGACAGACAGACATAGAATAGGTAGATAGAGGAATGGATGGAAGGTAGAAGGATGGATGGTTAGATGAATAGAACAATGGATGAGTGGCTGGATGGCAGATGGATGAAAGAGGAATTGATGGATAATAGATAGATGATAAATAGATGATAGATAGATAGATAGATAGACAAATAGACAGATATAGAGATATAGAGAGATGGATGGATGGATGGATGGATGGATGGATGGATGGATGGATAATAGATGATAGATAAATAGATAGATGATAGATAGATTGATAGATGATACATAGATGATAGATGGACAGAGATAGACAGAGATAGACAGAGAGATAGAGAGATAGAGATGGATGAATGGATGATAGATGATAGATCAAAACTGGATGCAGTATTCCAAGTGTGGCCTTACCAAAGCATGATAAAGTGGCATTAACACTTTAACGTGCAATCTTCTTTCTTATCCCTCCACAAAAATGTTTTTTTATTTTTTAACAGAAGAACAAACACACATCTCTGCCAAGAGGTTGGCCATCTGTCAGTTAAGAATAAAACTTGGAATTCCTTTCATTTCTCTCTCTCTCTCTCTCTCTTTCTCTCTCTCCTCTCCCCTGCAAGAGGAAGAAAGCCAGGCTATTTTGGGGGGTTCAAACATAATTGTGGAGGCTGTTTGTTTTCATTGGGATGCAGATCCATGTTATTGTTTTGCATGCTGAGTGCCGCTTTCACAATGGGGAGAAACTCCTGGCCGACTGCTGTTTTTGCCGGAGATGCCAGATGTTCTTGGGGAATTTGTTCCGCCTCTCGGAGCGTTGCTTATGAGTCCCACAATCTGATCAGGAAATGCATTTACAGAGAGCGGAAAAACTGCTTGGTTTTTTATTATTATTATTGTCATGAATCTCTCCAGGGCTGTTTTAAAAGGCTGTTATCTCCAGAACCAAATAATGCAAGAACAATATTTTTAGAGAGGATGTATTTATGACTAGATTAGATTAAGAGAGTTGGACGGGACCTTGTAGGTCATCTAGTCCACCCCCCTGCCCAAGCAGGAGACCCTACACCGTTTCTGACAAATGGCAGTCCAGTCTCTTCTTGAAAGCCTCCAGGGATGAAGCTCCCACAACTTCCAAAGGCAACTTCTGTCCTGTCGGTTGACTCCTCTCACTGTCAGAAAATTTCACCTTATTTCTAGGTTGAATCTCTCCTTGGTCAGTTTCCATCCATTATTCCTTGTCTGGCCTTCCGGTTCTCTGTGGCAGCCCCTCAAATATTGGAAGGCTGCTATCCTGCCTCCCCTGAGTGATTAAATTTAGATCCTGTCTCTAACTCAATGCTTCCTCCCCTTCCCACAACAACGCATCTCTTAACTCGATTGATCCATTGATCCATTTTACTGACTGGCAGTGTTAGCGTGAGCCACATAACTGACATAACTGGTTTGGATTCAAGGCGCTGAGCCACCTGCAGAAAAACTAACCAGGATTCACCTGCGGCATGGGTGGCTGCTAATTATGTGAAGCCAGAACAGCTGACTAATCATGGTTAAATAGCAACAAGGGTGGCCAAAGGAGGGGAATTGATGTTGATTTGAATCAAACTGCAATGGGCTGCCATCTTGAAGCAGGCCGGCTGGGGAATTCTGGGAGTCGAAGTCAGAGGTGGCATTCAGCCGGTTCTCACCGGTTCTAGAGAACCGGTAGTGAAATTTTTGAGTAGTTTGGAGAACTGGCAAATGCCACCTCGGACTGGCCCCGCCTCAATCTATTCTCCGCCTCCCATTGAGTCCCAGCTGATTGGCTGGGTCTCCTTTGGTTGCCCTGCACAGGAGAACAGAGCTGGAAAGCAGGTTAGTGGGGTGGGGAGGGAAGGGGGATTTTGCAGTATCTTTCCCCTGCCATGCCCACCAAGCCATGCCCACCCTCCCAGTAGTAAAAAAATTTGAATCCCGCCACTGGTCCAAAGCCCCATTGCCTGCCTGTCTTTCTTTCTTTCTTTCTTTCTTTCTTTCTTTCTTTCTTTCTTTCTTTCTTTCCTTCCTTCCTTCCTTCCTTCCTTCCTTCCTTCCTTCCTTCCTTCCTTCCTTCCTTCCCTCCTTCCTTCCTTCTTTCTTTCTTTCTTTCTTTCTTTCTTTCTTTCTTTCTTTCTTTCTTTCTTTCTTTCTTTCTTTCTTTTCATTTTAAGAAAGGGAGAGAAGGAAGTTTTGGGTCAGCTGTGCACCACCACAACTTTGGCACAGGCCTGCTGACGGGAAAAACAGGTGCCCTGCTGCAACAGTGGGGGGAAGGGAAGGGGTGGCCGGCCTGTATAGATATCCTTCCAGAAAGAAGTTTTTGAAAGGAAGAAGCCGTTGAGATGGCGGGGAAGAGGAAATGATACGGCGGCTTCCTCGCTTGCACAGGCTTTGCTCTCGCCTGGCTGGGAAGTGGCACGAGTAACAGCTGGCTGGCAATGACCCAAAAAACTTTTTGAGTTTTCGGGGAATTTGTAGGAATGGAACTAGTGGAAATGGGGCGCTGCAGGAGGGCACAGACCCTTGGGTATAATTTTCAGCCACTTTCGAAGGCTTTGGATGCAGGGCTGTTGGAAGCCGCAATACACCCCTCTCCTAGGAAAAGAAAAGAGAATTTAAAATATCCAAAGGGGAAGGAAAATTCCCCTAAAATAAAAGGAGAGGTGAAAACACACGCAGGGTCAGCTCCTTTGCATGGGGTACACGTTAGCTAA
Organism: Pseudonaja textilis; assembly: GCF_049901715.1. Lineage (NCBI taxonomy): Eukaryota > Metazoa > Chordata > Lepidosauria > Squamata > Elapidae > Pseudonaja > Pseudonaja textilis. Next base: position 22,713,803 of record NC_141999.1, on the reverse strand, counting down.
GATCCTTTCTCGTAGAAATCAAATAGATGGCAAGCTGTAAAAAAAAACTTGTGAAAAGCAAACCAAAAGGCATAAACACGAAACTCGGGGTATTGCAACCTAGTGCAACAAGCAGCTACAAAGTGAACAAGCAGCTACTATAAAACAATTACTCCTACCAAGATCCCAGGAAGAGACCCCAATCTCAAGAGACAGGAACTCATCACACACACAAACACACAAATCAAAAGACTTCAAGGGTTCACACTTACAAAATCAAAGGATCTGAAAGGAGTTTCTCTACCCACAAGATTAGATTAATCTCAGGGATGCTGTAGGATTTCTTCTTACTTGCCTTCCTGTTAATAAACTGATTCTGACTTCCAGTGCAGCTGACCAATGATTTTGCAGTAAAATCTCCCAGCTGGGAAATTTGAATACACAAAGGAAAGAATTTTGCCTTTTCCTTCAGTGGCAATGCTTCTTTTTCCTTTCCACAGGGCTTTCAAGCATGTGCAGAGTGCCCCACGCTTTGCTCTTCAGCAGGTCTCAAAAAGGGGTCGCAAGTGTCATAAAGAAGAGGGGTTTTGTAACTTTGGTCACTAAACGAACTGTTGTAAGTCGAGGACTACCAGTATTTCCTGACCCATCGAGGCTCTAAAGGAAACTGGGATGGGAGCCAAAAGGGACATTAAAAATAGCTCCAAGCATTTGCTGTATAGACTCGATCGGCAAACATTCCTGCTGGCTGGCAGTTGAAGGATGTAAACAGACCCGGGAAGAAAGGAAGAACCTCCGGAAAATGGACCATTTCATGAGGACAGTAAGAGGACAGAGCCGCAATTTACTGGGGTTTCCATTCTTGGTACTTTTAAGACTTGTGGACTTCCATTCCCAGAATTCCTCTGGCTGACTTCCATTCCTAGATCCTTAGGTAGCTTTAGAGTGGTGCATTGGTCAGTTTGCAGAATGTTTTAGCCACTTTAAGATGGGTGGACTTCAACTCCTTGAATGCCACAGCCAGACTAAGCCTAACCCAAGAGAGCTGGCTGGGGAATTCTGGGAGCTGACGTCCACCCATCTTAAAGCATCCTGGCTGGGGAATTCTGGGAGTTGAAGTTCACACATCTTAAAGCAGGGGTGTCCAACCTTTCAACTTTCCTGGGCCACATTAGAAGATGAAAATTTGGTTTGGGCCGCACATAAAATAAAATAACAGTAACGATACCTGATCATCCAAAAAAACCATAGAAAACATAGTTAACATATTAAATTTATTTGGAAATGAAGTTAGTGAGATGTTTTTATTATTTATTATTTATTTAAAATTATTTATTTTTTATCATGGTTTTTTTATCATGTTTTTTTTATCATGGTTTATTTTCCGGCCAAATTTTGTGGGGCGGGGGAGAAAGCTCGCCTGCCTCGCGCCTACCTCTCCTCCTGCAAATGGCCCGGCTGGATGAGGCAGGACTGGAAGGCAGAAGCAGCAGCAGCGGCGGCGGCAGAAGCGGCGGCGGGGGCTGGGGCAGAAGCAGCGGCGGGGGCAGAAGCGGCAGCGATGGCGGGGGCAGAAGCGGCGGCGGCGGTGGTGGGGGCAGAAGCAGCAGCGACGGCGGGGGCAGAAGCAGCAGCGGGGGCAGTGGCGGCGGGGGCAGAAGCGGCGGTGGCGGCGGTGGCAACAGCAGGAGGTGGCGCTCTGATGGCGCCCGCCTTTTCTGTTGCTGCCTGGCCTGGCACTCGCCTCGCCCCGCCTCGCGCCTGCCTCTCCTCCTCCTCCTCGCTGGCTCTGGCACGAAGGTTGGGGTGGGCACTGGGCCACATTATGAGGCGACCTGGGCCGCATGCGGCCCGTGGGCCGCGGGTTGGACAAGCCTGTCTTAAAGCATCCTGACTGAGGAATTCTGGGAGTTGAGGTTCACACATCTTAAAGCATCCTGACTGGGGAATTCTGGGAGTTGAAGTTCACACATCTTAAAGCATCCTGACTGGGGAATTCTGGGAGTTGAAGTTCACCCATCTTAAAGCATCCTGACTGAGGAATTCTGGGAGTTGAAGTTCACACATCTTAAAGCATCCTGTCTGGGGAATTCTGGGAGTTGAAGTTCACACACCTTAAAACATGCTGGCTGGGGAATTCTGGGAGTTGAAGTTCACACACCTTAAAGCATCCTGACTGGGGAATTCTGGGGGTAGAGATTCACCCATCGTAAAGCATGCTGGCTGGGGAATTCTGGTCTTTTCACCCACATCTGTTTTGTTACACCCTAAAAAGCTCTTCCTACCCTCCTGATGCACATCAAACTCTTTCTTGGCCTCTGGATGCTGGCGGCATCCTGAACCTTGCCCGGTTTCCTGCTGGTGCCCATGAGCAAAATGCAGGGTGCTGCTTTTCCCATCAACCAGCTTGTGACTGGCTTGTTCAGAGCCTCCTCAAACGAACGCGGGTGGGCTTGAACCCAGCTTGGCCTTCTATTCCTTTTGGGTGGCCATGACTTCTCTGCCGGGATGGGATGCAGTAAGTACGGTTTGATGGATGGACCACCCCCGCTTGTGTTTTGAAACTGTTTGGGCTACGAGGCTGCCCATTTCGAGTGACGTTCATGTTGGCAGAGATATACTAATGCACTAATCGGGGTGTGGATTGGCACTTGCCACGCAAGAGTCCCAGAAGGTGTGAGGGAATCAATTCTGGGCCTCGATGACCCAGCCAAAGGGCCTTTCTCAGAGCTGGGCGAACGCACGATCTCTCGTCCGTCGCTTCCTACAGAAATGATTGCTTTCCTCT